>NC_134485.1:190291027-190588527 GCF_040206685.1 Ascaphus truei | reverse complement strand
ACACACACACATATATAATCACACACACACCACCTTGCTGCCACATCTCCCGCTCCCCCCTCCCCCCCCCCCCACGGGGGCAGCGCAACCCCCCTTCATCTCCCACATGGGCAGGAAGGCAGGCACAAGGATTGGGGCAGAAGGGGGACACATCTCATGCTCCCTCCTCCCCCCCCCCCCCCACAGGGGCAGCGCAACCCCCCTGCATCTCCCGCACGGGCAGGGAGGCAGGCACAAGGATCGAGGCAGAAGGGAGCACATCACCCACTCCCCTCTCCCCCCCCCCCATTGGCGGCGCAAGCCCCCTCCATCTCTCGCAGGCTGAAAGCCACAGGGATCGGGGCAGAAGGGGGCACCACACAGCGGCAGATCGGGAGCGAGCACACGTCACTGGGAGACTCATGAATATTCATGATCTTCCACTGACTGACAGAAGCAGAAGAAAAACATATCCCTTCACTAATTATGTCACCAAATTTCGCCGATCAATACATGGAGAACGAATTGACCTGCAGCTATACAGTTCTTTAGGTAAGCAGAGATTGTCCACATGAAACTATTGAAGTAAAAAAAAAAAAAAAAGACTGACCTGCAGCTTTAAATGATGGAAAAGCATAAATTGATGTATAAATGTTAGAAAGAGATGCTCACCCTTATCATATTCTATTCTATTTAAACTCTCAGTAACACCTGATCTGTGTGATGCATGTAGTGCACATGTTTCTGTAGCTTGATAAGAGGCAAGAAAAAATAATACAAATAAATTGACCTCCTTCTTTGCATATGTACCCTCGTTCTGTGTCATGCACAATTAAAAAAGATAGAAGCATAAGCTGATACTTGCCATTATCATACCGTATATAAAGTTGTGTGTAAAAGAAAGTACACCCTCTTTGAATTCCATGGTTTTTCATATCAGGACATAATAACAATCATCTGTTCCTTAGCAGGTCTTAAAATTAGGTAAATACAACCTCAGATGAACAACAACACATGACATATTACACTGTGTCATGATTTATTTAACAAAAATAAAGCCAAAATGGAGAAGCCATGTGTGAAAAACTAAGTACACCTTATGATTCAATAGCTTGTAGAACCACCTTTAGCAGCAATAACTTGAAGTAGTCGTTTTCTGTATGACTTTATCAGTCTCTCACATCGTTGTGGAGGAATTTTGGCCCACTCTTCTTTACAATGTTGCTTCAGCTCATTGAGGGTTGTGGGCATTTGTTTATGCACAGCTCTCTTAAGGTCCAGCCACAGCATTTCAATCGGGTTGAGGTCTGGACTTTGACTGGGCCATTGCAACACTTTGATTCTTGTCTTTTTCAGCCATTCTGTTGTAGATTTGCTGGTGTGCTTGGGATCATTGTCCTGTTGCATGACCCAATTTCGACTCTATAATACTTTGGTATGCAGAGGAGTTCATGGTTGATTCAATGACTGCAAGGTTCCCAGGTAATGTGGCTGCAACAACAAGCCCAAATCATCACCCCTCCACCGCTGTGCTTGACAGTTGGTATGAGGTGTTTGTGCTGATATGCTATGTTTGGTTTTCGCCAAACGTGGCGCTGTGCATTATGGCCAAACATCTCCACTTTGGTCTCGTCTGTCCAAAGGACATTGTTCCAGAAATCTTGTGGTTTGTTCAGATGCAGTTTCCAAACGTAAGCCATTCTGCCATGTTCTTTTTAGAGAGAAAAGGCTTTCTCCTGGCAACCCTTCCAAACAAACCATACTTGTTCAGTCTTTTTCTAATTGTACTGACTTTAACATTTAACATGCTAACTGAGGCCTGTAGAGTCTGAGATGTAACTCTTGGGAATTTTGCAATTTCTCTGAGCATTGCACGGTCTGATCTTGGGGTGAATTTGCTGGGATGTCCACTCCTGGGAAGATTGGCAACTGTCTTGAATGTTTTCCACTTTTGAATAATCATTCTCACTGTAGAATGATGGAATTTAAATTGTTTGGAAATGGCCTTATAAACCTTCCCAGATTGATGGGCAGCAACAATTACTTCTCTAAGATCATTGCTGATGTCTTTCCTCCTTGGCATTGTGTTAACACACACCTGAATGCTCCAGACCAGCAAACTGCTAAAACTTCGACTTTTATAGAGGTGGTCACACTATGGAAGCAGTAAGGGTGTACTTAGTTTTTCACACATGGCTTCTCCATTTTGGCTTTATTTTTGTTAAATAAATCATGACAAGGTGCAATATGTCATGTGTTGTTGTTCATCTGAGGTTGTATTTACCGACTTTTTAGACCTGCTAAGGAACAGATGATTGTTATTATGTCCTGATATGTAAAACCATAGAATTCAAAAAGGGTGTACTTTCTTTTTCACATGACTGTATGAATCTGAGGACTGTTTGTGCTCTCTTCTCCAAGTCCTCTTATTGTTTTCTATAACCACTCTTGGTAAAGCTTGGTAATGCAAATTACTCCATGGGTCACATGCATTAAGTGCCGGTATGGGTTATAACACCTGTTCCTACGTTGACACCCATTCAAGCAGTGCACCAGTAGCAGTGCACCAAGTAGCAGTGCACCAAATAGCAGTGCACCAGTAGCAGTGCACCAAGTAGCAGTGCACAAAGTAGCAGTGCACCAGTAGCAGTGCACCAAGTGGCTTACTAAAATTGGTGGAAAGGACACAACAGAGACAAAACTATCATATAAGAAATATGATGATTTTGTAAAAGAGAATTACAATTTTCAGCAGCGAATAAGTTAGAAACAGAAACTAATAAATTGCAACATACAATACTTCAAATCAAATCCATATTCCTCCTAAAGGTGGTATATGAAGTATCATCTTTTTTTTTTACCACAGTACAATCTAAACAATGCAGCAATGAAACACATTACAAACTTTCTTTCAAGAGAAAAAGTGTCTCAGAACAAGACAGGCCTGTGTTTGCCACAAGAAAGATGGAAAGAGAGCCAGCACTCATATGGGTATGTAAGTGTTCCTTGTCGCAAGAAGGCCAGTGGTTCATAAGATATGGACCTCCAATATCATTGTACTTTTTAGAGAGTTAGCTGACATTGAATAAGGGAAATATCCCACGTCACAAAAAACACTCCAATTACTCACTGACTTGTCTGCAACCATTTTTATTCCTGGGACGTGCTAAGTACTGGAGAGTTTACTAGAGATAAGGCCAGGGTCCTGTTCCATGATACTCTCAAGTTTGGTTAAAAATACAGGTAGGGGATATGCTTCTTTAACACTTATGGATAGTGAAGATCTGCTACGATGAGCACATATAAGGGGAAGAAGAGAGAGAAAGTGCAAGTATTAGGTATATTTGGGAGAAAGGTTGGTATCATTGAGGTTATGTGGCCGCTCTCAGTGAGCCCAGCAGCAGCATGAATGGACTTGAGTGTAAACAAATACTGTAGGGAAAGCAAAAAATATTTATGAGAATTATATACATGTTCTTACAGCACTTTGTCCTAGTATCAAATATATTCCTACCAAACAGTGCTCATTTGAGCTGGGGGGGAGGGGGGGATGGTCTGGGAAGAACGGCTCATTTTATTAATCAATACAAAACCTTTCTAGTAATCATAATAATGTCATATATCTGCAACAGAACTGCAATAATGTATATGTTCCATCTACATTTGGTTGAAATTAGATATTCACACTTTCAGCTGTAGACACTAGAGGGCATCATGTACTGCAAAACCTTCCAGCCGTCCAAACTGAATAACACAGGGATAATGCAAACCTTTTTTAAAGCAGCAAAACATGTGAAATCTTTTTTTTAAATAAATAAATCGTGACTGTTTTTTGTTTGTTTTTTATTCAACTCTTAATGCCAGTTTTAATGAGTTTTATTATACTGAACATCCTTTGATTTCTATAGCAGGTTTTAGCCCACCTCCCCAGCAGTGGCAGGTCTTTGCAGCACTTTCCTATTTGTATTGTATTGTATGTCTTTATTTATATAGCGCCATTAATGTACTTAGCGCTTTACAGTAGTAATACATGTGGTAATCGAATAAATAACAGATAATATAAATAACAGATCATGGGAATAAGTGCTTTAGACATAAACATAACATTAAGGAAGAGGAGTCCCTGCCCCGAGGAGCTTACAATCTAATTGGTAGGTAGGGAGAACGTACAGAGACAGTAGGAGGGAGTTCTGGTAAGTGCGTCTGCAGGGGGCCAAGCTTTATGTATCGTGTTCAGAATATCCACAGTGCTATTCGTATGCTTCTTTAAGCAAGTGTGTCTTAAGGTGGGTCTTAAAGGTGGATAGAGAGGGTGCTAGTCGGGTACTGAGGGGAAGGGCATTCCAGAGGTGTGGGGCAGTCAGTGAAAAAGGTTTAAGGTGGGAGAGGGCTTTAGATAAAAAGGGGGTAGAAAGAAGACATCCTTGAGCAGAACGCAAGAGTCTGGATGGTGCATAGCGAGAAATTAGGGCTGAGATGTAAGGAGGGGCAGAAGAGTGTAAAGCTTTAAAAGTGAGGAGAAGAATGGAGTGTGAGATGCGGGATTTGATTGGAAGCCAGGAGAGGGATTTCAGGAGGGGAGATGCTGAGACAGATCTAGGAAAGAGTAGAGTGATTCTGGCAGCAGCATTTAGGATAGATTGTAGGGGAGACAGGTGAGAGGCAGGAAGGCCGGACAGCAGGAGGTTACAGTAATCAAGACGGGAGAGAATGAGGGCCTGAGTCAGAGTTTTAGCAGTCGAGCAACAGAGGAAAGGGCGTATCTTTGTTATATTGCGGAGGAAAAAGCAAAAGGTTTTAGAAATGTTTTGAATGAGGGGCGAATGTGAGAGAGGAGTCGAGTGTGACCCCTAGGCAGCGTGCTTGGGCTACTGGGTGAATGATCGTAGTTCCAACAGTAATGTGGAAGGAGGTAGTAGGGCCAGGTTTGGGAGGAAGTATGAGGAGCTCTGTTTTAGCCATGTTGAGTTTATGGCGGCGGAGGGCCATCCAGGATGATATAGCAGAGAGACAGTCAGAAACTTTGGTTTGTACAGCAGGTGTAAGGTCAGGTGTTGAAAAGTATATTTGTGTGTCGTCAGCATAGAGGTGATAATTAAACCCAAAAGATGTTATTAGGTCACCTAGAGAGAGTGTGTACAGAGAAAAGAGAAGAGGTCCCAGGACAGAGCCCTGGGGCACCCCCACAGAGAGATCAATAGAGGAGGAGGTGTTAGCAGAAGAGACACTAAAAGTACGATGTGAGAGGTAGGATGAGATCCAGGATAGAGCTTTGTTCCGAATACCTAGAGTATGGAGAATGTGGAGGAGAAGAGGGTGGTCCACTGTGTCAAATGCTGCAGAGAGGTCGAGTAATATGAGCAGAGTGTAATGACCTCTGTCTTTGGCAGCATGGAGGTCGTCAGTTATTTTAGTGAGGGCTGTTTCGGTGGAGTGAGCAGTGCGGAAGCCAGATTGTAGAGGGTCTAGGAGAGAATAGGTGTTGAGAAAATGGAGCAAGCGAGAGAATACAAGACGTTCAAGGAGTTTAGAGGCAAAAGGCAGGAGGGAGACAGGTCGATAGTTAGAAAGACAGGTAGGGTCAAGCTTGCTGTTTTTGAGTAATGGTATGACTGTTGCATGTTTGAAGGAGTATGGAAAGGTTCCAGAGCAGAGGGAGGAGTTAAAAATGTGTGTAAGCGTAGGGATTATAGTAGGAGCTAGAGATTTAGCCATGTTGAGTTTAAGGCGACGTTATAATTTGTTGCAAATATTCCCAGCAGTTTCAGCTGTAAACTGTAACAATAATCAATGTTACCTTAGTAATATAATGATACATTGTAGCTGCTGAGTTTCACTGACTGAAGGATTGATTGAAACTGGAAGGATTGTCATTCAGCTAGGCACACAATGAGGATTTTTACAGATTTATAACAGGAGCACCAATCGATTGCCAGCTTAGGCTAATGCCCCGCTGCCTCAGACCACGCGCCCGCACTGCAGACAGGTGGAGCGTGGAGAGGCACTTGACCGCTATCTGCGGTCTGTAGGGAGCAGGAGCTGGAGCGGGGGGCGTGGCCAAAACGGGTGAACGCGGCAATGACGTCGGGAGGCGGGGCCATCACTGTGTGTCAGGGGGTTCCCTCCCCCGCCTCCCCGCTCCCCGAAGCCTCCCTGAGGAGAGAGTCTGTGGGAGGGAGCTGGGGGGCTCCCTTGGTGCTGCAGCTGCAGCTGCTTTCCCCGCTCCCCGAAGCCCCCCCGAAGCCTCCTCTCCTCATTGCCAGGGGTTCCCTCCCCCTCGTGCATCTGCAGACACAGAGGAGAGAGTTTGTGGGAGGGAGCAGGGGGACTCCCTTGGTGCTGGTGCTGCAGCTGCTTTCCCCGCTTCCCGAAGCTCTCCCCTCCTCCCGAAGCCCTCCCCTCCACCTCTCCAAAGCCCTCCTCTCCTCATTGGCTCACAGCCACACCACGTGACGCGTCGCCGCTTGGGATTACAATTCTCTTGCATCCCCTGGCGGCTGACGTGTCACAGCGTGTAGTGAGCCGTGCTGGGAGGAGGGACTGGGACCTGCTCGGTAGGACACCATCAGATGGTGAGTAGCGCGCACGCCAGACACAGCGGGACCAAAGCCTTAGGTAAGAATGTAAAATTATACGTTGTTTCAGGCTTTACATATAAAAAATAAGAAAAAAAGGGTGGTGAGGGGTGTAGTATTGGTGCTTTAAGATATGGTATCCAGCAAAAACAAATGTAAAAAATGTCATATTAAATGTAATACAATGCTTAACAGATAAATGAATATTTGTGCAATGCTCGTGGTGTGGCTATTTTTTGGATGGCTCAAGCACTTACCAGTACAAATAATGTTTTAACACACATTTTTTTGTCATGTTATTTGTTGTTATAGGGTTAACTGTAAAATTATGCAACTTTTCTTAAAGGAAATGAAAATTCTCTTACACTGTATCCACTCTTGTGCATATTAAAATTCACAACAAGGTTACGAATGTACGTGTGCGTGTCATGGCAGGTTGAAGTTTTCGATGCATGCACGTCAGTACACATTTAAAAGAATAAAACCCAACCCTGTCATGTACATTCTCAATGTAAAGACATTACTTGGCTTACTATTATGTTTGTGGGAAGAGGGGGAGACAACTTCCGTTTATTTAACTGCAAAGTAAATATCGTAACAAGAGTAATTGTAGCTGTGCATGGGAACATTACAGTGTTTAACAGTATTTGGTTAATACTAGTTGCCACATTAATTTCTTTAACTTATTCAGTTGTGGTAACTACAGCAATGGCGGGGTTAATTTAATTTTAAAAATACCTTTTTTTTTCTCTGTCTCCTGTGAGGTTACCTGGGTTAACCTGGTCTTTGTATCAATGTGCCAATAAAACAATGAAAAACAATATGTTTATAATAGTAGTGACTGGTGAAAAAGTACAGGTGTGCTAGTGCATTGTTTACATCCCTGAGACTGGTCTGGTTAGCAGACACAAGGTGACAGAAAGGGCACTCACCATTTCCATACAGATTTAAAAATGTATGATAATTAAAATCTGTTGGATAAAAAATATAGATTTGTGGCGGGCAAAATTAGGTGGTGCAACAATATAAAAAAAGATAAGTTGTCTGTGTTGCATATGTCAGATATTTCTTTGCTCCTCCAAGATTAAAATTAGCCCTGTGAAGACAGATGTTGCGGCATGCATTCAGTTCATACAAATGCTTCATTGAGGTTAGCATTATTCTAAAGGTTATAAGGAGAGAGTTACAGGGAATTTTATATTCTCACATTCATCTGAATTTAAAATCTTTCTTTATCCCAGCAATAAATGTCACAATATACTGTATTGTTGAGTGGAAGATAAGACAGACTCACAAAATGTTGTACAGTGAAACAATGAACAGCTGACTATATATAAAAAAAATAATTATATAAATTATATAAATATGTGATACAGTGGGAAGTGCAAAAAACAGAGGCAAGAGATTTTGCAACTAAAAAAGATTAATACGTGACCTTAAATAAGGTGTGTTTGTAGAGTTGGCTGCTATCCACAAAAGATGGCTTATCATCTTATGAATCTAAAAGAAAAAAAGACGACCAATGCACAACTCATAGTGTAGTAAATAAAAATATATATTAGTGGAGATGTCACAGGGTTTAGTATCACACGTACAAAAAATAAGTTCTTTAAAGCATGTCATGCAAAAAACAGCATGATGTTACCACAGTTGGTAAGTGTCTACCGCAGGGGGACAGCGTCATCAGCTGCTGGATCCAATGGTCTGGATACTTTTGGGAAGCAGCCTCCTATCTGAGGTGGTATACAGGCGGCGTCCGCGGAGATAATGTGGGAGTATAGTAGTTTGAGAGTCCATAAAATCCATAAAATCCCGAGAAAGTCCAAGACGGATCACTTTAGTATTTCAATCAATATTGCCAATGCAATGGTAATCAACTCGCTCACCGGTGAGTACATGAGGCTAACCTGTATAGCAGTGGGCGGTAGCTGATCACATCACCGTTGCGCTGCATAGAGAACAAGGCGGAGGACATGCCGGGACACCGCAGGTATCACTGCAAAGGATTATCAAATAGCTACTGCTATCCTATATAGGGTGAAGTGTCTGATGTCTAAATTTAGCATAGGTTGAATTTGATGAACGTACGTCTTTATTCAACCTCATCTACTATGTAACTATGTAACTGCCAAATGCTACAGGAGTACTATAATAGCACATATGGCATAAATGAAACCTAGCAAATACATAGTAACATCCGTCACAGTCAGTGTAGCCGGTAAGATGGTCAGTCGCTCGCTCGCTCACTGGCGAGTGACAAGGCTCACCTGTATAGCAGTGGGCGGTAGCTGATGACATCCTGTTGCGCTGCAAAATCCACAGGACGGAGGATGTACCGGCACAACCGCAGGTGTGACTGCACAGGGATATTATAATAGCCACTACCAAATGCTAAAACAGTAATTCAATAGCAGAGTAAGAAAAAACTGAAAAACTAGCAAGTGACTAGTAACATCCAATGCAATTCGTAGGGATAAACCTACTTCATCAGGGAACAAAATGTTGGCCTGTCCTTGTGACATGGGGCAAAGTTTTTAGCATAAAAACAATGCATTAGCGCAGTTGCACCCAATTCCAGTCCTCAAGTACCCCCAACATGTCAGGTTTTAAGGATATCTCTGCTTCAGCACAGCTGGTTCAATGAACATGTCTGAGACACTGATTGAACCACCTGTGCTGAAGCAGCGAATCCTTCAAACCTGACCTGTTGGTGGCCCTTGAGGACCGGGGTTGGCCACTCCTGCATTACATGGCAAAAACACAGAAAACATCCACTTTGGATTCTAAAGAAGAGAAGACAGAAAAAAAAGAAAGAAGAACAGATGGAAATAAATAACTTACCAGAGATGTCTCTTCAATTAACAGAGGACCATGGACTTCTTCGCATCGGCTATTAAGGAGCATTGCTTCAAGGGTCAAGAGATGGTGCTAGAGTAGGATTCAGAGGTTGAATCTCAGCAAAGGTAGGCAAACACATTGATTGTATTTTATTTCATTGTGTATTTTTTTTTATAGGTTTCCCATTGACTGTAAATGTGTTTATCTATGCCCCTCTCTGGGTATAAATCAGCCCAGTGACAAGCAATGCATTTTTTGGTAAATGTTTTTTTTATTTAAATGTCATGTATTTTATTTGGTGTAATTTTTGTAGGTTGCCCATTGACTGCCATAGTGTCAAACCATGTCCATATTATGGGCATGGTTTACCACTGTGCCAATCAATTGGTTTATTGGCAAATGTTTTTCTATTTAAATATGTATTTTATTTGGTGCGTGTTTTTTTTAGGTTGCGCATTGACTGCCGTTGGAGCAAACCATGCTCATTTTATGGGCATGATTTACCACTGCACAAAACAATTGGTTTATTTAGCAATTTTTTTTATTGAAATGTAATGTATTTTATTCAGTGCTTGTTTTTTTTATTTGTAGCTGGCCCATTCATTGCCATTGTGGCAAACCATGCCCATATTATGGGCATGGTTTACCACTGGGGGTAATTACCATAGTGGTTAATAATCGCTAAGGTGATTAAGGGGTTGCAGGTCAGTAGTTTTTTTATTTTACTTTCGGTGCCCACTGAAGATGAGGCGGACGCAGAGGAAGATGAGGAAGATAAGGACAGACTTCATCCTGGTAGGGGTAGGTACACATTTAGTTTACTAAATGATGGCTGGGTAATGTTTTGGTTATGTTTTATTTTTTAATGGGCAAATGTACTATTATCCAGATATGGATAAAATGGATTTTGCCCATTACTCTACTGTATGTGTTGGGGGGGGGGGGGTGTTCAATGTATTGTATTGGTGTTTGTATTGTAATGTTTAATAGGTAGAAGGGGTGGGTGAAGGGGATAGTTGCCCCGGGGTGGTTGGTTAGGCCTCGGGTGCATAGTGGGAGGGGTTAACCCTTTAATTACCATAGCATTTGTCATGGGAAACTAGTGCTTTTAACACTTTTAATCTTTCGTATCAATTCACTAGGCAGAATAAGGTAGTGGAATAAAATTAGGGTTATTCAGGTTAAAACCCGCAGACATACAAATTGTACACAAAATACAGGTAAATCACCCTTAACTGGGGCTCTGGGGTGAATATCTTGCCTCAACTAGGTGCAGGGCGACTGCTTCAGGTCGGCATACCCTGTCCAACTAACGACCAGAAACAAGCAGTACTCTTTTTGGGAGAGCCACAGTGCTTTCCCCGCTTCATTCACCGCTCAGAACTTGACCGCATCTTTAAAATTTGGGCTCTGCTAGACAAGCTTCTCCGGCTCAAAACAAAGCTGGTTGCATGCTATTAGCAACAGAGCAACTTTGAAAAGCCTGCCATCCGTCACCCACACAAACCTCAAGATCGTCTGATTCTCTGATCGGTCAGTCTCCTTACATAGACCTCGCTGTCCTATGCTTAACATTGAAAGGAGACTAGCGACCAATTAGAGAACGGATCATAACTCTACCAGCCAATAAGAATGAGGGCTCATCTGGCTGTCTACATCAGAGGAGGGGGAGTGTCGAGTTGGCTCAGAAAGCCCAGTGAGCGGGAATTATGAATTGATCAATGTGATCTGTGCCTACGAGCTTCCTCAGGTGTAGCTTTGAATAGAATTTTGTTTATTTCTTCATCATTAAATGTCTTTATCTCCGCTTTGTTGGTTAAACCAAAAGAGAGATTAACTAGACCTTCCATAGGCCAAGGTGAGAACCACTATTCAAAAAAAATCACTATCCTACTGGATATAAGAAGAAAGGGATACCCTTAAGTCTCAGGTACAAAGAAAAATAAATAATATATGGTGCCTATCCTAAGCTATAGTTTATAGACAAATATCATCTCCAACTAAATAGTCGTGTGTGGTGGATGCTAGCAATGATAACAGGACAGTTAATCAAAATTAGAGGTATATGCTGTACACCAAAATGAGGTAAAAAAGATACAGTTACCGGTGCTCCTGATTTCAGGTAAAACCTGTAATCCAAAGTATATCCAGTTTAAGAAATGAATGAAGGCACTTCGGTTTTTGTAAAGAAAGTTTTAGACTTTATTGAGTCATGAGAACAGGACGTTTCTGCCTCTCTATTTGCCTTTTTCAAGTGACGTGGCATAAATACTTACATACTGGTGTCCTTTTTATAGCCCCAAAGAAAATAAGAAAAATCCCCAGGTGCTGATGATCCTTCGCTGATGTCTTGCGTCCAAGCAGTTTTTCTTCGTCCTAACATCCCGCAATATTTTCCTCCAGCGTCTGATATCATCATGGGCATATCCTATGTCCGTGTCATCATGTCCCGAGGGTGTATCCAGCGGCGTCTCCTTCTCCGTCTGACATCAATGCGTCTACAACACTCGATCCCGGATCCTGGATGCATGTCCTACGGCATCTGACGTCATCTTTGTTTTGATCATTGTTGCCAAGAAACGAAGTTGCGGATGCGCCTTCAGTCTTCCCATAAAGTGATGAGCAGTGGTTGTTTTTCTTTTACTGTACAGGTCCTCTGCAGCCAGTATCATAAAACATAACAAGGGGGACAAGATGTTACCAATGGAGCACCCTCATGTCTTCTATCAAAACCAATTTCCAATTAGTGTAAACATTGTGATTAAAAGAATAAAAATAGCAATCTCTCCATATTCCTTTTAATGATTGGTAGAAAAATGAATTGATTCAATAATCTCTTCCTGATTCAGAAAAAAAACACTGACCTTATTTATTTACAAATTCCAGAGACCTTAGGCAACAGCAGCAGTAAATATATACCTGTAGACATACAGTGGCGGCCGCCTTTATCCTAACGCGGCCGGATCCGCAACGCTCTGATAATCGCGGGCAGATGCGGTTTTTTTTTGGGTCCGGAGTGAATTGCGTTCATTTTACGATTGTGCTCGCCACAAACCGGGACCTCTGCAGCCAGTATCATAAAACATAACAAGGGGGACAAGATGTTACCAATGGAGCACCCTCATGTCTTCTATCAAAACCAATTTCCAATTAGTGTAAACATTGTGATTAAAAGAATAAAAATAGCAATCTCTCCATATTCCTTTTAATGATTGGTAGAAAAATGAATTGATTCAATAATCTCTTCCTGATTCAGAAAAAAAACACTGACCTTATTTATTTACAAATTCCAGAGACCTTAGACAACAGCAGCAGTAAATATATACCTGTAGACATACAGTGGCGGCCGCCTTTATCCTAACGCGGCCGGATCCGCAACGCTCTGATAATCGCGGGCAGATGCGGTTTTTTTTTGGGTCCGGAGTGAATTGCGTTCATTTTACGATTGTGCTCGCCACAAACCGGGACCTGACCGCGGGGCTGAGGTGGGGTTATATAATCACCGACCTTAGTCCGCGCTGACTGATCCGGAGTGCGCAGTTCGTAGTCGTACAGAGCAGGGTCAGGATTGGAGAAGGCAGCATCGTCGTTATTCAAGCAGGAGTTCGGCAACAGGTAGTCAGGAGTTCCCCGCTTCAGCTTAGGAGCGTGAGCGCGGGAGTGGCCTCTTCGAGAGGAACGGCCTCGGCCCAAGACGCCGGTCTCAGCAGGGGGAGACAGCAGGCTGGCCGAAGTACACCGCAGGGCAGCGTTGGGAAACCAACGCTTCAGCACAGAAGTTAGGAACGGGCCCCCGCATGGAACTAGCAGGCGGCCTCAGGAAATAATGCTTCAGCAGAGAAGTCAGGAACGGGCCCCCACATGGAACTAGCAGGCGGCCTCAGGAAACAACGCTTCAGCAGAGAAGTCAGGAACGGGCCCCCGCATGGAACTAGCAGGCGGCCTCAGGAACAAGGGGCAAGAACCAGAAAGGTTAGTACACCAGGATACAAGCCAGGGTGGCTTGTGGCAGAGACAGTAACGTCCAGGGTAGGAATTTTATGCTCGGCACTGTTTCAGTGCCAATGCCCAGGATATAAAGGGCGGAGATCCAATCACAGGAGGAGGGTGTGTGAGTATTCCTCCAATGATGAAGCACATGGCAGAAGCTGCAATGAGAGGCAGCACATGTGCCATTGATTGCCAGAGGAAGCTTTTGCAAATGCAGAAGTCTGCAAAAGCTATAATCAAAGCCAGGAGCAGATTCGTTACAGTTATTTTAGCGCTCGTAATATTAGCATTTTATTATCGCTGTCTGCAATACTGCAATACCGTCTAAAAACTCAGGGGGGCATTCACAAGCTGTTGTCTTGAGAGTCTAATACAGTACTTTAGCAGTTCTACCTACGTCAGTACACAGTCTGCGTGTGCGCGCGCAGTAATTGTAAATACATGCATGTGCAGTGCTGTATGTCTCATTTGAAAATAGTTGAAACGCATAGGCGTGTGGCCTGTGCTGTAACAGTGTCACATTTCGGCATATACAGTACAGCGCTCTCCCCTCGCTCGCCCCCGCACACACATAGGATAATTTACTGCACTGCAGTATTTTAACTTCTTATCTTATCTACAGTACAGTACACCTCTCCCACACCATTCCTTTGAATGTGTGTCTTTCTGGTTTCAATCACATTCCTGCTTGCTAGCTGATGATTACTGCGCATGCGTCTGAAAGTTCACCACTGCTTGCTTGAGTGAGTGACCAAAAAATATATATATATATTTTTTCTCCTCATTTTTTATTTTTATTTTCTCCACAAGCCTGCATAAACCATCTTGATATTACAATATTCAATCTGTGCTGTAGCTTTTGACTGCGACCCTGTGCGTTTGACTGCACATGGTTGATTTGTGTGCTTTTTATGTACTGTATTTGGGGGTGTAGGGATCAAATTATTTTGATGACCTGCCTTTTGAAATTATGTACCCTGTACCCCCCTCCCCCACGCACACACACAAGGCTCACTCAAGGATTTGAAACTCTTATTGACAGACACCTCTACAGAGTCATTCAGTTTCTGAAGCTTGTCATTGTGTTTTTAATCCGTCCCTAGCCGAGCATTACCTCTCTGCGCCTGCGTGTAATCCTCTTTGGTATGGGAGCTAGTTGATTACTGCGCATGACTCACCCAACCCCCCCCCCCAACCCTTTGAGGCTTTGTTTACGGTAACGCTTTGGAAAATCCCTTCTCGAATTTGATATGTAAATCTGATTTGCACAGCACTGTGAGAATTGAGAGTTAAAAAAAAACATTAACTGATTCATGTTGTTGATGCAGTAAATTACCACTTTTTGTCATTCTTTCTTTTTCTTTGGTGTAGGTGTGGGGGAGGGGGGGGGTTGTTGTCAATGATTATGATTATCATGAATGTAAATAAATATTTATTTTATTTTATCAGGAACATAAAAAACAAATATAAAAATAATCATGAATAATACATAATGCAGTCTTTATTAAGTTCTTCTGTCAGATGGAAATTGAGGGCCGGTGGATAATCATGAATAATGCACATTGATAATAATATTAATTAATAATATATAATAATATATATATATAGTGATATAATTTTTTCGTCTTTATCTTCTTCCTCATTCTGTGTACAGTACAGTAGTTCATTGAGAGAGGAGAGGTTTTGTGTACATCATGACTGCAGTTTAGATACTGTACACTTAAATGTACAAACAGTTCACAGACTTTACACGATACCCCCCCCTCTCCCACAGTCCATCCTTTTTTTCTGAAAAGACAAGAAAACAAAAAATTAGTGCAGTTATGGCATTGTGTGCTGTGTAGTACTGTCAAACTAGTCTATACTGGAAATACTGTATACTCTGACTACTGTTAAATACTTTGTAACCAGATGGCTGGTGCTGCTCTCTCTGGAAAGAAAAAAAATTGAGCAGCTACTCTAGGTGCATACTGTATTATGGCATTGTGTACTGTATAGCTACTCCATATTGGACTACAGTATGCAGTTAGTACTGTCAAACTAGTCTATACTGGAACTACTGTATACTCTGACTACTAGGAAAGAAAAAATCTGTGCCATACTTACCTGTATCATACTGTACTTACAATACTACAGTACAGTACTATACCATACTACCTTCCTGATGCTTGCCCATTACGCGCGATCACAATTTGCAACACAGTCGCAATATGGTCAATATATTTATTGCATCGTTCCACGGGGAGTACATCGTTCCAAAAACTCAGTATGCCTTGCGCCAACTCATCCTTTTGGAGGGTTTCACGACTTTTCGGATATGGTCCTTCAGCTGATGCCAGACCATTTCGATAGGATTGAAGTCTGGCGATCTGTCATTGGAGGGGAAAAAAAAGGACAATTAGTTTAAGAGATACAGTACACAGTAAAAACAGTGGGAAAAAATGAGACACGGTTACTGCACTTACTCCACTGGCGTCTTCACCCAGTTGATACCGTGCTCAAGGATGTGCGCTGTTGACGCAGTGTGCTTCGGATCGTTGTCCTGGTAGAAACGGTGACTATCCGGGAACTCACGTGTGATGTATTCCACAATCTCAGGCACAATTTTCTCTTGGAAGAAAGCTTTGTGCATGATTCCTATAACAAGAAAAGAAAAGTGCTCAAAAAACTGCACACTAGTACAGTACAGTGCATAAGGCAAAAGCGTGTGACATACATTTTACTGTACCTTCAAAGATGAAGATGCATCCTGGTCCACGCATAGAGATGGCAACCCCACACATGCATCTTCACTGGGTGTTTTGGACACGGCATTATAGATATGCGACCTTTTTTGTGGAATGCAAAGGTGGCAAATCTCTCCAGCGAAACAGTAGACTCGTCAGTGAAGATGCAATCCTGGAAAGTTTCTACACTGTCGATCCATGCCTGGGCCTGGACCACTCTCTTGATCTTGTTAACGTCCCTTATCATGGGGTACGCTCTGTAATGACAATGAATAAATAATTTTAGAGGTACAGTACAGTTTCTTAAACAACACTTTTACCTCCTGTACTGTCCAGTACTAACCTCACACGTCCATATTTCCATCCAATTCTGCGTCTCATCTTCTTTATGCTGGTCTCGGATACAGTGAGATTGTGATTTGACCCTTTATGCACTCTTCTCATCATTCTCTTCACTTATTTTGTCGACCAGAAGAGTTGTCTCCCTACAATGTACAGAAAAACAACAATCCGGTAAGTTACAGTGCAGTAGGCCACAAGCACAGCACATCATTTGCAGTAAAAATAGTATACAATGAGATAGATCTACACAATATATTGTTCTATTAATATGCAGCAATATAAACAAGATATATACTGTTGTTATATAAATATACCGAAATGACCATAAAATGAGATAGATCTACACAATATATTGTTCTATTAATATGCAGCAATATAAACAAGATATATACTGTTGTTATATAAATATACCGAAATGACTATAAAATTAGATAGATCTACACAATATATTGTTCTATTAATATGCAGCAATATAAACAATGATAGATATACTGTATTATATACTTACGCGTTAGTTACCGTTGGTGTCCTCCTGCGTTGTTTGGTTTTTCCGTGTGCATGATAGCACACGGTGGTTGATGGCACAGCGAGGCCAGAAGCAGCTAACCAGCGTTGGATATCTACAATTCAGTGTCCGCTCGTGTACATCTCCTTAATTCTAATGCTGAGATCCTTTGAAATCTTTTTAACAGGCATTGCTGCGAGTAGAAAGAAATACAAACACAAGAATGTATATTCGATGTTTAGTCGATGTGTATTCAATGTGCAGTGAATCCACAAAATGGATGGTGTATTTATACGTTAAGGATTCACATTTGAGTACGCCCACTTTCAACACCTGTACCTGGTCGCCATGCATAAAAGGTTACACACTTTGCATAGCCTCCCACTCGATGATCTTTATCTGAACTTGCCCTTGTCCAGATACTGCATTGTGCCATCTGCTTCCATGGATCAACCCCGATTCTACGGACGCAGGAAGCCACTCGCCTCTGCCGTGCCTGTCACGCAGAAAAAGCGAAAGGCAGGAGCCGTTCCCATGCCAAGGCCAAAGCGACAGGCTAAGGCTAATAAAGAAAACCTTCTGCTGACCCCAAAGGCTAAGGGTTTTAAAACACGTAAGCCTTATTATGTCAAGAAGAAATACGGTGATGTACACTCAACGCAAACAAATGGCAGCCAACCCATCGAACCCGCAGACCACTTCCTCCAATGCACCGACAACTCTGCCGCCGCTCTCCCGGAAATCTACAGCCCATCTTCTCCACTACTCGTCCACGACGCTGCCGCCGCTCTCCCGTAAACCCACAAGCCATCTTCGCCACTGCTCTTCAACGACACTGCCGCTGGTGCCCCTGAAATCCACGGGTCACTTTCTCCATTACGCTTAGACGACTCTGCCGCTTCTCGCCTGGAAATCCACAGGTCACTTTCTCCATCCCTCTTCGACGACACTGCCGCTTCTCCTCTCCCAGAAATCCACAGGTCACCTCCTCACCCTTCTTCGACGCTGCCACTTCTCTCCATGGAACCCCCATCTCATCCTCCGTAGCACCCATCCACCCAGATGTCCACAGCACACCATGCACAAGAACCAGCTCGTTAGACCGCATGCTGAATGGGTTAAGTGTGGATATCCCCGGGAACTCTATTGTGCTGGCAAAGATAGACCTGCTTCTGGAGACCATGCTAACTATGGATCAACGGATGCAGACGATAGAGACTGACATAGCGGGGATACATCATTTGCTCGGTGTTCATGCCCCTGTATCCCCAACGCCGGAGCAGGAGGGTGGCATGGATGTGATGAATGGGACCTTCGACCACCTTCCATCAGCAAGCGCACCCCCTTCACCAGAAGATTTTGTGTACATGTATGCCGTTGAGGAGGAGGATAACATGACAACCCCGTCAAGACCACGCCAGGAGACAACACGGCGACCAAGACAGGAGGAAAGCTTCCTCCCAGACAACCTACCCTCACCCGCCGCCACAAGCACACCCGCTCACAGAAGCACACCCGCTCCCAGAACCCTACCTACATACACTTGCATCGATACGGGGCCCGATATCATCCTGCGCGAGCTGCCCAATCCACTCAGGGAGAAGTATAGGGTGATGAGTGCTGGTTTACCCCACAAGTATGATAAACCCAAGTGATTTAGAAAGGCGCTAAAACACAGTATAGTGATAAATAAAAAAAATCAAAATAATCAGTGACATAAGGTGAGTAAGAAAAATTCTCAACCTTCACAGGGAATTTGTACAAGTTCCCTCATAGGCAGTAACGGATATCCAGAATGTGAAGGGAGCGATATTTCAGGAACACCCCAAAAAGAAAAACACAACAATAGTGCAATAAAATCACACAATAGTGAAGCAGATAAAGTCTTGGCTCAAGTGGATTTCCTAGTTACAAAAAGTAAGTGAAGAATCAGCGTTTAACAGGAAAGCAGGATTGGAGGATATTCAGAAGCACTCTCACTCAGGGTTGTGTTCATGTAAAACAGCAAGGAGAGACCATGGTATGGACCAATAGGCAAAAAATTTATATAGATAAAAGCATATGAAATGTACTCACAATATGTACATCAATTGCGGACACATAAAGGTATCTTTTGAGGCGGTGTGGTTCACATCAGGAGAGGTGGTAGTCTGGCCTTTCGATTTGGAACTCCCTCAGTCCGATCGCGGAGGACGGCGTCTGACGTCACATCCGTCAAGGGCCGACAATCAGCGAAACGCGTAGAGCTTGTACACCGCATGCAGCTGCTCCTGGTTTAGAGGCAAAGGTGAAGAGTCTTCTGTGCCATCCCACCATCCGTTTTTGCCCTCCGCCCTACCGGAAGTTGTCGGCCCTTGACGGATGTGACGTCAGACGCCGTCCACCGCGATTGTACTGAGGGAGTTCCAAATAGAAAGGCCAGACTACCACCTCTCCTTATGTGAACCACATCTGCTTCACTATTGTGTTATTTTATTGCACTATTGTTGTGTTTTTCTTTTTGGGGTGTTCCTGAAATATCGCTCCCTTCACATTCTGGATATCCGTTACCCCACAAGTATGCCAGGTTAATTTTTAAGCACCACGTGTCCTACTTGGTGTACTGCGAGTGGGCCTACAAAGTGAACTATGAAGGAAATCGCGAAAAAAAGGCGCTTCCTGAAAATTTAACAAAGACTATTGTGGAGGAATTGCGGTGCTATTTTTCAATTACAGATCCTTTAATGAAAAGCGTTCGAGACACCATTAATGGCATTTTGCACCATACAAGGCATCTGCCCTGGAAGGACAATCTGGTGGGGTACGCATTTGCGTGACTGTCCCCGAGGGCCGCAAACAGGCCCGGTTTTCAAGGTTATCCTGAATACCGGGCCTGTTTGCGGCCCTCGAGGACTGGAGTTGTGCAGGCCTTACTGACTGTTCTGTACACCATCCTACTGTAAATGTTTTGACTTGCTGTACTTTAATAAAGGAGATGTTGCGTTTTTTAAATTTTATGAATAAAGAATTTTTTTTAATAACACCATACTGTTGTCGTGTACTGTACATGTTTTGACTTTCTGTACTATAATAAAGGAGATGTTGCGTGTTTTAACTTGTATTAATAAAGAAATGTTTTTATTTACTGTACACACAGGACCTGCACAATTCCAGTCCCCGAGGGCCGCAAACAGGCCCGGTTTTCAAGGTTATCCTAAAAACCGGGCCTGTTTGCAGCCCTCGAGGACTGGAGTTGTGCAGGCCTGACTGACTGTTCTGTACACCATCCTACTGTAAATGTTTTGACTGGCTGTACTTTAATAAAGGAGATGTTGCGTTTTATTTTTTATGAATAAAGAATTTTTTTTAATAACACCATACTGTTGTCCTGTGATGTACATGTTTTGACTTGCTGTACTTTAATAAAGGAGATGTTGCGTTTTTTAAATTTTATGAATAAAGAATTTTTTTTAATAACACCATACTGTTGTCGTGTACTGTACATGTTTTGACTTTCTGTACTATAATAAAGGAGATGTTGCGTGTTTTAACTTGTATTAATAAAGAAATGTTTTTATTTACTGTACACACAGGACCTGCACAATTCCAGTCCCCGAGGGCCGCAAACAGGCCCGGTTTTCAAGGTTATCCTAAAAACCGGGCCTGTTTGCAGCCCTCGAGGACTGGAGTTGTGCTGGCCTGACTGACTGTTCTGTACACCATCCTACTGTAAATGTTTTGACTGGCTGTACTTTAATAAAGGAGATGTTGCGTTTTATTTTTTATGAATAAAGAATTTTTTTTAATAACACCATACTGTTGTCCTGTGATGTACATGTTTTGACTTGCTGTACTTTAATAAAGGAGATGTTGCGTTTTTTAAATTTTATGAATAAAGAATTTTTTTTAATAACACCATACTGTTGTCGTGTACTGTACATGTTTTGACTTTCTGTACTATAATAAAGGAGATGTTGCGTGTTTTAACTTGTATTAATAAAGAAATGTTTTTATTTACTGTACACACAGGACCTGCACAATTCCAGTCCCCGAGGGCCGCAAACAGGCCCGGTTTTCAAGGTTATCCTAAAAACCGGGCCTGTTTGCAGCCCTCGAGGACTGGAGTTGTGCTGGCCTGACTGACTGTTCTGTACACCATCCTACTGTAAATGTTTTGACTGGCTGTACTTTAATAAAGGAGATGTTACGTTTTATTTTTTATGAATAAAGAATTTTTTTTAATAACACCATACTGTTGTCCTGTGATGTACATGTTTTGACTTGCTGTACTTTAATAAAGGAGATGTTGCGTTTTTTAAATTTTATGAATAAAGAATTTTTTTTAATAACACCATACTGTTGTCGTGTACTGTACATGTTTTGACTTTCTGTACTATAATAAAGGAGATGTTGCGTGTTTTAACTTGTATTAATAAAGAAATGTTTTTATTTACTGTACACACAGGACCTGCACAATTCCAGTCCCCGAGGGCCGCAAACAGGCCCAGTTTTCAAGGTTATCCTGAAAACCGGGCCTGTTTGCGGCCCTCGAGGACTGGAGTTGTGCTGGCCTGACTGACTGTTCTGTACACCATCCTACTGTAAATGTTTTGACTGGCTGTACTTTAATAAAGGAGATGTTGCGTTTAATTTTTTATGAATAAAGATTTTTTTTTAATAACACCATGTGACTGTAAACCATACGGACTGACTGTAAATGTTTTGACTTTCTGTACATAAATGTTTTCACTAGCAGTAAACCATACACCTGTTGATGTTTTGATTTGCTGTACACTTAAAATGTTTTTACATTGTACAGTATTTATAAATAAATGTTTTTGTACTTACTCCACCAATAAAAGAAAATGTTGATTTGTTTTAAATTGTTCCATTGTCTCCTCTTATACTGTAACAAAATACAGTGTTTCTAGAATGTACAGTACTGTCCAGGCATACAGTACTGTATACTGTAGGCATGCTCAGTACTGTACATCACAAGAGTATTAAAACAATACATGCTGCACGGGTATATAATACACATATGTACTGGAATACATGTAGAATAAATGCATACTTTTTATTTTCACAGGTTTATTATACAGTATATATAAAAAAAAGTATTGTATACGGTCTGAAAACATCAGCATACTGTTTCAGGTATTCTATCCTAATCAATAACAACGGCCACTAAACTGTAGACTCTGGTACGTGGTTTTTAAAATTTGATTCAGCAATGTGCAGGCATTGTTACACAAAGCAATATTATCCATCGGAATCCCTCCCTTTGCCGTTTTCCGCATGAGATAACAAAGTTTTCTTTTCTGAGGAAAAACAAAAACAAAAGTAAAAGTTTTACTGTAATGGTCAGTCCCTTAAAGAAGTTCCCACAGTCAGTCCCACCAATAATTTTCTCGGGGGGCGTCTCCTGTTCACATGCGCATACGCCTACCGCCGATGTAATGACACGCATATGCGTTTCAAGAAGGTTCCAATGCGCATGCGCCTAGCTTTTCACCAATTGTGCAGTATCTACTGTAGAAGCCGCTCAGCCAATAATATTGCTTACAGGAGAATCGTTTGACTTTTGAATCGCACTGACATTGATATTTTCAAAATAAAAAAAACAGAATAAAATACGGCAACATTACTCACCATAGAGTTTCCCAATCAGCTGGCGCTGGGCCACTGCCAGTCCAGTATTCTTGATCATACACGTCGTTGACAGGTGACAGCGGGACTACTACACCTGTAGTCAGCTGATGAGGCTGGAAATCGCTTAGGTACATGCAAGCTTGCTCGAAACTGTACGCGCAATCCGGCTCAGGCTGCAGGTATCCGTGCTTGGACAGACAGCAAGGGTTGCCACTGACGGTCGGACCGTTATTGGAAGCCGGTGCTGGTGCTGGCGCATTGCTTGCCAGCGACTGTCGTTTCTTAGTTGGTTTTAACACGACCTTTCGCCTTTTGCCGTCTGCATGATCATAGGTACAGGAAAAACCCGGTGATACACACCAATAACCTCCAATAAATTCGGGATCAATATGAAAAAACATGGATCGCTACATAACTTTTCCTTATTGCACGCTTCCACACATGAGGATCCTGCGAAAATTTGTAAAAGTCATAGTTTTCGATAAAATACTGATAAATTTGAACAACTGTTGCCATCTTATCATCAGTTGCATTAATCGCGGCCCATATTAAATAAGCGTACGTTCTGTCGGGTTTTTGGAACACGGGCTGCACTTGTACACTCATGGCGGGAATCTCTGGACAATAACCAGACCAGAAACTGGTGCTTGTCTTTTTTTAATATGAAAAGCCTAAATTGATACATTATTGTAACCTCTTCCTTCAGTTCCAAGGCCAATTTACAATAGACCATTGTGGTATCTTTTTTAAACGAAACACCTGCAAGTCGACACATTACTGAAGCGCATGCACATTACAATTCATGAATATCTGCCATCTAGCGGACACGCGAAGAATTGCAACCAATTAAATCCGAACCATTATCAATAAACACATCAACCGCGCATCAACCGCGGCTGTGAATGCAACATGAATGCGGTATGAATGCGGTCAGAATGCGGCATGAACGCGGTGAAGTGCGTGGCAGTCGAAAAAAAATCCCGGAAAAATGCGGTGATGTTGGAGAATAAAAGGGGCTGCGGCTGTAAATAAATGACCTATTTTCTAGAGAGCAACTTAGAGAAAAATTAGCATTTAGTCCTTTGGGAAAGACAGTGTCCAGAGTATAAATCCAATATGCCTCCCTTTATAATAGGATTATTTCTTTTTCTGTCCCAGATGTAGCTCTTTGTACATGTTCAATACCCATGATTTTTAAAGAGGAAACCGGATGTTTAAATGTGTTACAGTGTGTTATTAGTGCAGTCAATTTTCAACTTTTTGAAACGACCACAGATATACAAAAATTTACCAGGAAATTGTCTTTGAAAAAGTTTCTGCTAATAAAAATAAATACACAAGTGATGAAGAAATTATAGAAATTATAGAAATTACATCACAGGATAGTGATTTCAACAACACTGATCGCCAGTGATATACAACAGCTCTCCAAGATTTCAAAGAAATATGTAGTCTACAAGACATGGAAAGTCTATTAGATTAACAATTCTTTGTAGAAGAGGATCTCTCTGATGGATCTTCTTTTTTTTGGAGGTATCAATTCAGGGTTCAAAAATAAATCTTTATTTTGTCCTAATTTTAGTTAAGGACCTCATCTTTTGATTTTTGTGAGACTGGTCGAAAGAGATCTCCATCTACTGGCCAAGGGTTTCTCTTTTATTCTCCAAAGAATCTGACAAATTTAGAGATGAGCGAATTGTCTGTGCTTAAGAAAGAGAAGGCATTAGTAATTAAGAATGCCGACAAAGGCATGGTGACCGTGATTCAATCCTCCAGGATATATCTGTGATGGTGCGCATCTCAAATCAGGAAGCGGACCTGCAGGGCTGAGGTAGGGATGCAAATAAACCGACCAGAGTCCTGTAAGAGTATCCATTGTCGGTAAGCAGGCAGAGGTCAGGGCTCGTAGAAAGCAGCGAGGTTGGGTCACAGTCTGGGGTCAGCAACTGGGTGTAATGCTCGGCCTGCCCACAAGCCAGACGAGACCCCGGGACTGAGGTGGAAAGGAGTAGTACCACACACCTAGCAGTAAATGGGGGCACGGCCGGAGTGTGGAAATAGCGTAGGTGGTCCTGGTAACAAAAATAAAACTAACAGGAACCGGGTCCTATCCATGCTAGTAGCGTAGCCCTGAATATAGGGTACACCCATTTAAGGGTTTCCCCGGGGGTATCTAACTGCTGAGGGCTACAGGACCTAGTGTCGATCTGGGATGACACTCCAGATGTTTCGGACATTACGGAAAGAGAGGACACTCTAAAAGATGAGAATGAACCAGGGGATTTAGCCACAGGTTTCCTGCTAGAGGCCAGTATCTCCCCCTCTGAGTCTTCATCTGACAGCCCTGAGACCCCCCAAAGTCCCGGCCAGTAGAGAAAGTAGGTGAAACACTATAACTTTTACTTCTTAAAAAGGCCTGTTTAACTCCAGCTGGGGCAGAAGGAGCACCAGCAGCAAAGGCTGACGGTATGGGCACCAGAGCAATGTCCTGAACAGGGGCAGCCTTAGAAGGGACACTGGTGGAAGAGGCCGGTGATCTGGACCAAACAGTGTCCTGAGCAAGTACCAGTGGTTTTGACCTCCCACGGCCCACTGGTGTGGTCACAGGAACAGAGTCAGTGGCCGCAGAAGTACAGCGATCCCTTCCTCTATGTCGGGTCAAGTGACTAGTGGTGTTGGCAAGGGATAGTCCAGTACTCACAAGAACTGGCTTTGCGCAGCTTCCCTCAGCTCTAGTAGGCCCCATGATGGTGACGTCATCAGGGGAAACCGCTCCCATGAGATTTGGTGGTTGGTGTTGGTCCCGCGCCAGAAGTAAAATCGCATCCGATGCCACCGGAAGTGCGTCACTGCTCCTCAACCCAAACGAGGCACCGCCCGGTACCTCGTCGGCGTAGGCCGCAACAGAAACCTAGAGGAAGTATGAAGATGGTGCCTCACCGATTCGCTGGATCCTCCGGAGGCACTATGGGCACGTCCTTCTTCTTGTGGGAGTCCTCCGCTAGCGTGGGACTCCTCCGGAGCTCTGGATGCACGTGGCCTGGCGAGGAGACACCTCTGGATTTGGACTCCGCCGATCTGTTCCCCAGGTAGGTAATCTTTTCTCCGCAGGGTCTTTGGAGCGAATGGGCGCCGGGTAACACTCTGCAGATGTTCAGCTGCCGGCGTTGTCTTCTGAGGAGGGCAGGGACACTTCCTCAGGGGAATGGCATCGTAGCGCCCCACATTCCCTGGCGGCAATTGGCACATAGCTCTCCCGCTCTCGCGCCACTAGGGTAAGCACACCAAACTCTCCCTGGGCAGTCCGCTTACCCGTCAGGTCGGTGGGCGAGGGTTCCGGTCCTGGAACCGACTTGGGCAGGGTGGTTGGTACAATCGCCGGTACCGGTTCGGCTACAGGCACACTTGGGCCACCTGGCACGAAGACAGGGGCCCACGGGCCCATGGTTGCATCCACGGAGGGTAAGACTGTACGGGACACAGCGGCTGGTAGGACGACCCAATCGTCTGGCAGGATAGCATCGGCTGGCACAGGGCTTGCAGGCCACATGTAATAGGCCCCGCAGTGTGGGATTGCACAGTGGGGCTAGCTTCGCATCCAAGGAGCCGACATTGTGGACAAAGGCATCGTAGATGGCTCTGTCATCCACCTAAACCACCAGTTAGCCTCCTGGTAGGTGGAAGGATGATATCTCCAGCGTGGACATTTTATGGCAGCAATTGAAAGGTCAGATTCAGCAAGAGTATGACTGCAGCTCCTCTCAATAGCCTAGCTCCTTGGAACTGAGGAGAGGCAGCCTGAGTCCGGCTCCTCCCAGAACAGGAGCAGTCTGTGGATGACTCCCATTGTGTCCCCTCCCCCTGGTGGAATATAGAGTAGGGGCACGGAAGAGCAAGGCGTGACATGGCTCCGGCTCAGCCAGTCACAGTGGTGGACGCGGTTTCGTCTTGGCGCCGAAAGCTTGCAACTTTCTGCAGAGAAATAACTTGCACTCCTGCAGCAAGCCCATGCTGTCCCGTTTTTGAGGTGTGTAACAGGGGACTTATCCCTGTTCAGTAATGTGCCTTTAATCTAGCAGTGTGGTGGTTAACTTCTGGTAGTTAATTACTAAACACCACCTGCCTGATTGAGATGGCTTACAAAAGCCTGTCTGTTCAAACAGGAAGTGAGAACTCTTTAGCTGACACCTGAGCTGAACTTGGAGACACACTTGTTTTGAGCTCTGCCAAAAGTTAGCAGAGCTGCTTTCAAGACACAAGGCCCAAATAAGACTTCTAAACCTGGATGCTGGTTTTCTGTGCACGTTCCGTGCGGTTCCAGGAGAGCAGAGAAGCTTACTCTACAGCTGATAAACAGATAAGACTTTCATTATTAAGAGACTGCTTATATCTGCTTATTTTCATGCTATGTTTGGGGCTGGGGAGAAATGATTGACTAGGGAGATGTGAATTGGTTGCATAGTGTTTTCACTAGAATTACTCCCAAGTGAATGGAAGCTTTGTTCCCCCCCCCTGTGTTTGGATAATTTTCCTGATGAAAAGGAACAGGCACAATAAAGCCTATTATAATTTCACGTTATAAAGCCTCCTAATTGCGTACCTCTGTGTACGTCCGTCCACAAGGTGGGAATACCATTTTGGATTTGCTCAGTTAGTGTGGTGCGCTCACCTGGTCAGGAGCCACCATGTAAGTGTAATAGTGTGGGTACACGCTCCCTGGAGAAGCCTCTGGGTACGCCCTAATATACTTTTGTTTGAAAGAAGGATACACGCTCCCTGGAGAAGCCTCAGGGTACACCCCAGCAAAGTTTTTCTTTATTATGTGGGTGTCCACGTTCCCTTGAGTAGCCTCAGGGTACGCCACAGCATATTTTCTTTACTTTGGCAGGGGTCCAGGTAACCCCCTGCCTAGTGTAGCCTCAGAGAGAGGTTCCCACTTTCCTTAACATGCTGTGCTGCATTGAAAGCCTGCCCCTGTTACTGCATCTCAACAGAGCCTCCAATTGTAGCGCTGCTCCACTCCACCCCCCTCTGGGAGATCTGCCATTGCTACAGTGTCTGTTGGTGCAAGTACCTGTTGGTATCCAGGAGATGCTGGGGTCTGCGATGATGTGGGACAGGACAGGCCTTTTCCTTTAGATGCTTCAGTTCATACTCCATAGTGCGAGCGCCTCCATCCACAGCAGGCTCCAACATTGCTGGAGACAGTCCACACTGTCCACAGTATTCCACACACACCCCTACCCTCCCTCCCTCCCCCTGATGGACTGTAAACTCAGGCAAGGGGTATATTAAAACAGAAACTTCTTTATTGCATCTACTGCAGATAGTATGGCATTACAGCGGATACAGTTCTCTTTACACAGGTTCCAAACCTGTGGATGGTACCTAAGCCAATTCTGGGGCTTGAGGCTGGGCAAGCTGCCATGTACTCCTCCTCAGCCTCCTGATGGGTCTTGGGGTAACGTCTCAATCCCAAGAGGGAGAGCTCCAGACTGACTACAATTTAGAGCTGCCTCTTCCTTAGTGCAGAAGGGGAGGGCACCAGGTCTGCACCCAGGATTGGGTAAGCACAGGCCAAGCCCTCACCTCCACTCCTGCCACTCAAGGAAGCTGCACGAAGAGGGGTAAACCCAAGATGGGGCCTGACACAGCCTGCAGCTACCAGGACTTATATGACAGGTATAAGTCATCTTTGCTGGCAGCAGAGGGAGAAATAGTTTCAAGATACCTCAGATACCAAAAGCATAGATTGTAAGCTCATCTGGGCAGGGACTGTCTGCAAAAAATCCTATGTATAGTGCTGCGTATTGCGCACTATACTGTAATTGTGAAGCGATTTAAGTCCCATTGGGAGAAAAGTGCTATATGAAACAAAGATTATTATTATTATTATTATTATCCTTAGACAAAGAGAAGGATTTTGAATACACAAATTTGAACCTCAATATCGAAATGGTTTAAATCCAGATATACATTTGTCATCTTTGATCTAATATCCTATTGATTTTTATTCATAATTTTATTTATATTTTTTAAATCATTTTTTTTCATACTTTATTACTAGGATCATTACTTTTTTCCCCATTCTACTTTTATTCTCTTTTTATACATGTAGCGGGGTACCCCCTGGCTACTATTCTACCCTATGTGCTGGCAGTAAACCCTGGTACTATCAGGTTGCAAGTAGTTGGTATGGGGTTTTCACCCTCACCTTTGGTACTGCACTTGAGTGACAGCAGAGGGTGGTACATCCTGTTGTAGCTGGGACAACGGGATGTCCGCTTTCTGGCTGTACTTATAGGCAGGACTGCCCTAAAGTTAGGGGTTGTTCCTTCCCTCTGAGGAAGGCAGGTCACATAACTGGGAGCCTGAGATTGGGGCCTTCCCCTCCGGGGGAGAGTGAGTGAGGACCGTACCTCTGTCTCCGCTAGCGAGGTGCGGAAGAGATGGGATGGCTGCGGGTGCCCTTGGCCTGTAGTGGCAGTCCAGGGACAATTATCCAGTGAATGCTGACAGAATGTTTCCGGCAGAAGACTGCTGTGTAACTGTTACTGCAGAGTGTAGTAATAAACCCGTTCCTGTTTTGCAATATAGCTCCTGCCTGGTGCGTGACCTTACTGGGGGGAGAGGTAATCAGTTCTACCGTGGAAGATCACCTTCAGTTCCTGGAGTCAACGGCAGATGGAGGCCCTGCACTGCTAAGTAAATATGAACCGAAGCCTGTTCCTGTGTCCCCACTACCATCAGCGGACGACTCAGCCCTCCTGTTGCCAGCAGGTACAGTTAGGTCCGGTTTTGTTATTTTGGCTGTGTACCAAAATAAATTCAAGTTACAGTTAAATAATGAACATGGGCTTAATTTGCTTTAATTTGCGGGTATTCACATACAAATTGGAGGAAGGGTTTAGGAATTACATCTCTTTAATATGTAGCCCCCTCTTTTTCAAGGGACCAAAAGTAATTGGACAATTGACTCAAAAGCTGTTTCATGGACAGGTGTGGGCTATTCCTTCATTATTTCTTCATCAATTAAGCAGGTAAAAGGTCTGGAGTTGATTCCAGGTGTGGCATTTACATTTGGAAGCTGTTGCTGGGAACCCACAACATGCGGTCAAAGGAGCTCTCAATGCAAGTGAAACAGGGCATCCTTAGGCTGCAAAAAAAAAAGAAAATCCATCAGAGAGATAGCAGGAACATTAGGAGTGGCCAAATCAACAGTTTGGTACATTCTGAGAAAAAAAGAACGCACTGGTGAGCTCTGCAACACGAAAAGGCCTGGACATCCACAGAAGACAACAGTGGTGGATGATCGTAGGATCCTTTCCATGATAAAGAAAAACCCCTACACAACATCCAGCCAAGTGAAGAACACTCTCCAGGAGGTAGGCCTATCATTGTCCAAGTTTACCATAAAGAGAAGACTTCACGAGAGCAAATACAGAGGATTCACCACAAGGTGCAAACCAATCATAAGCCTCAAGAATAGAAAGGCAAGATTAGACTTTGCCAAACAATATCTAAAAAAGCCAGTCCAGTTCTGGAACAGCATTCTTTGGACAGATGAAACTAAGATCAACCTGTACCAGAATGATGAGAAGAAAAAAGTATGGAGAAGGCTTTGAACGGCTCATGATCTGAAGAATACTACATCATCTGTAAAACACGGTGGAGGCAGTGTGATGGAATGGGCATGCATGGCTTACAATGGCACTGGGTCACTAGTGTTTATTGAGGATGTGACAGAAGACAGAAGCAGCCGGATGAATTCTGAAGTGTATAGGGATATATTGTCTGCTCAGATTCAGCCAAATACAGCGAAGTTGATTGGACGGCGCTTCACTTTACAGATGGACAATGACCCAAAACATACTGCGAAAGCAACCCAGGAGTTTTTTAAGGTAAAGAAGTGGAATATTCTGCAATGGCCGAGTCAATCACATGATCTAAACCCGATCGAGCATGCATTTCCCTTGCTGAAGACAAAACTTAAGGCAGAAAGACCCACGAACAAACAACAACTGAAGACAGCTGCAGTAAAGGCCTGGCAAAGCATCACAAAGGAGGAAACCCAGCGTTTGGTGATGTCCATGTGTTCCAGACTTCAAGCAGTCATTGTCTGCAAAGGATGCTCGACAAAGTATTAAAAATGAACATTTTATTTATGATTGAGTTAATTTGTCCAATTACATTTGAGCCCCTGAAATAAGGGGACTGTGTATGAAAATGGTTGCAATTCCTAAACATTTCATACGAGTGGCGTACAGAGCCAAAATGATGAAAATTGTGTCAGTGTTCAATTATTTCCGGACCTAACTGTATATGCACCACACACCCTGTAATGGCCCCTATCGGCGATTGGGTGGGGGAAACACCGTTACATACATATAGTTTTACACCTTAATACTAGTATTCCATATTAATGTTTATTTCATTATTTTTTTAATCAATTTCTAAATATATTAAGTTATATTTTTAAACTTCATTACTAGTTTTAATTCTTGTGATATATTTTCTTTTTAGGACTACCACTTTTTTTCTTCGTGAATTCTTTTAGATGCTGCATATATGTGTATACATTTTTTTTACCATCTGTGGTACTCATGTCATTTGTCTAAGGGGTTATTAAATACTAGCTGAGAGACCCGGCGCTGCCCGGGACCAAAACCTCCTTCCTCTCTTCACCCCCCGTTCCCCTCATCTCTCTCCGCCTCCCCCCACCCATGCGCAGCTGTGGTCCTTCCCCCCGTATACGCAGGTCCGGTCCCCCCCCCTGCGCTGCTCTGGTCACCCCCTCCCCCGCGCAGCACACTGTGAGACACACACAGTGCCACACATACAAACCCAGTGAGACACACATACACACACACAGTCACACACACACACACACACACACACACACACACACACACACACACACACACACACACACACACACACACACACACACACACAGTGTCACACACACACACAGTGACACACACACACACACACACACACACACACACACACACACACACACACACACACACACACGTCCAGAAGGCGCCTCTCTCCTGTCCAGGCGCTCTGACTGGTCGGTCCCGGGTGTGGGGGCGGAGCATGCAGCGCAGGCCGCCGAGCCCACGGCAACCCGGAGCGGGCGCGAGCCGGTGTCGGGAGGAGGCTGAAGTGCCCGATGAGCGGGAGCAGCCGTAGGCTGGAACCGCAGCGTGCACGCACCGCCAGGCCGCTGGACGACACGAGACTTGAGGCCGGCACCGAGGAGCGGCTCGTGGTGTGACCGGGGGGAGGGGGGTTGGTGGTGGGGAAGACTTGAGGCCGGCGCCGAGGATCGGCTCGTGGTGTGACCGGGGGGAGGGGGGTTGGTGGTGGGGAGAGGTGAGGCCGGCGCCGAGGAGCGGCTAGTGGTGTGACCGGGGGGACGGGGGTTGGTGGTGGGGGAGAGGTGAGGCCTGCGGCGGAAGTGTATGGGTGTGGGTGGAGAGGTGAGGAGTGTGGGTTCGCTATGTTGTTCTCGCAATGTGAGGGGGGTGGGGCAAGGGGGGCGGGAGGTGCGTCCGTGGCCAATGACACAGGGGGAACACAGGGCCAATCACACAGGGGGAAGACATACACACACAAACATTATTTGAGACTTAAAGATATAGATCTGAAGGCTCAGTGAGTAAAGGCACTGATTTAAAACGACACCGGTTTGTTCAAACCCGGTGTCAGCTCCTTGTAACCTAGGGCAAGTCACATTATCACCCTGTACCTCAGACACCAAAACATACATTGTAAGCTCTATGGGGCAGGGACTCGTGCCTGCAAAAATCTTATTTACCTATGAGTCAAATTGGGAGAGAAATGTTATATGAAATAAAGATTATTATTATTTTCTTGGTATCATTAGATTTTTATGTTAAAAGATATTTGTGTCATTTATGATTCCATCTATGGGCACATTAATGTTATTAGCTCTGTTTTTTACCCAACACATTATTACCCATAGGCTAAGATTATAGTAGGCACGCGCATGGCGTCACGCGCGCGTCTGTCGCCCGAGCAATGGGTGAACTGAGCTGGAGGCGATAGGGGAGGCATGGCGGATGTGTCACCAAGCTGGTTTTCCCTCATTGGCTAAACTGCTCACTAGATGCGGCCGCCGTGCGAAAAAACAAAATAGTTTGTCTTTTTAAAAATCTGGTGTGTGGTCGCTCTGCATTGCGCCTGCACTCGCGCGCACTATAGTCAGCTGCATGAGAAATTGCGTGCACTGTCGCGCCTACTAAAATCGCAGCTATTACAGTTGTTTTTTTACAAATGTATTCTCTGTGATAAAAATAAAAAGAAGCCGTTATCCAATGGTGTGGGACCAGGAAGTATTTACAGTATGGTAGTTTATCAGTGTTAACCCCTCTATTGCCAGAGCGACCAGCAAGCCACTGACATACCTTGCTCGCCCTCATGACAATCAAGGGGTTAACAGCTGACAAGACGACGGCAAAGCTTCTGAAACGAGTTACGAATTGTGAGTAAATTTGTCGCAGCCGGCTTCCCGTAGTCAGATGACATCACAGGGTGATGTGTGTTGACCAACCCAGAAGCCTCAGGCATTACACAGGAACCTGGCAGTGCACAAGCAGGGAGAGAAGGAGCTGCCTGCTGCGAGCATCCACCTGGCTGCGTTGTAACCGCACAGCTGCGGTGAGTGTGTTTATTTGCAACTTTGCTGCTTATTGTTAGACTGTTACACCGCTAGAGATGTGTTTTGGAGCCTTCCTGAGATATGTGTGTGTTGCGTGAGAGACCAGAGGAGATCTGGGAGGCAGCTGCAGCTCCTGGGTGCCTGGGTAACCGTGGCTGGCACATGTACTACTAACTAACCCACTAGGTGCAAAATGTGATTGTGGACGTCAAAAAAAATAAATAAGAAAAATACTTATGATTAAGGGTTGGCACTTTCACTGGTGTTTTTGTTTATCCATTCCTCTTTTTTTTGTATTATAAGACTTATGAACCTAAGGACATTGTATTATCCTGTTTAATTTGGGGTTTGTAGTATTAATATTCCTTTTTTTTTTTTTTTTGACTATCTGATCTGCGAGTCTCATGGTCACCTGGGGGAGGTGAGGGGAGAAATGTGCAGGCGAATAGTGCTTATTACGGGTGCCTTTTAAACGTGTGGCCGTTCTAGTCGTGGGGTTGGGCGAGCTGGTATGTGATAAAGACCTTAACTACCGTGACATACCTCCCATGCAAGGGAGGGGAGGAAAGTGATGATGGGGTAAAGAGAGAAGGGCTAGGGGGTGCATGAAGGAAGGATCACATAATGTCGTTCTCCTACAGTATGTGATGGAATGAGGGTGTAAGGCTAAGGAGATATTTAACAGTAGAATAAAATGCTGGTGAAAGGAGGAGGGATATGGTGTTTGAAGGGAAATAGTGTGGTAATGTGTACTGTAAATGACTACAGTATAGAGGAGATGAGCAGGGTGTGAGTGAAGGATAAAGGATATAAACAGGACTTGAGTGTAAATGAAAGGTATAGGGAGGTAAGAAGAATCAGGTTGGTGTAATATGGTGCAGGCTGTAGGAGATGGGATATGAGAAGGTATATAGTATGGGTACACTGGAGGGCACAAGACGAAAACAAAGGCCGCGGCCATGGTGCGCGACGCGAGCATGCAGTATTTCTATGAGGTAGGCCATAGTGCGCGCGACCGATTGAAGCGTGATGGCGCGGCGGCGTTTTGGCCGACAAGATTTAGATTTTTCGCGCGACGGCTGCGCCACACAATCAGGTTGAACTAGCCTGGTGACGCCACGCCTCCTTGTGGTGCAAAAATCAAAGTCCATGTATCTCTCGGGCGACAGGCACGCGTGACTCCCTGCATGCCGTCACGCGCACACCCGCCTGCACTTTATCCGAGGCCGTAGGCTAAGGCCATACAGCCTTCGCCCGTGTGGAGGCGTGCGAAGGCTGTGACGTCACCCGCGTGAAGCAAGCCGGTGCATTTTGTGTCCATGTTGGACACCACGTGCCTAGTGGTGTCACGGAGCTGGTTCGCCCTCATTGGGCGAACCGCTCACGTGACCTGCCTGTTGCGCCAAGAAATCAGTTTCAACTGATTTCTTGTGCAACGCGCACCCCCTCCTGCTTGCTTGCATCCTCGCGGTCTATGGGTGCGATCAATGCCTTTAGGCAATGTGATTGTGCCCTGCACGGACGCCTCTGTGTAGTCTGCGTCAGTATGCTCCTGCCCTTATAGGGTAGATAAAGAAAGGAGCAGCGGAAGAAGTGATATTGTATGGGTGCCAAGTGAGGTATGGCGTTTTGCCTGGGAAGGTTAAAAAGGTGAAAGAGTTTGCAAAACCTCGCTCTAAACTCTATAATCATAAGAGGTTAAGGTCGCGTGCTGCCAGGGATAAACATGGACAAAAGGGATATGTGTGTAAGAGACACACGAAAAGATCCCCACTAGGGCGCACCGCAGACCTGAATGGTATTAAATCATGGTCTATAAATGCGCTAGACATACAACATATAAACTTTATTAATAATTAATTAAAATTAAAATAATTCTTAAAAACCTAAAGCTACCGTTATTGCTAGGATATCAAGTCTCACAGTAAATCGAAGGGTATCCCTTCTAGTATGCCGCTTATCACTTGGTCCTCCTCTTGAGAAATCCTATTGGATGAGGTATTAATATACCTTTATAGTACCATATGATATGAAGAGGGAGATCAGTGATTGGCTAGGTGTACCTAGGTATGTTACTCAAAGTGTGTGGGTAAATAGTGATAACTGATAGGAAGATTGTCCCAAAAGTGTAGGTATACAGATGCACCTTGTCGTAGGGAGTAGGAATTAGAGGATTAATGTTGACAGGTGTTATGTACAATAGTACTGGTGTTTGTACAGCTGTGCCATTTCGACACACACATGTGTAAGTAAGTATACCAGGAGTACCGTATAACTATCAGACACTATGTAAGGATAGTTATGATTCCAGGCTGCTTATCCAGAAGTGAATACTCTGGAGTGTCTGCAGATACTACTCCCAGATGCACACCATTGTGTGATGCATTTAACAGGTATATATTGTGGCCTGAGAAGAATGTTATCACTCACAGTAGTGCCACTATATAATTACATAATCGGTGGTTTGATCATGTACTAATATCAGATAGAGTCACATCTCAAATTGTGTTAAGGTTGAAAAGGTGTAAGAAGGTGCTGTAAGGCTAAGGTCCCACTGCCTCAGACCACGCGCCCGCACTGCAGACAGGCGGCGCGTGGAGAGGCACTTGACTGCGATATGCGGTCTGTAGGGAGCTGGAGCAGGAGGGGGGGGGCGTGGCGTGGTAAAACTTTGCCAAGTCTGAAATGAGACCGTGGTGCCGTCAACCCCAAATCCACCACCACGCGCACACACACACTTTTCCCCCGCAGCTCCTTCCCAGCTCCCATCCGTAGCTCCTCCCCTCATTCGCTGACTGCCGCACCACGTGACTCGTAAGAGCTGCAAATCACTAGGAGCTTGCAGCATCGGCCGGCTGACGCGTCACAGCACGCAGTCAGCCAAGTCGGAAGGAGCCAGCGGGGACCTCCACACTGGAGGAAAGGGGCTGGTGGTCTGCGGCCGCACGCACCGCTGGACGCAGCGGGGCCAAAGCCTAAGCGTTTCAGTTTCATGTTAGTTTCTGTAAAGAGGAAATGAGTGAGGAGAACAAACAGGGTGATGGCATGAGAAGAAAGGAAGAACAGATCAAGTTGGGAATAGTAAACAAATGAGGGAGGAGACGGGCCACAGGCAGACGTCAAGTTCAGGAAAATCGATTTGGATTATGGTATTAAGATTTAGTGGGTGCTTTATGGAACGGAAAATGAATGGCGAAAACTGTGGGAGACCGAAAACCTGTTTTACAGTGAAAAGCGGGGCAAGTGTTGGCTCGTTGTTTGTTTTATTCAGTTGTTTTTTTTTTTTTTATTGGGGAGGAGAGATAGTAAGGGAAAGTGAAAATGATTTGGCAGATCAGAAAAAATAAAAAGGCGTGCGAGTTGCTTACGATATGTTGGCAGGAATAAAAAGTTAGGGAATTTTTGGTGATGGTTTGCAGACTTGGCAAGGAGGGAGGGTGCTGCCGTTTGATTTAAATGTTTATTTCCTGAAATGGACAATATGGTCAGTTTTTCTGTACTAGTCTGTCTGTCTTTTTTTTTTTTTAAATAGATTCCTGTATGTAGCCAACAGCTGTGTAGTGTCTGTTTACCATTTGACCTCTTTCAACAGTCAACTTGGTTGTAGGTTTCTTGCCTTTTTCCCATGAGGAAAGATTGACCTATTGCTTGCTGTTTGTGTGGGGGTAAATGTGACGAGAGAGGGGGAGTCTTTTTTTATGGATAAATACCAGCACTAATAAACAGTGGTGGAAGAGAAAGATATTAAGAATTAGCCTTGGGAAACAACGCAGAAATAAGAGGGGAAGGGGCTTGGGGTTGAGATGAAAGGCAGAGAGATATAAATATCATAATTAGTGATGGCACAAAAAGTAATTGAGCTCACAATGAATTTCTGTGAGTTTAGAGACCAACCTAAGTGTTTCGTTTGCTTTTGTAAATCACCTTTAATTATTGTCTCGTAAGAAAAAAAAAATGGGGGGTTCATGTAGAGGATTCGTCTCCATAATGGAAATCCATATGCCCTCCTACTGTCTCTGTACGTTCTCCCCACCAATTAGATTGTAAGCTCCCGGAGCAGGGACTCCCCTTCCGAAATGTTACTTTTATGTCTGAAGTACTTATTCCCATGATCTGTTATTTTTTTATTTGTTATTTATATGATTGTAACGTGTAGTACTAATGTGAAGCGCTATGTACACTAATGGCGCTATATAAATAAAGACATACATAGGCTGCAAAATAAATATATTTTTAAATATGTTGAAATAGGAAGCATATAGGGCCATATTTGATAGGAAGTCGTCTTCCCTAAGACCACTTCTGGTCCTGGAAGATGCCACGTTTGCCCATCCAAGTAAATAAGCTGTAAGGCTAGGCAGTCTTATGGCAGAAGACTGCTTAATGATTGTCACAATGTTTTCCTTCCCCACTCGCTCCTACTACAGTAGCTTTGCAAAGTTTAGGAGCTGTTATTAAGAGGGCATGTTTGATTATTTACAAAGTTTTTACAGCAGACGTTTGGTTAGTGCTATGGTTATGGTCTATGATTAGACAGGAATTAACACTTCCGTTCTTATATTTTCAGGCTTTGAAAATGACCTTTGAAGAAAGCAGCGCAGCTCAAGAAAGGGCTTCCTAAACATTGTTAAATTTTGCTTTGCTGAAAAGGTCTGAGCCCTCCAAAAATGGCAGCAGCTCCACCTTCAGGTGGAGGAGCTGCTGGACAGTCTGGACCTCTGATGCTTAATCAGTGGAATTTGGGGTCTATGGTTGTTGCGGTTTGGGAATGGCAAGATGAGCATGGCACATGGAGACCATACAGCAGCAGGGTGAGCTCCTACATAGAACAATTTATGCAGTTCCCTCAGCAGCAGAAGGGTCCTCGTGTTCTGGGAAACAGCAGCAGTATCTCGCTTGGACAGGTTGATCCTATGTTGGCACCGTACATTATTGATATTGCAACCCTCACACAGTTTCGTCAGGATACAGGTAAGAGCTCACATTGAAAAGCTGTTTTTCAAATAGAGTTGGCAAGTAATTTAATCTTTACATGGTTTTTTTTTCTACATGGAAAAGCCCTTCAAGTACAATACAAAGGATTAAAATATTGAGTACTTAACATTTTCTATAAAGATAGATACATTTACAATTTATTCAATTCATGTATTTATTTTTGTTTTTTAATGTTTCGTTTTTTTGATTTAACCTTTTATCAGGTCTCCCCTGCCCTATGTTTTTGGTGCGGTCCTTACTCGTCGGCAGAGGGAGCACGCCCAGGTGGTCCCAACACGGAAGTTAAGCCCCACCGGAAATTGGGCCCAACTTCCGCAATCGCTGCCTGGGTGGGCTCCCTCGACTGCCACTGCGTAAAGACCCACACCACAGGTAAGGCCCTGTGGGGAAATGAGGTGCCATTTTATTTTTTTGAACTGGGGCCCACTGGTGACTAGATCCTCCCCTTGGGAGAAGTTATCTTCTGAACCGTCTCCAATCACGATTGTTTATCTTCTGTTGCATGGTATTCTGGCTTCCGGTTTCGCCCCCTCATGTAGTGGATTTAAATGAAGTAGCTACACAAGGAGTGCTGTCCAAGTTTCAAAATCCACTGTTTATTAACTTGTACCATACTACCCATGTAACTCATCGATGTCCCATATTGCCACTTCCTAAATCGCATGTTGGCTGTGGCACAGAAGCGTAGTGGAAAGATCGCATGTTGATAAGAAATAAAATGATTTTCCCTAGATTTCTTAGAATATGAAGTTACATAGTACAGTAGATGAGATTGAAAAAAGACATATGTCCATCAATTTCAACCTATGCTAAATATAGATGACAGATACTTTATCCTATATTTATACTTAAAGTATATTGATCCACAGGAAGGCAAACAAAAAACCCCAGTGAAATATCATCTAATGATATCTACAAGGGGAAACAATACATTCCTTCCAGACTCGAAGAATTGGCTCCCTGGATCAACACCCTTACCATGTTTACTTATTTGGTATATCCCTGTATACCTTTCCTTTCTAAAGATGTCCAATCTTTTTTTGAACAAATCTATTGTATATGCCATCACATTCGCCATTGGTAATGAATTCCACATTTTAACTGCCCTTTCTGTAAAGAACCCTTTCCTTTTTGTTCCTGATGAAATCTCCTTTTCTCCAACCTTAAGGAATGACACTGTCATTTGTACTGCCCTTGGGATGAATAGTTTGATTGAAAGCTCCTTGTACTGTCCCTGAATATATTCATATTATCATATCCCCTCTTAGACACCTATTTTGTAAAGTAAACAAATCTAATTTAACTAGCCTCTCCTCATAAATCAGATTATCCATCCCCTTTATTAATTTGGTGGCTCTTCTCTGCACCTTCTCTAGTTGCTTAATGTTTTCTATGGAGTGCTCCCCAAAGTTGTACTCTATATTCCAGGCGTGGTCTTACTAATGCTTTATAAAGGGGAATAATTATATCTACTTCCTTTCCATCCATTGCCCGTTTAATGCAAGATAAGATTTTGTTTGCCTTTGCAGCTACTGCATGACTTTGGGCACCATTACTAAGGGATTATGAAAGCATGGGACCTGATAGAAGATAAGGACACTTGGCCTGCTAAGTCTTCACACTGAGTTCACCGATGCTCCTATCCGTAGTAAAACCTCACATCGTATTACAGTAGATATTCATATTCTCTTCTGTTTACCCTAAGTAGTTTGTACTTATTTTGTAGTACTATTTTCCACAAGCTTTGGGTTATGAATTGAATTAAACATGCTTATTGATTCGGAACTACATATTTTAAACAGTTGCTATTGCCAACACTAATAAAAAGGGAGGCATGGTAACGCATAAATAAAACTATGTATTCATTGCTTCAGAGTTGTAAACACATGAAGTATTAAAACGAAGCCTGATCGTGAGATGTAAACAGCGCTGCACTGTTTATTTTAGAAGAATAGTTATCAGCGACGTGTCATGTTTAGTGTAGAAACAAAAAAGCTTAATGGTATTGTGTAAAAAATGGAAATCCAACACACACAATTTTTATCACCCTGGGTTCGCAAGATATTTGTAGGTTTTTTTTTTTTGTGTGTGCTGGCTGCTCTTGGGATTGGCTTATAGGCAGTCACATTGGTAGACCGTCTCTGCAAAATCAAATTCTAGTGACTACAAGGATTTTGGTATCGCCGTCACGTCCACTATAGGTGCATGCAACGGCATCAATACAATTGTTTTGAAGCGGTGTCGACGGCACTATAAGCGCAGCCTAACTTTCTAGTGGCTGCTGGAGCAAGCCCTGACTCCGAGAGCATTTTGTGGCCACCAGACAAACCTACTCTGCTCTCAGGAGCCGGGTGTGTTAGTGACTGTCACAGATGCACTCTGACAGTTGAGTGGGGGCAGGAGTGGCGAGAACAGCCTCATGCTGCTTTTAAAAGAAAAACGTTGGCTTCGAAGTTAAACATTTTTCTCTCTTTTTTTTTTTTTTTGGTCTACCCGTTTGTATATGTATACATCAATATGGTTTTCAATTTATGAATTTGCATTATATTTTATTTCACTCATTTTCATTCATATATTGTGGTATGTATATGTATATGTATATGTGTATATATGTGTGTGTAATATATATATATATATATATATATCTATCTTATTATACATAACTGCGCAGTTTATATCCGTCACTATTAACTTTTTTACTTTAAATTCTTCAGCCACAATTAGATTCCAAATGGATATGGTGTGTTTTTATTAATTGATAAAGTTGGGTATTTAATCTTTTGACATGACACATTGACCCCCTGAGGAAGTACATTCAGTACGGAACGTGTCCAGGTCACTTGTTTTTTTTGCCGGTGGTCTGTAGCGGCAAATCTGATATGGATACATGGTGGGACTTCAGCTCGCCCATATCCCAAACGTGTTTGACATCTAACCAGACTTTGGCAATACATGGCTGCCGGAACTCAATGATTTTAACTCGTATGTAAGTGACTACTTTGTCTCTTTTTGTGATAAATTACTTTTATACTTAACTCTGGGGTGTGTTTTGTGGTTTGGTTGTGTGTTTATATCTATATCTATATCTCCCTTTTGAGAAGTGTTATGTGAGCATAGAGCACCCTGTTCCATGAAGCTGCAAGGGGGAAGTGATTTGACTACTAATTTGTTTGCTGAGAGCCATGCACACCTTTGCATATATACTGGTGGTCTTCGCTTTCCGACGTTTCACTTTTTGACTAACGGCATTTCCAACGCTTTATAATACATACCAACGGCAGTTATTCGACACCAGAACGCCTTATCTGACATGACGCCATGCTGACAAGTTTAAACAATCGAAAAAGCGCAGGTCAGCTGAATTGCCCAGCTCAGTCAGGTTCCGCAGCACCCTCTTGAGCCTTTCACTGCACCGCTGTATCCTGGTTGAAAAACACTGGTCTAGATCCTTAAAAGTACCAGGTTCACACCAAAGGGGTTGGAATGATGTAATCCACCCCCCATCGGGTAATCCGGAAGCGCATCTCACCGCATGAGACTGCAGACGTCTGTGTGCATGGTCGGGACGCCATTTACTTCAGACCCAGAGTGGTCAAACTGCTGTTTATTGCTGTGGAGCATGTGAGTTGATAGAGCAGTGAGCTCAAACAATTTTTTAACTTATAAAACCTGTATTATACTATGTCCACCCCCCCACCCCCTTTAAAAAAAAAAAAAAAAAAAAAAATTATATATATATATATAGAGTTGGGAGAGTTTTAGTGATACTAACTGATCCGGATCTACATCAGATTGAATCTGCCAAACGCCTGATTTAATTCACCACCATGTGAGTGGGCACTTTAAAGACTTCATCTAAATCACAATTTGCATGTTATACACATTTGCACTATGTATATTTATTTCATATGATTGCGGGGAGTTCTTGCGCTTTGAATATCCTGCGACGCCTACCTATGAGACGTTGAGAAACATCTCTTAAGGTAAGCTGCTTTTCTCCTGCATGGTGATATTAATTGTATTTATTTTCACTCGCACATTGTTTCTAACAATTCACCAAACTTTGTCACAGAGTTTTTTGGGTTTGCGCTTTATTTCTGTTACACCAGCTCAGTCTGTATGTTTTGCCCTTAAACATGTCTGACAAAAGCAAAAATGCCATAGAAAGCCTTTGCCTTATAATGTTGTAATCAGAGAAAGGAGAGTCCAATACAGAAATTGGTCCCTCGTTGGATATCTCTCGTACGACAATTGTGACAATTCGTAAAGACCAAGCCAGTAAATTGGAGCAGGTTAAGGGCTCTGCTCGTATGCAAGCAAAAACATTAGGGTAACGTGATGCACTTATTGCTGAGGTTGAAAACCTCCTCCATTATATGGCTGGAAGATCAATTCCAGAGTTGTGTGTCCATAATTCAAGCCAAGGCTTTGAGTATTTTTGAGGACATTAAGAAGCAGCATGGAGAAGGGTCCAACGATGAAACCTTCACTGTGAGTAAGGGCTGTATTGTGCGTTCTAAAGTCAGGGCAAACTTGCGTAACATTAAAGTGACTAGTGAAGCTGTTCGTGCTAATGTGGAGGCAGCTAAAAATACCCCATGCTAAATTAGCAAATATTATAGAGGATGGTGGCTATTGCACGCAAGTGTTCAATGTTAACAAGAGTGGGCTCTACTAAAAGAACATGCCCAATAGAACCTACATTGCAAAAGAGGAAACCACTATACAGGCATATCCCGCATTAACGTACGCAATGGGACCGGAGCATGTATGTAAAGCGAAAATGTACTTAAAGTGAAGCACTACCTTTTTCCCACTTATCGATGCATGTACTGTACTGCAATCGTCATATATACGTGCGTCACTGATGTAAATAACGCATTTGTAACAGGCTCTATAGTCTCCCCGCTTGCGCACAGCTTCGGTACAGGTAGGGAGCCGGTATTGCTGTTCAGGACGTTCTGACAGGCGCATGCTTGAGATGCCATTTGCCTATTGGGCGATTATGTCCTTACTTGCGAGTGTCCTTAAAGCTGGGTATGCCTGTACCTGGTTTTTAACTTTGCCAAGGACATGCTTGCTTAAAGATAAAGCTAAAACCCTTGCATGTTTACCATGCAGAAAACCCTAGGGCATTTAAGGGTTGTGATTTGGAAGTCCAACCATAAGGATGGGGTTAACAGGGATCCTTTAGCGGACTGGTTCAAACACCATTTTGTTCCAGCTGTGGAATTATATTTAATTTTGCTTTTAAAGCATTGCTGCTCCCGAACCGTGCTCCTGGTCACCCTGTGTTCTTGTACGACTTGCATCCAAACATTATGGTGGTGTTCATGCCCCCCAACACCACCTCATTGATCCAGCCTATGGACCAGGGGGTTATTGCTTTCTTCAAGGCCTATCATCTTAGGCGAACACTTCCCCAGGCCATCAGGGCAACTGATGATTTTTGAAGGGTTTCAACATTCTCCATGCAGTGAAGAGCATCGGTGAGGCATGGAATGAGGTGAAACAATCACATTTAAATTGTGTTTGTTCCAAATTGTGCACTGATTTTGTCTGTTTTCTAAGGCTTTACGAAGACAATCGTGTGTTGTGCAAATGGGTAAAGATCTCAACTTTGAGATGGAAACCGAGAATATTGATGCGCATCACATTCTAAAGCTTTAAGTAATGAAAACCTTCTGCAATTAGAATAGCAACAAATTGCAAATGAAGAAGAGGCACAACAATCTGTTGAAGAGATTCCTCCTCGTATATTGTATGTCTTTGTATTGTATGTCTTTATTTATATAGCGCCATGAATGTACATAGCGCTTCACAGTAGTAATACATGGGGTAATCAAATAAATAACAGATAATATAAATAACAGATCATGGGAATAAGTGCTTTAGACATAAAAGTAACATTTCGGAAGAGTCCCTGCCCCGAGGAGCTTACAGTCTAATTGGTAGGTAGAACGTACAGAGACAGTAGGAGGGAGTTCTGGTAAGTGCGTCTGCAGGGGGCCAAGCTTTATGTATCGTGTTCAGAATATCCACAGTGCTATTCATATGCTTCTTTAAGCAAGTGTGTCTTAAGGTGGGTCTTAAAGGTGGATAGAGAGGGTGCTAGTCGGGTACTGAGGGGAAGGGCATTCCAGAGGTGTGGGGCAGAAAGTGAGAAAAGTTTAAGGCGGGAGAGGGCTTTAGATACAAAGGGGGTAGAAAGAAGACATCCTTGAGAAGAACGCAAGAGTCTGGATGGTGCATAACGAGAAATTAGGGCTGAGATGTAAGGGGGGGCAGAAGAGTGTAAAGCTTTAAAAGTGAGGAGAAGAATGGAATGTGAGATGCGGGATTTGATCGGAAGCCAGGAGAGGGATTTCATGATTGGAGATGCTGAGACAGATCTAGGAAAGAGTAGAGTGATTCTGGCAGCAGCGTTTAGGATAGATTGTAGGGGAGACAGGTGAGAGGCAGGAAGGCCGGACAGCAGGAGGTTACAGTAATCAAGACGGGAGAGAATGAGGGCCTGAGTCAGAGTTTTAGCAGTCGAGCAACAGAGGAAAGGGCGTATCTTTGTTATATTGCGGAAGAAAAAGCGACAAGTTTTAGAAATGTTTTGAATGTGAGGGGCGAATGTGAGAGAGTAGTCGAGTGTGACCCCTAGGCAGTGTGCTTGGGCTACTGGGTGAATGATTGTAGTTCCAACAGTAATGTGGAAGGAGGTAGTAGGGCCAGGTTTGGGAGGAAGTATGAGGAGCTCTGTTTTAGCCATGTTGAGTTTAAGGCGGCGGAGGGCCATCCAGGATGATATAGCAGAGAGACATTCAGAAACTTTGGTTTGTACAGCACCTGTAAGGACAGGTGTTGAAAAGTATATTTGTGTGTCGTCGGCATAGAGGTGATAATTAAACCCAAAAGATGTTATTAGGTCACCTAGAGAGAGTGTGTACAGAGAAAAGAGAAGAGGTCCCAGGACAGAGCCCTGGGGTACCCCCACAGAGAGATCAATAGAGGAGGAGGAGGTGTTGGCAGAAGAGACACTGAAAGTACGATGGGAGAGGTAGGATGAGATCCAGGATAGAGCTTTGTTCCGAATACCTAGAGTATGGAGAATGTGAAGGAGAAGAGGGTGGTCCACTGTGTCAAATGCTGCAGAGAGGTCGACTAATATGAGCAGAGTGTAATGACCTCTATCTTTGGCAGCATGGAGGTCGTCAGTTATTTTAGTGAGGGCTGTTTCGGTGGAGTGAGCAGAGCGGAAGACAGATTGTAGAGGGTCTAGGAGAGAATAGGTGTTGAGAAAATGGAGCAAGCGAGAGAATACAAGACGTTCAAGGAGTTTAGAGGCAAAAGGCAGGAGGGAGACAGGTCGATAGTTAGAAAGACAGGTAGGGTCAAGCTTGTTGTTCTTGAGTAATGGTATGACTGTTGCATGTTTGAAGGAGGATGGAAAGGTTCCAGAGCAGAGGGAGGAGTTAAAAATGTGTGTGAGCGTAGGGATTATAGTAGGAGCTAGAGGTTTTAGGAGATGGGAGGGAATGGGGTCAAGAGGGCAAGTGGTAGAGGGAGAGGAGGCGATCAACAGCGACACATCCTCCTCTGAGACAGTGGAAAAAGAGTCAAGGAAGGCAGGAGGAGAGTTAGGAAGAGGTGTAGGATGGGAGGAAGAAACAGAGGGGATGTTCTGCCGTATGGATTCCACCTTTTCCTTAAAATAGTCAGCAAAGTCCTGAGCGGAGATGGAGGAAGGAGAGGCAGCTGAGGGTGGTTTGAGTAGGGTATCAAAGACAGAGAACAGTCGGCGTGGGTTAGACTTGTGCATGTTGATTATTGCAGAAAAATAGGCTTGTTTAGCTTGCGAGAGGGCAGAGTTGAAACAGGATAGCATAAATTTGTAGTGAAGGAAGTCTGCGAGAGTGTGAGACTACCTCCAGAGGCGTTCAGAGGAACGAGTGGAGGAACGCAGCATCCGCATGTGGGAATTCAGCCAGGGTCTAGGGTTAGAAGGGCGAGTGCGGCAGAGAGAAAGCGGGGCGTGTAGATCAAGAGACGAGGACAAGGCAGAGTTGAAGTTCCTGACCAGGTTGTCAGGGTCTGTAGCAGAGCTGAGAGAGGAGAGGGAGGAGCGTAAAGTGGACTCAGTCAGGTAAGTGAATAGAGCGCAGGTTTCTGCAGAACCGGGGGGTAGATGGAGGTGGAGAAGGGGAGAAGCGAGATAGAGAGAATGAGATGAGGTGATGGTCAGAGAGAGGAAAAGGGGAAATGGAGAAATCAGAGAGAGAAAAGTTTTTAGTGAATACCAGGTCTAAGTAGTGGCCATCCATGTGGGTGCTGGCTGCAGTCCACTGTTGAAGGCCAAAAGAAGAGGTTAGAGAAAGAAAGCGGGAAGCCCAAGGGAGAGAGGGGTCATCAATGTGGCAATTGAAGTCCCCAAGGAGAAGAACAGGGGAGTCTGAGGAGAGAAAGAAAGAGAGCCAGGATTCAAAGTGAGAGAGAAAGGTAGAAGGGGAATGAGTAGAGGTAGGTGTGCGATAGATGACCGGGAGAGGAGTGAAGATCTAGACAGTGTGAGCCTCAAAGGAGGGAAAAGCAAGAGAGGGGGGAATAGGAAGGGTTCGGTAACGGCAGAGAGAGGAGAGCAGGAGCCCCACGCCTCCACCCCTGCCATCAGGGCGCGGAGTGTGGGAGAAGGAAAGGCCACCGTAGGAGAGGGCAGCTTCCAGAGCAGAGTCAGACTGAGTGAGCCAGGTCTCAGTTATAGCAAAGAGAAGCAGGGAGTGAGAGAGAAAGAAGTCATGCACAGAGAGGAACTTGTTAGAAAGGGAGCGAGCATTCCAAAGGGCACAGGAGAAAGGGAGAGAGGAGGGAGGGTGGCAGGGGATGGGTATGAGGTTGGAGGGGTTAACACCAGGAGTAGAGATTGCATTTGGCAGGCGAGGACGAGAGCAAGTAGAAATAAGACAGGGACCAGGATTAGGAGAGATATCCCTAGAAGCAAGGAGGAGAAGCATGGATAGAAAGAGGATGTGTGAGGAGGATTTGTAGGGGTGTTTTTTAGTGCAGGGGATATAGCTGTGTGGTGTCAGAGGACGCAGGTAAGAAAGGAGTTCATGTGAACAGAGAAGTGGTGAACAAAGGAGAGATGGAGATATATGAATGGAGTTAGAGACATACTGAGGCTGGTAAAAAGAAGTGCATAATTTGAGAAGAAGTGAAGTCACTGCAAATATAAATGGTAAAGTCAGCATCACAGCAGTAATGATGCAGTCTGGTATTGATGATATCCTCCTTTCCAGCGTAGGTCAAATGCAGGAATCAGGGCCTTAACATAACTGGTGTGAGGCATTTTAAGCACATGGATAGTGCAGAGAGCTCTACAGGCAGAAAAGGAAAGAATCTGTGCAGACTTCCTTTTAAAGAGCATCTTCAAGAGAATCAAATCATCCACTCCACCTACAACTCCTGGATGTAGTCCACCTACATCACCTCCAAGAAGTCCTTCCACATCCCCTCCCAAAAGCGGTGTAGGACACTTGGTCAATGCCGTTTTGCCGTCACTCACCTTGCCCTCGGGACATTTCTCTGTCTGCAGCTTTGCTGCCAAGGTAAGCCCCTTACCTTAAAAATCCCTACCCTAACCGCTAAAACCCCTTAACTTCCCTTCTGTTCTTAGCGGCGGAGTGTCCAATGGCGGAGGGCTGCAGTGAAGGGTCGCTCAGCCACCAAACACTGGTGCCAATGTGTTCACAGAATAGCCGTGACCAAATGTCAGATTCCGCCCAAAAGCCCTAACAGAATGAGAAGGAAATCAGTCTTTGGAAAAGATATCCAAAGTGTACTGAAATGTGCATATACAAACAGATCAAGCATACAGTACACGTGGTAAATACATAAAGAAGTTTCTGGCAACAGCCCTTTGTCTTATGTTTCTTTGATAACCTTATAGAATATTGAATTTGCAATTGTATAGATTAACATTCTGTGGTAAAATTGTCCATAGCAATTTTGTGTGCACTTTTCTATTACTGTGTGTAACAGATGCACGTGCGCGCGCACACACTCCCACCCGACAAAGGAGCTGCTGTTACAACCAACCGAAAGCAAACATTGGACAAGAAGAAATGATCATAGTTGGACAAAGATGGTACTCCCCTGGATTCCAGGGGGAATTAACAGACCAAGAAGATGAAAAAAAGTTAGATGGGAGGATGAAATACATTTATTTTTTATTTTTTGAGCAACGTGGAGAAGCGAAGCTTGCAAGCACAGTTTCTGGAAGATCATTGGGTAGGCCTTCATCCAGCTGTGGATCAATATGGGCTTAAGTGTCTCTGTGTCTTTGTCTTATATTATATTCTCTAAAATTCCTTTGCATGCAATTGTGTTATTTGAAGAGTTTAGGGTTTGTGTTTAAAAACCAAGGCACATGGCTTAAGTACTTGAGTGCATAAATCTTATTTATTCAGAATCTTATGAGCTGGTTTGCATCTTAATTTTATACGTACTTTTTTTTTTTTGTGTGGCTTGTTTCCTGCACAGGGATAGTAAATTTCCATAGACTTTCAAGTAGGGCATAAGTGAATCCTTTAAAAGCTGTGTTTCCTCTCTTAACCGAAACACAAAATACCACTTCTATGGAGCAAACAACCTTTTTAATAGTACAAACCGTAAAAAATTTTTTTGAAAACACACCTATGAAGGGATTTGACTAGAGCACAAATGGTAGCATCTCACTAGGTGGATACAAAGAGCAGGTTGCTGTTGCTGCAGACTTTTTTTGTGTGATGCTCTCTCCGTGTCTATCACGGTGGATGGCACTCTGAGCCGTCCCACTCGCGCTCACAGGGACAGCACCAGCAAATGGATTCGCTCTGTGTATAATTGGCTTCCTCAGGCTAATGGCATGAGCTAATCAATCTTGGGGAGATTATATAGGGTTCCTTATTAACTCTTGCTGTGCCAATAGGAGTTTAACCATCCAAATATCCACCATGACCCACAGGGAGAGGAAGGGAGGACAGCCAAAAGAGGGTCTGCAGCATAAGGGACCTGCTCTGTGTTTACCCACCAAGGGAAACGCTACTATTTGTGATTTTATTCAAAAGCATCTCGATTGTGTGTTCTATTTTTTATACTGGTTGCATTATTGGGTGTCTGCACCATCGAAATGATGTTGTGTGATTCACTATTTCTCCAAGAGATGGAAATACTCTTGAATGAGGGGGCACCCATCTTTAATGCACGTTTTAAATTGACTTTTAAATTATTCTGTTTGTTACACACACCTGAAGTGCAGTCGGGGTACTCTGTGTTAGTTTTTCACTTTACAATGTGTTGAAACCTCTCTGGCAGCAAAGGTTTAACAACTCAAACTTTTTTTTTTTTTTTAAATCTAGACCATAAAGATGGTTGTATGAGTCATTAAAGCTTTAGGCTGTGATGCTGTGTTTTTGTTTAGGGTCGGATTGGGGATAGATCCGCGGTGCCCTGGATACTTGCCTGTGGACATGATTGCTGTGTTCAACCTTGCTCCGACGGCTTATAGAAAGTTTCAATGTCTTCATAGATGACGTCATAACTTTCCATAGTGTGTAATGCCAGCACACAAAACTACAAAAGTCTTACAACCCGGGGTGTCCCTGAAGGTTGGACCACAAAGGGTTACTCTCTGGGGGACCCCCCCAGGTCAGGTAATTTTAAAATAAAACATAAAAAAAAAATTAAAAAAAAAATGGGGGGGGGGGGGGTGGGTTTGGGGGGGGGGGCTGCTTTCAAGTGCAAGACTGCTCTTAATGCTATTCAAATCAATATGTTGGGACCCCTCCAAGATGTGGGTTAAATATATATTAGTCTTTACTATTTTTAAGATTTAGTTCACAATTTGTCTGTCGGATTGGTTTTCTAGTTATCTTCGATATCAATCTCAAGATAAATAGGCTACACATATGTTAATTCTCTAAGAGTGCATATGACCAAGAAACCATTGAGACCTGTAACCAAACACAGCAGGTAAAGGAACTGGGCTGGGGTTTGTTTTGGTTTTCGAATGGGTGTTAACTTTCTCAACAAACTGTGCAGTCAGGTTTTTCACATTTTAAATCTGTAAAGTCACTGGGAGTGGGGAAAGCTGGTTATAGAAAAGTTTTCATTTGCAACATTACTGCACCTATTATTTGCAATTGATGCAAACTAGCACAAATGGCTTGGTATCTTGATTTTTGTTAAACTGTGTCCTCCCTTCCTTCCCACCATAACCCAAATTTAGCTTTCTGTCGTATAAAGCGGTACGGAGTTCTCCACACTGTGAATGTCCTATGGTTACAGTGAGTCGGCTTTGTGGGTCTGTAGGAAAAATATATTTCAATAGTCTATGGCAGGGGCGCATATATATATATATATATATATATATATATATAATTATTATTATTATTATTATTCCTGCTCTCCTGCGTTCTGTGGCGCCAAATGATGCCGCAGTGTCATTTTATGCGTGTGACGTCACATGACCCCGTGGCTTCATTTGACGCCGCATTGCCATGGACACGAGTGACGCCGGCTGTGTTGAGGAAAGTTTTAGAGTTGCAGAGGCTTTGGCGATCCCCCGGCATTTAATTTAAATGCCTTGGGGAAGGGCGCGGGGCCTTTGCAACCACCCACGCACCCCCTTTTGCACACCGCTGGTCTATGGAACTGTTAAAAAATGTAGGACTCCGATCCCAACAGGGCCTGAAAATTTTCCAAATATGATAATCATTGCAATTAATCCTTTGCTGCCAGATGGGCCTGCAATGGGTTGTTGAGGTAGTCTTACAAATACTCTTATTTTCAAGCTGTTTGGAAACTGCAATACAGTACATACTGTAGTAACTTTTTATTTTTATTTTAAATGAATATTTCCTGATCACCCTGGCAGTGGGCACCATTGAGTTAATCCCTTCTCACTCTAGGTAGGACAGGAAATAGACTTTTGCAGGTAGGCCATATAAGGCCCCTCCCTCTACCTGCACCTTAGTCTTTTTCCTGTCCTCTCAGCTAGGTGTAGGATTTTTTTATTTTCTAACAGGACTCACCTACTGCTCCTTATGCAGATATCCAGGGTCTCAGCCTCTCTGCCCTGAAGCTCCGATCGACGCGCCCTACGGGTGGCAAGACGGAGACCCCTTAGAGTCGGGGGAGCCCCTGTTGGGGGGGGGAGGGGAGCAGCTGCAGCCGCGGGTGGGGAAGCTTAGGTGCAAAGCCCCAGGACCAAACAAAGGCACACAGCAGCTGCAGCTGGGAGCCGTGGAGGCCCAGACTCACCGCATTAGCGTCTGGTACGCTGCGGTAAAGTACCCAGGAGCCCGCTACACGCGGAGGGGGGAGCAGCCATAGCTGCGAGCGGAAGGCTCAATGACCGCACTAGCGTCTGTGGATGCGGCGGTAAAACTACCCCAGGAGCCCCGCTACACGCGGAGGGGGGAGCAGCCATAGCTGCGAGCGGAAGGCTCAATGACCGCACTAGCGTCTGTGGATGCGGCGGTAAAACTACCCCAGGAACTCTGCTAGAAGCGGAGGGGGGAGCAACTTTAGCTGCGAACCGGGAAAGGTTATTTTGACCGCGTGAGTATTTGAAATACTGCGGAAAAAAAGGGTACAGTACACGCGGCCGCTTGGGAGCGCGCGCGTCACGCCGGCAGATACGTGCACAGCACGTGAGCCGTGCACAAGCACTTGATGACGTCAGAGAAGTGACGACCACACTGTGTGTATGTGTGAGGAGAGCTGCAGCATGGAACGCTCAGCAAGGAGAAGCCAAGTGCTGGAAATGGATTCAAAAACGGAAACACCCAAAACTTCAGTTCCCAAGACTAGGTGAGTCCTTAGTTTTAGTTCTACAGGGGAAAGAGAGATGGTGTATATATATACATTAGGGTGTATGTTTAGTATTTATTTTGTTTTTATAATTTAGTTCGGTGGTTACCCTCCCAGAAGCAGAATCTTCAAAAGGGAAGGGGGAATCCCTGCAACATAAAAGAAAGGTTGCTAAGAAAACTAAATGGTGTTCAGCTTGTGAAAAACCAGCCCTAATAGGGAAGAAATTATGTGAACATTGTCTTAAGGCAGCAGCAGGTGACAATGAACAAATGAGCAATTTCCTTGTATTAATGAAGGAGGCAGTTAAACAGAGTGTGGATGAAGCAGTCCAGCAAGCAGTTAACCCTACGCAGAAAAGATCTAGATCCCAAACCAGTTTGGATAAATGGAAAGGGTTTTCGTCAGATGAGTCTGAAATTGATTGTTTTCAAATATCAGAAGGGGAAGTGGATTCATCAGATCAAGATATTCAGGAGGAAGAATCTGAATTTGATGTAGAGATGGTGGATCCACTTATCAAAGCCATGAGACAGGCGTTAGAACTAGAAGACACTGAGGAGTTAACCCACAAGAAGGATAAACTTTTTGGGGCAAGACAAAAGAAAGGTAGAGAGTTTCCTATCCATCAAGTGATTAAAGACCTCATTCAGGTGGAACTGGCTCGACCAGACGCCAAAATATTTGTGCCTAAAAGATTTGGGAAGATGTATCTATTCCCACAGGAAGAGGTAAAAAATTGGGAGGTCAGCCCAAGGGTGGATACTGCTATTTCCAGAATAGTAAAAAAGACCACAATCCCAATAGAGGAAACTGCGTCACTAAGGGACGCTATGGATAAGAAAATGGATTATGTTTTAAAAAAAGCATATGTTACCGCAGGAACAGCCTACAAAGCTGCCATAGCAACTACGTCAGCAGCAAGGGCTATGCGAGTATGGATTGCCAACATTGAAGAGGCAATAGACAAAGGCGTAAAAAGAAGTGCTATTCTTAAAGCACTGTCAGAAGTAAAATGGGCAACAGATTACATAGCAGAAGCTTCGTTGGATGCAGTAAAATTAGCTGCCAATTCTATGGCACTGACGGTATCAGCAAGAAGGGCTTTATGGCTCAGACAGTGGATGGCTGACACAGCATCAAAGAATACCTTGTGTGCATTACCATTTGAAGGTGAATTCCTCTTCGGCAGCAAACTGGATGCAATAATAACAAAAGCATCAGGAGGTAAGAGCACTTTTTTACCTCAGGAATACAGAGCCAGAAGATTCGGCTTCCAACAGGCTAATAGAAACCAGTATAAAGAAGCAAAGACATATAGACCTGGTAGGTCTTTCCCAAGACAAACAACATGGAGAGGTGGCCAGAATCGGCTTTTTCGTGGCTCCAGAGGAAGAGGATCATTCACAAGGAATAAGTCCACATGAAGGTCAGAGGGCCCAGCAATTGTCCGTAGGAGGGCGGCTGAGACAGTTTTATACAACATGGGCCCAAACAATACTGGACAATTGGGTATTACAGACCATTCGTCAGGGGTACAACATAGAATTCAGGGAGATACCAAGAAGGAATATGGGCGTAATAACATGTATACAGTCCAAGGAAAAAAAGAAGACAGATGAATTCGGCTTTAAAGAAATTATTACGAGCAGAAGTAATAAAGAAGGTACCTCAGGAAGACAGAGGAAGCGGAATTTATTCCAGGATTTTTCTAGTAAAAAAACCTACTGGGGATTACAGAGCAATCCTAGACCTAAGAAGGGTAAATTCATTCTTGAAGATAAGAAAATTCAAGATGGTGTCCTTGAATCTGATTATTCAAGAAATACAACCAGGAGACTGGATGGTGGCGATAGACTTAAAAGACGCTTATCTGCATGTGCCCATAGCAAAAGGACATCAAAGATTCCTAAGGTTTGCAGTAAATCAAGATCATTATCAGTACACAGCGCTGCCATTTGGTCTGGCTACTTCCCCAAGGACGTTTACAAAGGTTCTAGCCCCTCTAGTGGCAGAAATGAGAGAAAGGGGGGTAGAAATATACCCTTACCTGGACGACATCCTGGTAAAGTCAAAGGATTTGGAGAAACTCCAACAAGACCAAAATATGGTAATAACCTTCCTAGAACATCACGGTTGGTTAATAAACAGAGACAAGAGCCATCTCGTACCCACTCAGCTGTTAAGATTTCTGGGCGTAGAATTCGATACAGCAAAAGGAGAAGTGAGACTACCAGAGGCAAAAAGACAAGACATAGCCATACAAACAAAGAAGCTCAGGAAAGCTACCAGGACTTCAGCAGAAGAATGCATGAAGCTCCTAGGGAAATTCGCTTCAACATTAAGCGTCACAAAATGGGCAGCACTACACATGAGACCACTGCAAAACAATTTCCTACAACAATGGAATGGGAATCACAAAGACACAAGACAAAGAATCTTGTTACACCCACACTCAAAACAGGAATTAAAGTGGTGGGAAGATACCCGAAACCTGGGAAAAGGAAAAACGCTACAACCAGTACACTGGTTAAGAATTACAACAGATGCGAGCAAAACAGGTTGGGGTGCCCAGATGGGAGAAAAGGTGGTGCAAGGAACCTGGGGAAACCAGGAAAAGCACCTGCCATAAAATCTACTGGAATTAAAAGCAGTACAAAGGGCCCTAGAAGCTTTCCAAGACCATATAAGAGGTGGCTGTATAAAAATAGAATCAGACAACAGGTCAGTTGTCAAGTATATAGCCAAGCAAGGAGGAACCAGGAGCAGAAAGCTGATGAATCTCACAGCAGAAATCCTCTTTTGGGCAGAATGCCACTTGTTGGATATTACAGCCATACATATCCCAGGACTAGAAAATGTCACAGCAGATTTTCTAAGTCAGAACATCATACACCCAGGAGAATGGTCATTAGATCCAGAGGTGTTTCAAGAATTGGTAGAGCGATGGGGTCATCCAGACATAGATCTCATGATCCGCAAGGTAAGGAACTACTGTGCCAGACAGTTTCATCCAAGTGCACAAGCTACAGATGCTCTCAGCTTCAAATGGGACTTCAAGTTGGTGTACTTGTTCCCTCCAATTCCCCTAATTCCAAAAACAATCAGGAAAATCAGGGAAGACCAAGCAGAGGTGATATTCATAGCACCATATTGGCCAAGAAGGCTTTGGTTCACACACTTGGTAAATATGGCAGGAGACGCACCATGGCACATACCAGATCGCAAAGGACTGATGCGACAAGGACCAATATGTCATCCGAATGCCAAACAATGGGCTTTGACGGCATGGCGATTGAGCGGGAAACATTGAGACTGAAGGGTTGTTCAGACAAAACAATTCAAACCCTTTTACAAGCAAGGAAAAGTTCCACATCAAGTGTATACCATAGAATCTGGCTTTGCTTTTGCGATTGGTGTGAAAAAGAGAAACAAAATTTCCTTTCACCTGGAATTGTATCTATAGTGGAGTTCCTGCATAAAGGATTTGAGAAAGGTCTCAGTCTCAGCTCGTTAAAAGTACAGGTGTCTGCATTATCAGCCTTGTTGGAAAGAAATCTGGCAATGGAAAGATTGATCATCAGGTTCTTTCAGGCAGTTAAAAGGTTAAGACCTCAAATCAAAAACAGGGTACCTACATGGGACTTGTCCCTAGTATTGGATGTACTAACAGCAGCTCCGTTTGAACCTATAGAGGAGATAGGCCTAAAATGGTTGTCATGGAAAATGGCGTTTCTGATAGCAATCACCTCAGCAAGGAGAGTGGGAGAACTACAGGCGCTATCTGCCAAGGAACCATTCCTAGTCATACATCAAGACAAGACAGTTCTCAGACCAGTGCATCAATTCCTGCCAAAGGTGGTATCACAGTTCCACATGAATCAAGAGATTGTGATTCCGTCATTTTGTCCAGAACCAAAAAATAAGAAACAAGAAAGACTACACAAGTTAGACGTGGTAAGATGTCTAAAGGTGTACCTGGAAAGGATGCAAGATCTCAGAAAGTCAGACAAACTATTTATCATTCCAGAGGGAACAAAGAAAGGTCAAGCAGCATCAAAGACAACAATTTCCCAGTGGATCGTGTCTTGTATTAAAAAAGCTTATGAAAGCAAAGGACAAGATAAACCTTTGAACATTAAAGCTCATTCTACAAGGGCCATGGCTACTTCAAGGGCATTTAAGGCCCAGGCTACACCAGGACAAATATGCAAAGCAGCTGTCTGGTCCTCATTCAATACATTCTTGAAATACTACAGACTAGACGTACAATCATCAGCTGACGCAAGCTTTGGGCGTAGAGTGTTAGAAACTGTAGTAAAATAAAGTGTAAAGTGTATTAATAAAGGTTAAACTGATAAGGCATTAAACTGGTGTTGTCTATTCTGATGTATCCCTCCCTAAAATTTGCACTGCTTGGGTATGTCCCAATGGTGCCCACTGCCAGGGTGATCAGGAAAGGAGAAAATTTAAACAGCTTACCGTAATTTTCTTTCCCTGGAACCATGGCAGTGGGCACATAGGCATTAGACATACATAGGGAGGGTAACTATGTGCCCACTGCCATGGTTCCAGGAAAAGAAAATGACGGTAAGCTGTTTAAATTTTCTCCTTTCTTTTTTGTGCACTTCATTGCTAAAGTATTTTACACAGTCCCAAAGAAACCAGAAAAAATATTGCAGGCAGATATCTCTGATGTGATAAAGCGTCAAAAGGAAAGTTAAGAATTGTGTGTGGTGTGTGTGTGTGTGGGTGTGTGTGTGTTTTTTTTAGTTGACAATGAATTGGTGGTCATGCATTCCTCCTGAAAGCAATCCCATATTCAACACTATTGTTCATGAGCTCTCTCCTGAGGCTGCTTAATATTCCTTCAAATGTACAGTATGTCAGAGCAAAGCAATGCATTTCCCGGTCCTCCGGCAAATAAAACCCCCTTTAAAGTACACCAATTGTGTTGCAAGAAGTAAAATTGCAATGTAGGCTCTGGTTGCTTTTAGCAGCCTCTCTTGACTTGGATTAGATGGTGTAAATGCCTTCAAGGCAAATATTTTGAAATTGGATTGCAACTACAGAATTTAAAGAGGCAGTATTTCTGATTACAGACCCAACAATGTTTTAAGCAGCACAGACTGCTGATTTTGTGTGTGTGTGTGTGTGTGTGTGTGTGGTGCCTCCAAGGAACAATTTAAGCCAATCAGTGAAAAGCTCAAGGCAAGGGTGCTCAACTCTGGTCCTCAAGACCCGCCCCACCCAACAGGTCAACTTTTCAGGATATCCCAGCTTCAGCACAGGTGATGCTGTTGAAGATTGAGCCACATGTGCTGAAGCAGGGATATCCTGTTGGGTAGGTCTTGAGGACTGGCGTTGAGAACCCCTGCCTTAAGGTGTTACATACATTTTGGTAACAGATTTCTTTAAGTCGGATGACTATAAATATGTTTAAGTAGTTCATCAAAATAAGTTTTTCAAGCTAAGAGATGGGGGGCAGCGGACCTATCTTTCATCAGATATACTACATCCTTCATTTGTAGTAATTAGGTTAGTGCTGTTTATTTCACATGAATGTATAGAGCAACTGATTTCTGTTTATTTGCACATTGAAAACGCACTGTACGTACACTCCATACATTCTTGGAGATTTAGCAGAACATCTGTACTTGTAGGATTCCAGCACTCTCTAATCTCTTGCCATAAAACCTGATTGAAAGATCCAAGTCATGGGGAAACTTAATCTTGGAAAAGCATCCGACATTGCAGCGAGCCGAGTTTTGTTAAATCTAGGCTTTATGCTTTAATCTGCATCCTGTCTACTCTTAATTTGCGGGAATTAAAATTTTACAGAAAGCAATGATTTGTTTATGAATTATCACAGTAGAGCAAAGGGGACTTTATTACAACTTAATTTCAGTAACCAACGGGTAGTCGATCTTGTCTTTAATAGAATGTTGCAAGACCTTTCATTAATAACTTGTCTTGTTGTGCTTTTGTAGGAAGTAGCATCTTCATCACTTTTCTGATGCATTGTTCTGTGGGAACCAAAATGAACCAGTGGCTGGGACACACAACTGGTTAAATATAGGTACAGCTGAACCGTTATAGCGCGATCCGCTTATAACGCGGTTTGAGCATGGACCCCAAATTAAATGTTTTTTTTTTTTTTTTTTTTTAACACCGCGCACTGCACGCACGCCGTATAGACGCGATCACTGCCTTCAGGCAATCTGATCGCTCGGCGTCCGCGCGGTCTGGTCTGCCTATCTATGGACAAAGCCTAAGATGCATCTCTTTGGTCATTTGCCTATTTTTAGTACATCTTTATTGGATATTACCTTCAACACTCACTTTGGGGATCCCCGTCTGTGGACACATTTTAAGGGCAGGTGAGCAGTGGCCGCTGCGGCGCGCTCTTAGGCTGCGCTTATAGTGCCGGCGACAGTGACGTGATGTCGCGGCAAAACAAATGCATTGCCACCGTCGCGTGCGCTTATAGTAAGCGCGACGCGGCGACTGGTCGCGATCGCTGGAAGTCATCTCTATTTGATTTTCGCCAGCATTAAAAGCATAGCCTTAGGCATGCGCACCACACTCCCCAGCAGTGGCTGTGTGTGTGTGTGTGTGTGTGTGTGTTTGCATGCAAAGCGTTGTGACGCGTACGCTGGCAGAGAAGACAATTATTGTTTTCTCGTGCTGCGATCACGTAGTCGGCGTGCACCAATGGAAGGGCAGATGAGCCCCGTCATAGCCCCGCCCCCATCATAGCCCCACCCCCGCGCTCCCCTAGAGCTGCCCTACAGACCGCCGATTGTGGCTTTAAACTGTGCATCGTCACCAGACACGCATGCTGTAGGTATGACTGGGGCTGTAGCCTAAAGCAGCAGTCCAAGCTGCTGTTTTTTTTTTGTTTTTAAATGATTATTTTTCCCTTTTTGTATGTGCATCAATACAATCCTCACAATGATAAGTAGTTGCTGATCTATCCATTTTCCTGTGATCGATTGGTGAGGATTCGGCTTGGGGTTTCACAAAATGACTGCAGAGGACTATTGACTCAGTAAATTGCTTGTTGAACCTTGCGTCAGCAGTAATGCTATAACGCCTGCTACATCTGTACCTTGCCATTGTAATAGTACAAACAACCACTTGCCCCACCGCTTCACAGTCCCCACTGCCTGTGAAAAGAACATTTCCAGACCTGTAGAAATTACTTATGCTGGTTTTGGTTATTTAAAATTAATCAGTGCATTTGTTTGACAATATTTAACATATCCATTTCACTAACTCAATTTGTGGTCTAAATTATGTAAACCGGTTTAACACAAAGTGATCTTGCACAAAAGGGAGTAGCTACAGGAAATCATACCCCTCCCATGTCTTTGCTTCCCATGTTTACAAACTACACTTGTTAAAACTGTTTGAAAATTACTATATATACTGTAGATGTCTGAGGTTTGTCATTGTGCCATTGGTTAATTCTTTACCTATGAAGGATTGCCCCTTCAAACTGCAGCCAAGCCATCTGATTTATTGATGAGCAATTGAGCACAATAGGGATTATTCCTTAATCTGCAGTAGTGCCGATTTAGAGCACAATCACAAGGAAACTTCCATTTGAAGTCAATAGGAGTGTCCTAACAGAGCCTCAATCGGCACTGACGCATATAATAAATAACAAGGCATACTTCCTTGACTTTGGAGATTTAAATTGCCTTGGGTGCATGGCCGATGCCAAAGGCGCAACCAGTGTGTCTAACAACTTTCTCTCTAGATGAGAAAAGAGCCGCACTCCAGAGGTCTTATTTCAAATGTAGAAAAATCTTTATTTAGACAAAATCAACGTTTCGATCCATAACTTTGATCTTTATCGTGATCAGTTTAACGAATAACATCTGAGTCACTATTTAGCTTCCTATCCATTTTAAAATAGGAATATTTTTTCCCTCTGTAGCCTATGTTTTCTCTTAGGCCACGGGCATTGTTAATGCTTAGGCGCTGACCCACTCTGACGCACGACAGTGAGCCTGAGATTTTCATTTTGTATCCACCAAAGCTGCCGATGAGGCTCTTTCTTTCTTTCTTTCTTTCTTTCTTTCTTTCTCATAATGCTTCAATGGGGAATGTATGCTGAAAACTGCTCGATCGTTCACTTTGATGGGTATAGAATAGGCCTCTTAGTCTTCTTGACTCTGCTATAAAGTATTTTTAACGCATATGCGTGATGCAGATGAATTCAAAGTTTTTATTGTGATTGTGATTGCGATTCTTTCTGAATAAAATCACAACTCTCTGGGTGTGCCAGATGAAGACCAAAATAATGCAATTAAAAATACAAATATGTTTACAAAGATGAATAATAACATAGTACATATGTAAATACAGGGATGTAAATTGCCCGGGAACCTACAATTTTTTTTGTCCCTGGCGCCTGTGTTACAGCGCTGCGTTGATGAACCTTGTCAGTCACTGCTGCAGCCTTTCACAGCACTCCCGATCCTACTTTCATAGTGTAACGGTATTTCTGGCCCGGCCTGACCCACCCAATCTCACATTGGCCCCTGTGGTCTAACCGGACCCCATTACAGTGTGAATATGCCTGATGGTGCACCTGCTGGCTACAGGACTCCTGAGTCTCCCGCATGATGGTGTGTGGGGAGGACCCGTCAGACAGGCAGCTGAGGTAGTGGGCTGAGTCTCACCTAGTTCCAGTGCAGCGCCTCCACCTCACCAGGGTCCCTGCGTCCGCAAGGGGATGATCCTGGCGAGGAACTCCTCCGTGGTGCTCCTCTCTGTACACTCATTCCAGATAGATACACGAGAGGGTTTCTGGCTGAACTCATCTTTATTGACACGGCAGGGCAACTGCCCTCCACAAGGAGTATCTTCAGCCGCTCATCTTGCCCGTGCTCCCTTTAGTTAGGTATGTCACCCAGATCAGGGATTCACTATTCCCGCAGGAATCACTGTCCTGTGCCAGGTCCCTGGACACAGCCTCCCCTGGAGTTACTATATCATAACTGACAGAACTTGAACTCCTTCCTCAGCTCTGACAAGAGCTGGAACTCTTCACCAACTGAACTAAAACTCCTCCTCCAGCAGAACCAACTTTTAAACACAGTGCTGTGCCTTATGTAAGCTTCTGAGGCTGACACACCTCTGACATCACTAACCATGGAGTCAGAGCATGTGACCAGTCCCAGCCATACACAGAGCACCCCACCAGGGTGTGAGGGAAAACCTCCATGATTACTGCTGGCATGCCCACACTTACCAGGCCTTACTGCCAGCAGGAGAGATGACTGTAGGCATTTTACATGGCCGCTACATTCTCCCCCTGGTGAATCCCATCGTCCTCGCTGGGACCTAAATTTAGATACCTCTTGCCAGGAAGCACTGCAACAGAAACATAATTAGGTTAACATCCATACAAATTTTCAGCATATTGTAAACATGACTTCAGTACATTCCGCCAAGCCCGCCCCGACCAGCAGCCACGAACCCGCGTAATGTCTCAGTACCCCCTTAATAATAGTGATCTGGGTCAGGTTTCCTCACTTCCCGGTTACCCATATCCAGGACCGTGACATAGTAATGCCTAGGCGATCCTCTCTCTGGCATATAGGTCACCCTATGTTTGTGAACATTTCTCCCTATGCTCCACACGCGCATCAGGGTGTCTATCCTTTCTTCCGCCTTCTTACCTACAATGGCGCTCCCCCTATTGACTAAATACAGCTCTATAGTTTCTTGGAGCCACGTTTCCCTATTGTCCTCAATTTCATCCATCAGGGGCTCCGGAACATAGGGATACTCCAACCCATGGGATTTTTTATATCTGACTATTATAGCCCTCTCCGCCCTACTGACCCTGATCAGATCAGCACTACCTGCCCTCCCAGGTAACACCCATGATAGGGGCTCATCAGGATCGACTGGATCTGACAGTGTGTCAGGACCCATGGGCGCTATGTCTCTACGCTCCAGCTGGAACCACCTCTCCTGTAATTCCCTATCCCTCTGCTCGGGTGTAAACTCTCCCTCCTTCCACCAGAAATCCACCACGTCCTCCCGCCGGATGAGGAACCGAGTACGGTCCATCCATGCGGAGTACCCCTCAAATAGTGGAGCCCACCACCGGGTCTCCTTAAAGGGATTAGGCCCTGGTTCCCGGTCGTCGTCAAATGAAAATACCCCTGACGACCTTGTGGATCGCGAGTTGAACCACCTCGAGGACCCCGGAGCCTTTACTGCCGGTTGGGGTGCTGTATCCGCCACCCTCAATTCTCCTCCTCCCCGTGAATCACCTTCCGTAGCTCCACTGAGCTGCCTCTCCCCAGTCCGTTTTTCCTCCCCCCCCAAAGGTATGTCCACAAGTTCCAAGCTGGGCGGTGAACCCGGTGACCGTGTGATAGGGGTAGGGGCATTAGCTAGGGCATGGGGTTGGGTATAGGGGCATGGGACGGGACCCCACGGGGTTACGACCCGCTCCTGGCTGTCCGTAGACTGGTCCAAGGATGATGTCTCACCCTCCTCAGTCCTGAGATCGTCTCCATTTTCTGGGCAATACGAGCGGTCGGGGACCTTCCCCCAATCGCCGAAGCGTCGCTGCTTCCCCTTCCTGGGTTCCGCCGTGGCCACCGGAAGTGACGTCCTCCCCGGAACCGGAAGCGTCGCCATCTCGCGTGGGACCCCCATGCGGGATCTCTTCTTCCACGACGACATCCGGTTGCTCCGCCGTCGCCACCGGAAGTGATGCCGTCCCTCCACGTGCGCCTGAGGCCTGGCGCGGCCCTTTTAGCTCTATGCCGTCTGCTGCAACCAGGTAAGTAATAGCGCTGCTTGGCTTACCCGTCCGCAGGGGTGTAGGCGTCTCTCTCCCATCTCCGCCATGTCCTGGGGTGGCAGGACTCCGTCGCTCGGATCGCCGATCTGCGGGGGACGTCCGGTCACTCACCCCACGGGGCGTCGTTCTTCCCGTCTGTCTTTTCCGCTCCGTTTTCGCTACCGCCAGCTCACGGAGGTCCTCATCAGAGTAGTCCCCTCGCCCCGACCTAGGGGTCGCGGGGCGGGGTGAGAGTCTCTTTGCCCCTGTCGCGGGGGTTAATCCAGCCGCCTCAATGGCCAGTGACCCAGCCGACTTGACCGGCTCCAGTCCCCTGTCTCCGGGACTCACGCGGTTGATCCACAGCGCGCCCGGGGACTCAGCAGAGCGCCGTGTCACATCCACCGGGGGGTCAGCAGGCTGTATTGGGATGAACGTGGGCATAGGCCACAGATACAAAGTCCCGCAATGAGGGCAACGTGCCACCGTATTCACAGTACCTCCGGGCAGCCCGCATTGTAGGCAGAGCCCGACCACCGTCTCTGTATTGGCCACCCTCACCACCAGCACCCCGCCGGGCACTGAGTAGGGCTGGGTGGAGACCATAGTGCCCACAGTGGAGGAGCAGGCCATTCTTTGTACAGGAGTCACTTCCTGTACAGGTCTCTCCTTCTCTGTGGTTCCTCGCAACTGACTGGTGGAAGTTGCTGGATCCGCCACTCCCTGCTTCGGCTCCTCCCTTCTCTGACAGAGTTGGAACCCGCCCCCAGGGGTTGCAATAATGGGCGGGTCCCACAGGGGAATATCATGCCCCTTAATTAAGGCCGCACCTCTCTCAGTCCTGGTGGGCGCGGTCTGCGTTTTCGCGCCAATTTCCCCACAAGGGTGGGGGTCTTTTCCCGCGGCTAGTTCCCGCCTTCTCCTGGCAGCCGCCCTCTGTGCAAGATAACCATCCTTTTTGCACGGCTCTTCCACGGCCGGAACTACTTTTTGTAGTGGCGCCGTCTGGATATCAGTCCCTGGGCCCAGTGGGTGCATTCCCACAGGCCATAGTTGAAAGTCACTCCCCCTGGTGGAAATCAGGGGAGGGTCCCATAGACTAAGCGGTTGACTCAGCACAGGGGCTGAATTAGTCACTGTCCATCCCGGCGCAGCCATAGCTTTCGCGCCATGCCCCCCATCAGGGCGGGGCTCTGCTGTTCGCGCCATTCCCGGCCAGCTCTGTGCAAGTCCTGCAGCAGCCATTTTTTCGGCGCCTGGCCCATGCGGTTTCCCTAGCAAGCGGGAACCGCCATTTTGGTTGGTTTTGGCGCCCAAAAAGTCCATTCGTTCGCTCTCCTCACGGGGTTCTCCCCCAATTATTGCAATGTCCTCACACTCTTCAAAGGTGGCCCCTCGCTGTCCCAGGCAGGATAAAAACGGGGCAGCCACGGCCTTTGCTCCGCTCCAGAGCAAACTCGTTAAGGACAATTCAGCGACAGTCTGCTCTTCAGTGGGTTGCACGCCACGGGTGCCCTCCCCATCAGCCTCTGTCCGCCATTTTACGTTCTCCACACCACGCGGATCCTCCACTCTCTCATAACAGTTGTCGTACATGAGGCTCCACTCTGCGGGGCAGCCACCACACCGGTACAATAAAGATTAGCTCAGATGCACCACCACATGTGTACCTTATCTAGGTGTGACTCAGTGTTGCACTACCTCAGGCTAGGCTCACTCTCTCAGTGTCTGCTGTGACTCCTTCCTCCCAGTCTGTGCTCCATACGGTGAGTGTCTGGAATGGCTAGGTACTCTGGCTGGCTCTGCCATGCAGTACTTGGGGCGTCTACCTGTCTTGGTCAGCCTAGCGCAGACCCTCTCCAGGACTCCTGACCAAGTTAACAGGCTGTCCCTTCTGGCATCCTACCAACTAGCACTGCCTCAAGGTGACTCGGTCAGCTATAGCCCGCTCCAGACCCCTCACTCCCTTCAGGCCCCTAGGTTGTCCCTGCGAACTGACAATATCCCGTCAGCCCCCTGACCACCCCTAGGTCCGTCCCTACGCAGCACAAAGTGGCAGCAGACACTCTCCCTGTTTCCAAGTGACCTAGCTAAAAGCCTGTCCTGATGACAGATCTGATCTCAGCAGCTCGCCTCCAAATGTAACGGTATTTCTGGCCCGGCCTGACCCACCCAATCTCACATTGGCCCCTGTGGTCTAACCGGACCCCATTACAGTGTGAATATGCCTGATGGTGCACCTGCTGGCTACAGGACTCCTGAGTCTCCCGCATGATGGTGTGTGGGGAGGACCCGTCAGACAGGCAGCTGAGGTAGTGGGCTGAGTCTCACCTAGTTCCAGTGCAGCGCCTCCACCTCACCAGGGTCCCTGCGTCCGCAAGGGGATGATCCTGGCGAGGAACTCCTCCGTGGTGCTCCTCTCTGTACACTCATTCCAGATAGATACACGAGAGGGTTTCTGGCTGAACTCATCTTTATTGACACGGCAGAGCAACTGCCCTCCACAAGGAGTATCTTCAGCCGCTCATCTTGCCCGTGCTCCCTTTAGTTAGGTATGTCACCCAGATCAGGGATTCACTATTCCCGCAGGAATCACTGTCCTGTGCCAGGTCCCTGGACACAGCCTCCCCTGGAGTTACTATATCATAACTGACAGAACTTGAACTCCTTCCTCAGCTCTGACAAGAGCTGGAACTCTTCACCAACTGAACTAAAACTCCTCCTCCAGCAGAACCAACTTTTAAACACAGTGCTGTGCCTTATGTAAGCTTCTGAGGCTGACACACCTCTGACATCACTAACCATGGAGTCAGAGCATGTGACCAGTCCCAGCCATACACAGAGCACCCCACCAGGGTGTGAGGGAAAACCTCCATGATTACTGCTGGCATGCCCACACTTACCAGGCCTTACTGCCAGCAGGAGAGATGACTGTAGGCATTTTACATGACCGCTACAATAGCTTGACATCAAAACAGGATCGGGCGCTGTGTCCGACATGTCTGTGAGAGCAGTGTGGTGGCAGAGGTGTATGAGATCTGGGTGTTGGGGTCAGGAGTGGGGTAGAGATTGCAGGACTCTGCCCACCCCTGCTCACCATGAGGTCATGGGGAGGAGTTTGTGTGCTATGTGAGAGTGTCACGTATACACACTGACATACAGAGCTGCCGACCGGGGAGGGGGGGTTATTTTTAGGAGTCAAAGTTAAGTGGCAGAAGGAGGGGGGGTGGTTGGGGAAGAGGAGAAACTGGAACAGCTGTACGCTACACCCCACCCCCCACCCCCCACCCCAGCAACAAAACTTTGGCTCCTTTTATAACAGAATAAATATATCAAGTACTGTAGTAATAATAATTGAAATCTGGAAATAGAAAGATGCCCAGAACTATGAATCGTAGAATAAGAAGGTCAATAGAAAGGTTGGTGTATTTGGGGATAAGTCTTTGTCTGAAGTGGATTGTTGACTCCCATTCAAACCTGATACAAGCCAATGCTCAGGAGCTTTGGACAATATAGTATTACCCTTTTAGAACACATCAAATATCTCATTGGACTATTGTACTAAGTCTTCTTAATTCCTCTTGCCTGAAATTGCCTGAAATGGATTGCACAGAGACATCTCAGATGGTGCAAAACATTTTTATTAACAAAAATGTTAATGTGCATTTGGTTGCACTCAATCTTTCTTCAGTGCACGTATTTAAAACACGCATTTCTCAAGAGGTGCTTTTTTTAGGCTTGATCTGTGGTTTTACATTTTTCTTGTACCTATATTAGGGAGTGGAGTGCAATAGGACATTATGTAAAAATATAATATATATCAATTTGTACAGTATTTATAATCCTTTTTATTTTTTTTTTTGTTTTTTTTTTTGGACCAAGTAAATGATACTTTAAAGGACCTTCACATGCTTTTCCTTGCAGTATATGATAATTAACATCTGAACAACTCACACATTTTTCTTGGAGAAACCCATTGGGAGTAGATACTTTATTCCTGATTGTGTGTGTGTGTCAAGTGAAACACTATATTAACAACTTTAAAATGGTAAATTCTCCCGTAAATTTAGCATACAAACAGAAATTACAATTCCTCCATTTCAGCCTTCCCCCTTGCTCTTGTCTCCGCTCCTCTGCCTTCCCCCTTGCCTGACTTCACTCCCCTTGTAGCAAGAGACGTCTCCCAAACTCAAATGACAACTTTCGCAAGGGCTACGGAGACGGATGACGTCAGCCGTAGCTGTAGCTGGCACTATAAGCGCAGCCTTACGGACGATCTTGCTTTTTAAAATATTTTTAGTACATCGGATTGAAGCAGGGAGTCTCTGGAGCTGAACCGTATCACTTTCAGGTCAAGCTTCATTCAGCTTCTGTCTCATTGTGCCCCAAATTAACTTTGATAACACTGCATCTGTATCTATGCAAAATGGTGGGTGCAAAAAAACAAAAACCTACACAGCTCACATACTCAAGCTCCATTGTGGGTTTCCTACCACACAATCTATTTCTGGTATACGAATATGCACGAATGGTTTTTGGTAATCACCTCTGCAAATTGAGCTTCAGGAAATTGGCTACTTTGTGCTTTTATTGTCTTCAGAAAAAGATTGTGTGTGTGTGTGTGTGTGTGTGTGTGTGCATATAAACACACACAAACAGAAACTGTATACCTAGTAATAAATGGGTATCTATAAGACCTGAAGGATGAACTCTAGAATAGAGATACTGGTCGGTGCTACTGAGACAAAAGTATAGATGGCACAAGAAAGACATCAAGAAGTTTCACTAATAAGCACTCTGATAATCCTAGAAAATATAACAATTTATTAAGTACAACTATAACACACTCAAAACATATAAAAACTAAATAGCGGGTCCCCTAGATTAGACACAGAGAGTGCCACAATAACTCTACCAAGACAGTGTAGGTATATCCTTAGAACTAACAAATTACTGAGGCAACTGAAATTCTATTGTGTTTTTTTGGGGGGGTTTTGACGAAATATCACACAGACACTGAGGCCTTCCCAGGAAATTGATGAGCATAACAGGATGCAATATTTTTAACAAGCTAAGCAACTCCACAGAAGGATGGGGACAGCTGGAAGGGGGGAGGTACTGTATCTAATAATAAACAAGATTCCCTAACCCTTTCTTCTCAGAGTAAACCGTAAATCAGACTAACGTCTAAATACCAGCTAAATTATTATACTAAAGTCTTGTATCTATATTATTTAGACGGTTTACCTTCTATAGTGTTTATTTGCTGCTTGTTTGTTTTGAAGGAAAGAATACAACTTTCAGTTGAAATGGCTATTAATGTTTTGTTTCTTTAATCAAAATAGCGAATGGACTAACCATAAATGGTTTCACATTTGTGTACTTTTTGTAGCATGGAGTTTCAAAATAAACATATGCCAGGATGCACTAAACCTTTGAATGATGGTTAACACAAGGTTTTGGTGCTATGACTTGCATCAGAGCTTGGTTAAGCTACCCAATAGATGGGTACTACAGTGGCAAATTTTTGTGTACCTCAATGATTATTGAAATTCCATAGTTTTTCTATGATAACCTTCTTGAATCAAAACCAGTCTTTTCTTCAATATCCAATATGGTTTTATATTAACCAATTCCATGTCTTTTGAAACAAAATTATGTATAAATTAGACAAATAATTAGTAATTTAAGAGTCTGAGCATGTGTAAAAGTAAGTGAACCCCTGGTTTTATCAGCTAAATTTAAGGGGATAATTAGAATCAGATGTTGAAATAATTACTGCACCGACACACTTTATTCAAGCAAATACCCGGTATGTACCTGGCAGATACCTGGAATGCGCCGCTCCTCACCTCTGACAAGCCCCGTTGCATTTGCCTTCCCAGCCTGGGTTCATGCCTGGCTGACGGGCGGCTGATCTGTTAAATGATAATGATTAGGATTTAATAGGCTGCAATGCTTCGCGTGTCTACCAGATGGCATAAATTCATGAATTGTAATGCAGTATATATATATGTACTGTGCAGTATTGCAGCCAGCGGGAATAAAATGCTTCAATCCCTGCCGGAAAATAACTCAATGCACTCGGGCAGAAAACAGTCACAAACCTCAATACACCCGGGTATACCCGAATTCGTGGGACTAGCCGAGCTCGAATAAAGTGTGTCGCCAGTGTAGGTAGATTTTCAGGTGTGAGTTTGGGAGGCCCCACCCTATGTAAAGATCAGAAACTGTAAGTTTGGTCTTCACCATGCAGGTGTGTGGAAACATGTCAAGCCGCGATCAAAAGAAATCTCTGAAGACCTCAGAAAAGCAGTTACAGTATTGATCATCAGCCTAGAAAGGGTTACAAAACCATTTCTAATAATTTGGGGCTTCACCAACCCACGAGTGGTCATCCTACCAAAATCTTTTCAAGAACAAACAGGCAAATCATCCAGGAAGTCAAAAAGAACCCCAGAGTAGTATCCAAGAATCTCAGGCCACTCTCGCCTTGGCTAATGTGAGTATTCATGGCTCAATTATCAGAAAAAGACTGAACAAGAATGGTGTTCATGGATGGATACCCAGGAGGAAACCACTGCTCTGTATATAAAGAATATTGCTGCCCATCTGAAGTTTGCCAAAGAGCACATAGATGATCCACAAGACTTCTGTAACAATGTTGTCTGGACAGACGAGTCAAAGGTAGAACTTTTTGTCATCAATGAGAAACGTTATGTTTTTGGTGAACGCAGTTTTTGGTTTTCAAACAGAAGAATCTCATCCTAACCGTCAAGCATGGTGTTGAAGTTTGCAACTGCTTTGCTGCCTCAGGACCTGGACAGCTTGCCATCATTGAGACATCCATCTTATCAGACGATTCTAGAGGAGAATGTCAGGCCAGTCATCCGTGAGCTGAAGCAAAAGTGGGTCATGCAGTAAGACAATGATCCTAAACATAGAAGCAGAAGAAATTGTGTTTCAGAATGGCCTAGTCAAACTCTGGACCTACAGTAAACCCCCATCGAAATATTGAAGCAGGACCTGAAGCGAGCTGTTCATGCAAGGAAGCCCTCAAATATCACGGAGTTGAAGCAGTTCTGTAAGCAGGAATGGGCCAAAAGTCCTCAACCTATGTGAGAGACTGACAAGCAATTATAGGAAACACTAAGTTTAAGTCATTGCTGCTCGAGGGGGTACCAACAGGTACTGAATCTAAAGGTTCACATAATTTTTCACAAATGGATATTGGATTTTGAATAATTTGTGGATAAATAAATATCTATTAGGGCTTGGACTAAGATCTAATAAAATTTTAGTTTTGAAATATGTGAAAATCCTAAGTGATTTACAAACTTTTTTTCTCGCCACTGTAGGTCTAGTGCAATCCTCATTTGGATAAATTATATATCTACTGTGTAGAGTGAGTGCAGAGCGGAGCCACCAAATTAATAAAGGGGATGGATAATCTAATTTATGAGAGGCTAGCTAAATTAGATTTATTTATAGTACATGAGAAAAGAGACGTCTGAGAGGGGATATGATAATGATGATTTCAAAAGAACTATAAATCCCATGGGCTGTTCAAACGACGCACGGTCATCCCTTAAGGTTGGAGGAAAGGAGATTTCACCAGCAACAAAGGAAAAGGTTCTTTACAATAAGGGTAGTTAAAATGTGGAATTCATTACCCATGGAGATTGTGATGGTAGATACAATAGATATGCTCAAGAAAAGGTTGGGCATATTTTTAGAAAGGAAAGGTACAGTATACAGGGATATACCAAATAAGTAAACATGGGAAGAATGTTGATAATGGGAGTAATCTGATATATGCAAATATTTGGAGTTAGGAAGGAATTTATGGTTCCCGTTATGAGATCATTGGATGATATTTCACTGGGGGTTTTTGTTTGCCTTCCTCTGGATCATTATACTGCAAGTACAAATATAGGATAAAGTATCTGTTGTCTAAATGTGGCATTGGTTGAACTTGATGGACGTATGTCTTTTTTTTTCAACCTCATCAACTATGTAACATCATTTAATTGCTGATGGTTGTGATCAGACGCACCTGGTCCTTTCTTTATCCAAAAATGGAACTGAGTGGGAGTCGCAAGGAAACAGCATGATTTCTGGTTTCCTTGGACAGCGTACTATTTTCCAATTAATCGCCCAGCTTTGGTTTGCTCTTTTGACCACAAGTGGACAGGATGGATGAGTTTAGGTTCTGTTGATTGCTCTCCCGACCCTTGGGAAGAGGCTGACATGAATTCCTGACCTTACTTGCTTTGTTCAATTTCAAGAGAAATTGCTGGAGTCTCATGCTTTCTAGTTGTATACGTAGACAGTGCCTTGTCTACCTTCCTAGTTACCGGGTGTGGAATTGTTTGGGCTAGCTCAGACCATTCCCTTACGAACTGTTTCATGGGACATATAATAAAAAAGTACATAAACATTAAGAAAATCAGGTCATTTAGAGGAAGAGAAGCAGAGCACGGAAACTGCCATTAGAGATACAAAATGTTACCGTACATTAAATGGGTCAAACGTTTCCTATTGGCAGTGACTTGTATAAAGGGTTGCAAATGGATTTTTTTTTTTTTTTAATTTGTATTTTCTTTAGCAAAATCTGACACCTATAGTTATTTGGGTGGGCTACGGGTAAGAAATACTTAATTGATAAAGCTCTCCCATGCAGATGTCCTTAAAAAAAAATTGTAATTACTTTCCAAAGAATAAAAAGACTATGAGAACTTGTGTAAACAGCAACAGAATCCTTGACCACCTGTTCCTCTTTTCAGACCAGAAATATTGGCCTAGTTGTGTAGTCACTGGAACCCACTAAACGCCTTTAACATTTTTTTATTATTTATTTATTTTTATTTATTTAAATTTTTTTTTTATGTACTGTTTGCTTTTTTTTTTATATATCTATATCTTTCTTTGAAATTGATCTTTTTGACAGGGATCACATAGGAATATAGTTTATTAAGGGGGGGGGGGGAGAGAGAAACTTTTTCCACGGTCTCAGCGGAGGATGTATCACTGTTTATCTCCTCTTCCTCAACCACTTGCCCTCTTGACTCCATTCCCTCCCATCTCCTAAAACCTCTTGGTCCTACTGTAATCCCTACGCTCACACATTTTTAACTAATCCCTCTACTCTGGTACCTTTCCCTCCTCCTTCAAACATGCAACAGTTATACCATTACTCAAAAACAGCAAGCTTGACCCTACCTGTCCGTCTAACTATCGACCTGTCTCCCTCCTGCCTTTTGCCTCTAAACTCCTTGAACGTCTTGTATTCTCTCGCTTGCTTCATTTTCTCAACTCCTATTCTCTCCTAGACGCTCTACAATCTGGCTTCCGCACTGCTCACTCCACGTAAACAGCCCTCACTAAAATAACTGACCTCCATGCTGCCAAAGACAGAGGTCATTACACTCTGCTCATATTACTCGTCCTCTCCCCAGCATTTGACACCGTGGACCACCCTCTTCTCCTCCTTCACATTCTCCCATACTCTTGGTATTCGGAACAAAGCTCTATCCTGGATCTTCTCTTACCTATCCCATCGTACTTTCAGTGTCTCTTCTGCTAACACCACCTCCTCTTCTATTGATCTCTCTCTGGGGGTACCCCAGGGCTCTGCCCGGGGACCTCTTCTCTTTTCTCTGTACACACTCTCTCTAGGTGACCTAATAACATCTCTTTTGTTTAAATATCACCTCTACGCTGACGACACACAAATTTACTTTTCAACACCCGACCTCACACCTGCTGTACAAACCAAAGTTTCTGAATGTGTCTCTTCTATATCATCCTGGATGGCCCTCCGTCGCCTTAAACTCAACATGGCAAAAACAGAACTCCTCATACTTCCTCCCAAATCTGGCCCTACTACCTCCTTCCACATTACTGTTGGAAGTACGATCATTCACCCAGTAGCACAAGCACGCTGCTTATGGGTCACACTGGACTCCTCTCTCTCTCACATTCTCCTCTCCCATTCAAAACGTTTCTAAAACCTGTCGCTTTTTCCTCCGCAATATCACTAAGATACGCCGTTCCTCTGTTGCTCGACTGCTAAAACTCTGACTCGGGCCCTCATTCTCTCCCGTCTTGATTACTGTAACCTCCTGCTGTCCGGCCTTCCTGCCTCTCACCTGTCTCCCCTACAATCTATCCTAAACGCTGCTGCCAGAATGGATCTGATCTTTCCTAAATCTGTCTCCGCGTCTCACCTCCTGAAATCCCTCTCCTGGTTTCCGATCAAATCCCGCATGTCACACTCTATTCTCCTCCTCACTTTTAAAGCTTTACACACTTCTGCCCGCCTTACATCTCAGCCCTAATTTCTCGTTATACACCATCCTGACTCTTGCGTTCTTCTCAAGGATGTCTTCTTTCTACCCCCTTTGTATCTAAAGCCCTCTCCTGCCTTAAACCCTTTTCACTGACTGCCCCGCACCTCTGGAATGCCCTTCCCCTCAATACCCGACTAGCACCCACTCTATCCACCTTTAAAACCCACCTTAAGACACACTTGCTTAAACATGCATATGAATAGCACTGTGGATAATACTGGACACATGATATAAAGCTTAGCCCCCTGCAGACGCACTTACCAGAACTCCCTCCTTCTGTCTCTCTGTACGTTCTCCCTACCTACCAATTAGACTGTATTCTCCTCGGAGCAGGGACTCCTCTTCCTTAATGTTACTTTTATGTCTGAAGCACTTATTCCCATGATCTGTTATTTATATTATCTTTTACTTATTTGATTACCACGTGTATTACTACTGTGAAGCGCTATGTACATTAAAGCTGCAGTTCAGGCAATATCCTGCATGTGTGTTTTTTTAAATAAATCAGTTCTGTAGTAAGAAAAAATACTTTTAGCATTTTCTGTTTTAAGAAAAACAACTTTGAAAGACCAATTTTCTTGTATTCTATTTTAACAAGCATGCTTGTTCCTATAGCAACGATTTACATTCCCCATATTTTAAAGATGTCGCCAAACTTTGCCGATCAATAGACGGAGAACTAATTAACCGGCAGCTATGCAGTTTTTTAGGTAAGTAGAGATTGCCCAGATAAAACTATTGAAGTTAAAAAAAAAAAAAAAAGGAGCCTGAACTGCAGCTTTAATGGTGCTATATAAATAAAACAGAAACAAAAACTGGGGTGCTCCCTACCTTTTGTGACGTGTGGAAGTGTAACACCGGTGGGCTAGTGTAGAAACCAAATAAGTATGTATATACTAGCCCTTGTCGTAGTTCTGCAGCTTGACCTAGAAGAAGATGGAACCCAGAATCTTCTTATAACGGCAATAGATACAAGGTGACGGTCAGCGCAAGATGTTAATCTCGAAAAATAAAGAGACAGTGATATACACAAATAATTAGTGCATACATTGATTGACACAATATGTCCTCTTGGGGATAAATGCAGGGGGGGGAGAGGGGGAAGGGAAGGGGGGGGGATGGGGTGGGATGCAAGTGACTGGTGATAGATACAACAATATATCTCAATGACTCACACGGCCTAGTGTGAGACCCTTCCCTCAGAGGCGGGTGATGGAATGGACAGCTGAATATGGATGGATGAGTATTGCAGCAATGGGATGTGAAAATAAATATAAGAACAACTCACATGGCCTTGTGTGAGCCCCTTCCCTCAGTGTGAACGTTTGGGTGCTGTCAGTCTGATGGTAATTAGTCACGTCTCCTCCTTATTAACCCACAGTGGATATAGAGTGCGGATAGCTCCTCTCCCAGATGCCCAAATACAGGAAATGGGCAGAGCCTGGATTAGCAATAGTAAAGGATTTATTACAACAGTGACAAATATAAAGCTTGGAGCACTCGCACACAATAAAAGCCCAATGCCAGCGGCATGTCAATCCGGTAGACCCTCTCCTTCCCGGTAGACTCCCGCGGGCGCGTCCGACTACGGGACCGGTGTCAGGGGATCTTGCCGGAAGTCAGGTGGCTGCCTGGGTCCTACACACAACAAGCACCGGCAGGGAACTACGCGTTTCGCAAATAATGCTTCGTCAGGTTCCTGCCGGCTGCTCGTTAACCTTGCTATATATAGGCGCACATATCACTTCCCCTAATTGGGTGATTAGCTACACCCGTTTGATGTAATGCCCCATAGTGATAAAACCCTGTCGGTTATTATTAATCTAGTGTTGGGCGATGGAAGGGGGAGGAGAATGGGGAGAGGGGAGGGGAATGGTGAAGGAACGTAGGTGTACTTTGGCAGGGAAGAATATTTTGTGAATGTCAGCCATATATTCTGACAATACGTGCATAAATGTATGCACGTATTGTCAGAATATATGGCTGACATTCACAGCATATTCTTCCCTGCCAAAGTGCACCTACGTTCCTTCACCATTCCTCTCCCCTCTCCCCGTTCCCCTCCCCCTTCCATCGCCCAACACTAGATTAATAATAACCGACAGGGGTTTTAACACTATGGGGCATTACATCAAACAGGTGTAGCTAATCACCCAATTAGGGGAAGTGATTTGTGCGCCTATATATAGCAAGGTTAACGAGCAGCCGGTAGGAACCTGACGAAGCATTATTTGCGAAACGCGTAGTTCCCTGCCGGTGCTCGTTGTGTGTAGGACCCAGGTAGCCACCGGATTTCTGGCAAGATCCCCTGACACCGGTCCCGCAGTCGGACGCGCCCGCGGGAGTCTACCGGGAAGGAGCGGGTCTACAGAATTGACCTGCGGCTGGCATTGGGCTTTTATTGTGTGCGAGTGCTCCAAGCTTTATATTTGTCACTGTTGTAATAAATCCTTTACTATTGCTAATCCAGGCTCTGCCCATTTCCTGTATTTGGGCATCTGGGAGAGGAGCTATCCGCACTCTATATCCACTGTGGGTTAATAAGGAGGAGACGTGACTAATTACCATCAGACTGACAGCACCCAAACTTTCACACTGAGGGAAGGGGCTCACACAAGGCCGTGTGAGTTGTTCTTATATTTATTTTCACATCTCATTGCTGCAATATTCATCCATCCATATTCAGCTGTCCATTCCATCACCCGCCTCTGAGGGAAGGGTCTCACACTAGGCCGTGTGAGTCATTTAGATATATTGTTGTATCTATCACAAGTCACTTGCATACCACCCCATACCCCCCCCACTTCCATTCCCCCTCTCCCCCCCCCCTGCATTTATCCCCCCCCTGCATTTATCCCCAAGTGGACATATTGTGTCAATCAATGCATGCACTAATTATTTGTGTATATCACTGTCACTTTATTTTTCGAGATTAACATCTTGCGCTGACCGTCACCTTGTATCCATTGCTATATAAATAAAGATATACACTACAATATCCTATTTTTTTCCCCTCACATTTTAAGATTATCTGAAATTCAGTTAATCACACTGACATCATTCTTCTGAAAGGAAATAGGCCAAAAGGTTAAACAAAATCATGAGTTACTTGAGTGCCAAATTACAGTAGTATGGAATCATCGAATACATTAAAAAGATTGTCTTCAAAAATGCTTCTTCCTCTGTTGCGGATGCTTTTGTTTAACATTGAATTTGTTGAACAAATGTGTTGCAGCCCCTTCTGGCAGTAAAGGACCTAGATGATGGATGTGTAAATAGCGTGAAAAGTTGATCTAGAAACAATGATGGAAAATTCAGCCACACATCTGCACTTCTGAAGTAATGAGTGGACAGGAAAGCTGTGTGCTGCTTCATTTAAATATCACATGTGGGATTCTTAATCGGCTTCACGAGACCTCTTCACTTAAAGCGGCATCAAATGAAACTGAAGAAGCAAAGGACCCTGATTGTGTATGCTGTGGCCTGCTGTTTCTAAAGCTCTGTTTTACTGCATTTTCACCCTGTTCTTTTCCCACTGGAACCAAAGGGTTGCTTAATGTTGGTGAATAGTAGTGCCTATTATAATTTTCGAAAATTGAAAATTTTTACGAAATGTTAAACGGCAGAGTTTGCATTACTAATGATAACAATGGATGGCGTTCACATTTGTTTCTAGCGAGCGTAGAGGATTGCAACTGGACTGCCAAAGTCTGCTAGTTTTTGCTTTTGCGTTGTGTAACTCAGGGGTGCACAAACTTTTTGCCCTGTGCCCCCCCGCCTGCTCTCCCTCAGTGCTTGCACCCCCCCTTCCTTACCTCCTCTCGAGTGCCAAATGATTCCGCAGGGGTCGTGACGTCACGTGACCCCGCAACGACATTTGACACCATGTTGCCATGGCGTCACAGAAGTAGTCCGAATCAAGGTAAGAGAGCAAGGCCTCGGATATGGTCAAAAAGTTTGTGCTGAGGCATGCTGAGGGGAAACATTATCCCTATCAGCGCGGCTTTTAGATGGCGCTTCCGCAGGCGTGCGGAGGCGTGTGGAACTTCAGCCGACAATCCAACTTTAGTTTTCCCGCTGAGGGAAGCGCATGGCCGGTCACATGACTGCCAGAAGCCAATGGCAGTCCGTGACGTGGCGCATTAGCCCCGCCTCCCGAAAGCCTCCCACCCGGCACACAAGCGCGCTCGCTGACGCTCATGCAGGGACAAGAAAAATCTCCTGCTTGAGCAGGAGAGCATGAGCGTCAGCGCTTCCCAGCGCCGCTCCCTGCACCATGTCCCAGGCCTTAGAGGCCTTGCGCGGTACCCAGGCATTTAATGTAAATGCTTTGGGGAAGAGCTCAGGGCCTCTGTATCCGCCGTGCTCCCCCCAGTTTGCGCACCCATTGTGTAACTGATTCTACCACTGAAGAAGTTTCCTGCTTCAGTAGTGGTGCGGCAGTAATTATAATACATTTAGTGTTTGTGTTTCAACTGGCACTCAGCTTTTACAAAATGTATTTTGGCAATTGCTGTTTCGGTCCACCTGGGACCTTTTCTCTAGGTCAGGGGTCTCCAAACTCGGTTCTCAAGGGCCACCAAAAGCCCAGCTTTTCAGAATATCCTTTCTTCAGCACAGGTGGCTCAATTGAAGATTGAACCACCTGTGCTAAAGAAGGGATATCCATAAAACCTGGCCTGTTGGTGGCCCTTGAGGACGGAGTTTGGAGACGCCTGCTCTAGATCTTGAGATCCCAGGTGGAAGGCTGAACGTCGACTGCGGAACTAAATGTTGCTTTATATAGAGGGGAACAAACTTATTTGCTATATAATTGACGGTTAGAGAGGCATTTCATGCATGTAAAGTATCGAAGTCAAGGTAATTTTCGTCGCTTGAGTGTCAGCTGGTTTTTGATGGAGTGGTTACAGGAGAAGTTAGTAGATCTGCACATTGACATTCAATGTATAAAATGGTGCGTCATTTCTTTCCCCTCCATTTTATGTTTGTCAAGTGTGACTTGGCGTCAATTCCTAATTAAAGATGTGTCAAGTGCATGACCATTATTTAACTAGTTTAGTCTTGTGTGCGGGGAAGACGCAAGCAAAAAAATCTTTTGTTGGTTCTAGTTGCTATACTGTATGTAGCTTTAGGTCCAAACTACTTTATTGACATTACTAGGTCTAAACTGTTGACGTTGCATCCTAATGACAAGTCTGGATGGAAGAGGAGCATTGTAAAGCTAGTTAGAGCAAAGTATTGTATGGCTGTATTTATATAGCGCCATAAATGTACATAGCGCTTCACAGTAGACAATGTGACAGTGTGGACATTTACCATTTAAACTAAAGGAGAACTTTAAAAAGAAACATTGCCATAGCATTTAGCCCCAAATTCCACTGTAATTCTGCAGAATGTTGACACTTTTTTTTAATTGATATATATATATATATATATATTTTTTTTTTTTTTCTCCCTTCAGAACCTTTTAAATGCAGAATAAATACATGTTGAGCATTTTGCTAGTCCAACTATATGTGCGATTTTGAAAGCATGGATCCACTGCAGCTCAATCGCAGCAGACACGGTCTCCGGCACTGTGAACTTTTGCTTCTTTGACAGCTAGTTGTATGTTGGTGCTCTTGAAAATTATTTTGTTAAAAGTAATGACTAATATTAAAAACTATTGTTAGTTTCCTTAGTGTATTTTGGTCATATAGCATGCATTTTTAACACTTTGTTTTAAATAACTGGGTTCTCTTGTTTTGTTCTTAAACCATTTTTGGGGAAGTATGTATATAGTATAATGTTTTCTGCAAATTAAATCCTGCACTATTTTATTATTATTTTTTTTTAATCTTAAAATTTGTACGCTGAATGTAAAGTTTAAGAGTAAAAGTTTTCTAAACTATACACCCAAAAATAGAATAAAATGGTATAGATCTAAAGGAGAGGAAAGCTCCCACAAGGTAGATCAAGCTATTTTTTATTTATGTTTTTTTAAATTAATGTTTTTTAATGCAGTGCCCTACCCCCCCTCTCCCCCACACCCCCCCCCTCTCCCCCACACCGTGTAATCTCTCCAAGTGGCCCTTTTTTATTCAGTTAGGTGACATTCAAAATGGAAATGTAGCCACAAGTGTTCAGCAATTTGATCTAAATATATCTATCTGTTCATTTCCTTATTTTTTTTTTTTTCTTCAGGAACAATGCGATGTGTCAGGAAGTCTCTCTATTCACTGGATTCTGCACCAGCCAAGGGAATTTGTTGGGAGTGGATGAGCGATGAAGGGGTTTGGGCCACTTACGAAATGCAAGTTGGTATATTCTTGGAGGAAAGCTTCTCCAATGGAAATCCATTTGCAGACCTTGGGAGGTTTGGACTCCACTACACAGTTGACCTTCGCACTCTCACCCAGACGAACATGATGACAGGCTTCATACGACAAATTCAGAGGCGTTTAGATATGCCTTATCCGTTCACCCCAAAGGTGGGGCCGCTTCATAAGTCTGTTGCATGTGCATGCCACCAGTGCTTGGCAAACAGTGGGGCAGGCCCTATATCTCTTCGCTATCGACACTCCATGATAAACTTACCAACGTCCTCAAACTACCAGAGCTCCAGTCGGACTTCATTTATGCCTGCCAATAATATCGGTTTTGTACCCTATACTAAGCCATTATTGACCAGTGCAAAGTCAACACCGAGACTTAATAGCACATGGCTACAACAGTCGGCAGCGGCACCTTTGCCAGGGCCGTCATCTTCCAATGGAATCGGGTAAGATGTGCAAGAGAAATAGTTTTTTTTTTTTGTTTTCTGGAAGAAACCAAATCCTGCTTCCAGTTAATGTCATGACACGCCCACCGCTTAATGTGGGGGGAGGCTCGGGCATAGGAACACGGGGGTGGCAGAGGCGTGCAGCGAGGGAGGAAATGAAAAGGAGAGCTCCAGCACTGTGCCCACCCCTGCTTTCCATGAGCTCAGTGTCTTGGGGAGAGGTGTGCCAGTGTGTGAGTATGTCAGAGCATGTGTCACCGAAACACACTGACCTACAGAGCCGGCGGCTAGGAAGAGGATAATTTGTAGGCGCCATAACTGAGCATGAGGGGAGAGGGAGACCAGAGAAGCAGTGTCAAACCCCCTTCCCCTTGCTGCTGAACAAAACGTTGGCTCCTTAAAAATAATAGTTGTCTCTTAAGTTTTTAAAATGTTTGTCCGCCTCTGCAGCTTCTAATTGATATTGTTTTTACACCCGCTTTACTTACTAGATCCTACACACAAATCTGTGAGTTATATTTAATGTACTGTGCTCGCATTACTTCTCAATCTATAAGACATCTACTATTCTGAGTTGTAATTAATATCACTGTGGCCAGTTGTATGTGCTGTACATACAGTATTAAGCATTTCAAAATGTCATTTATTCTTCTGATGGTTGACCTTTTTTCGCTCACCATAAGCTTGATCCAAAACACATACTTTTACCATTTTAACAGCTCTAGCAAATTTGGAATGATTGGCAAATAAAAATATTCAAAGTATGTAATTGTTTGGCAACAGGCATATAGATGAGGAAAAAAAACACAAAAATCTCTTAAGTGAAAGTTGCAGTTAATTATATGTACCTTGTTTCACATCTCATTCTTAAAGTAGCAGTTTTTTTGCGTATATTATTATTAGAAGCAGGGGATCTCCGGAGCACAACCGCGTTAATTTTGGCCATGGGGACCCCCTGTTTCCAGAGGTACATACCTCTAAAGTGTGTGCCAGTACCAGCTCTCAGTTGCCAGGGATCACGTAATGGCAGCTGTTTAAAGTTCCTGCGCCCTGCAGGCTAATCGGGAGCCGTAACATCATAGGTACGGCTTTCTATTGACCCATCTGATGTGGGAGCTTTAAACTTTAAAGCCCAGCTTGCTCAGCTGGAGTGGCTACCGGCACCTACTTCGGGGTTTAATAACTCTGGAAGCAGGAGGTCCCGGAGCTGAAATTAATGGGGTTCAGCTCTGGAGATCCCCTGCTTCAATCATATAAAAAAAGTGTATATATTATTATATGAAGCAGTGGATCTCGGGAGCAAAACATCCATTAATTTCAGCTCCGGGACCGCCTTCTTCCAGAGACACTTACTTCCGTAGGGGGTGCCGGTATCTCTGCTGAGTTTAAAACCCCATGTCATGCGGGCCAAGAGGAAGCCACACCGGATGACGTCACAGCTTTCTATTGGCATGTGGGACATTTAAAGTCGCCATTAAATTAGAGACACTGTTTCTCTGCCTGCAGGGATACCAGCGCCACTACGGAGGTAAGTATCTCCGGAAGCAGGGGATCCCTGGAGCCGAAATTAACGGGGTCCACCTTTAGAAACCCCTTGTAATAAAACAAAAACAAACCCGTATTGCTAATTTAAGTATCTGGAATAAGCTGTGAAGCCTGTATTTGTTATACAAGTAATTTTTATTCTTTAAAACTAAAATCCATCAACACAGCAGATTATGTTCAGACTGCTGAGTTCCACATTTTTAGCTTCGAATGTCTCGTTATTCTAAACGTTCCCTGAAACTAATATGTTTGCCTCAGAACCATAATTGTGTTTTTAGTATTTTATTGCTTTTTATGCTAGACGTGATTTTTATGGAACAGCATATTCCTAGGAAACACTTTATTTGTGTTACATTTTTTAAGCTTTATTGACGACTTGACAGTAACTATGACAAGCAAATCCTTAGTTCTGCATAATTGCAGCATTAAATCCTTCCAAGGTATGAATTAATTTGGCTTTGTCAGTCAAACTGTTAATAAATAGTACAGCAGTTTCATTATACAGCTGTACCCTTGATTGCGGGTTGACTTCAAGAAAATGCCTTCATCAAGCAGGATGATGAATGTTTGTGTTACAGATGAAATCATGCAAAAATCCAAGGATTACGGGTAAAATCAGTTTGGTTTGTTTGCAGGAAAATGAAAGGAAAGGTGTGAAACGTCACAAAATGATGCAAGTGTTGTCCCTTGGGTGCCTTGTAAGCAGACATACCGACAAATCGAAAAATATATATATATATATATATATACACACACACACACACACACACACACACACACACACACACACACAGTGTTCGACAAACCTATACATTTGCTCGCCTCGGGCGAGTGGATTTAACCCCCGGGCGAGTAAATATTGGCCCAAGCAGCACACGTTTGGTACTAGGTGGCGAGTAGATTTTTTTGTGTGGCGAGTAGATTTTTTGGTGATTTGTCAACCAGTGTGTGTGTATGTGTGTATATATATATATATATATATATATATTTTTTTACTCACCATAACTTAACTCGGTATGGTAAACCCCATCCTTTAGCTTCTTTGCATACCCAGTTAACCAACCCCACACTGATGAGACCCATTAAGGTCGAAACAGCTGTCTGTGGGTGGGTTTTCTGGGTATGCACCTTAACCCTGGCTATGCTCAAAGCTGTGACCATGCAGCAAGCTTAAGCCTATAGGGAACCATGTTAAAAATGGTTTTTGAAGCAAAAAGTGGCGCATTTGCATGTCATTTCCCAGAATCCCTTGCTGCTGTGTGCTGGGTGATAATGGTGAAAGGCGGGGTTGCAGACCTGCCTAAGACATGCAGATGAGCATACAGTTGTATTTACATTTGTGTATATATATATATTTATATATATTTATATATATTTATATATATATATATATATATATATATATATATATATATATATATATATATATATTTTTTTTTATATATAATATATATAAAATTTTATATATACATATAATATACATACATACACATATTCAAGTCAGGGGGTTCACAGATGTGCCATTTGTGACAGCATCATTTTTTGTTTTATTTTCAACCAAGCGGGGGGGTGGGGAAACGGCATATACAAAAAATTATATATATGTGATGAGGATTATGAATATGTGATGAGGGTTAATACACACAGTATCTAGCTGACTCACTTTTCAATCCATCGGGTCCCTCCCTTGACTTATATCCCCCATCAATCCGTCACAAATATAGCTTCAAATGCTGCCACCACCAAAAATTCGTTTCAAGTTCTAGCAAAATGTGTCTAGAAATGAAATCAAGATATGCAAAGTTAAATTAGAGCCCAAAAGACTATACTTTTAGATTTAATAAACAAAAATTAGTACAGTGCTGAGTTACAGAAAGTAAGGTTGCAAGAAACCTATAGTACAATGTATGCAGACCATTTCTTAAATAAAAAGGGGAAAAATATAAAATCTAACTTGCTTTACTGCATAAGGCTGCGCTTATAGTGCGGTCGCCATGATGGTAACGTCACGCTGCGGTCGCTGGAAAAATCAAATTGACTTTCAGCGATCGCGACCAAGCCGTCGCGTCGCTTCTACTATATGCGCACGCGACAGTGGCAATACATTTGTTTTGCCTCGTCGTCGCCGGCAATATAAGCGCGCCCTAAGATTGATCAGATTCCTTGAAGGGTCTGGAGTTGAAAATATGAGGTTTTATCTGTCATAGCATTGACACTCCCTTGGTTGAAAATCTAAATTCATGGTTTTTATCCTAAATCTTTCTGCATTGGAAACGGAATAAACCCACCTGGGCATGAACTTAACCACCCTCCTCAATCTCAAAAAATACCTTTTTCTTTTGACTGAAAAGATGCCGGAATATAGAATATATAGTCCCATATCTTGATCCCCCGTAGCTCCTAGGATAACATGAATCATATCAATGCGTTTGGGTGAGTTTGCTGTATGCAAAGAGACTATTTTCCCCCCCATCAACATACTCCAAAATTTGAGCGACAAATGAGTATCTGACCTTTGCACCCTCACAATCATGGATTGTTTAGCATCATTGAATTCGTCAGATCACAATTGTTACAAAGATTACATTTGTTATTCTTGTGAATTGTTGTCGGATCCATGATGTCTTTATATGTAGTAAATATACACAGGGTGGACTGTCTTCCTTGCCACAACCTCTAAAGAATTTTAAGTTGTATTTAAGGGTTTTTGTGTATTTACACTATCCGAAAGCATTGTCACTTCAGGTTCCAATCGTCCCACTTTCCAAAACAGGCTTTGGCCTCTGATAACCTCACTTATTTATTTATAACATGTTTTACCAGGAAGTAATACATTGAGCTTTACCTCTAGTATTCAAGTATGTCCTGGGCACATAGTTATGATGACAGATACATGGTTACATAGGAGAACAGGGTTATACATTATATATTAAGACATTGCATGAACAGTTAAAGATAAAGTAAGTTATAGGCGTATGTAACCGTTACAGACCACATTTAAAATGTGACATCTTTATTTTTTTTTATTTTTTTTTCAACTTCAAATTTTTCTTTATTGAGTTCACAGATTCTTACATTGTATCACAGCCCATTGTATTAAAGCATCCCAATAAAGTTTTTATATCATACATTAGACTATTTGAACTGCCTCAATATGGAACAAGAAGCAAACATATAGGACAAACAAGACAAACTAGACGATGGACAAGGGAGGGGGGGAGAAGGGGGGAGGGGTTTTCTCCGGGTATGCCTACCGACGTATAGTCTCTTATGAGCTTCTTATCTTTGTAGATATCCCTCATTGTCTCCATCTCGAGTATGCCGAGTTATCCCTATAGACTAGGTGTGTTGGATTGCTACCCTGGGGGCTGTCACCTACCTGTTCGTCGCTATTCGTCGTCTGGACTCTGACCCCCAGAGGAGAACGCGCCTGTACCTATTATAGCAGGATTGCGGTGGCATCCACCCCGGGGATGTCTGTCTGTGTCAACCAAGACGACCAGACTTTTAGGAAGTTTGTGCCGGTGTCATTAACCAAACTCGTTAATTGTTCCATCCGGCAAACGTGCCAAATCCGATTTCGAATCTTGGGGATAACTGGAATTACTGGTTGCTTCCATAATGCTGCGATCTCGCATCTAGTGGCTATTGCAAAATGCGCGATTAATTTGTGCGTCGCATTTGGCATACCCTGGACCCGCCTGCCCAGTAGGAACAACCACGGGTCCAGGGGGATCTCCCAACCGAGAATCCGCTGTAACCAATCTCTAATCTGTTCCCAAATCGGGGCCACTTTTGTGCAGGACCACAGCATGTGTCGCAAGTCAGCCACCTCCCCGCACTGTTTTGGGCAGAGCGGGGAGTAGCCCCTAACAAATTTAGCTAATCTAGATGGGGTGTAGTACCACCGCATCAGGACCTTATACGCGTTCTCCTTTAGTGTGGTACAGATGGAGCTTTTAGCTGCTGCTTGTGTGATCTGCTCCCATTCCTCGTCCTCTAGCGTCTCCCCTAAGTCAGTCTCCCACTGTCGAATGTAGTGTAACCGGGTCTCGCTTGTCATCTTCTGACAGACCACCTCCCTGTACATTCTAGATGTGAGTCCCCTTGTGTCCGTATCTCTGGAACACAGCTGCTCGAAATTAGTACGTGCTGGTCTAATTGGAGTTTTGTTGTAAAAATCTCTGATCTGGAGGTACCTAAAAAATTCTGTATTTGGGATATTTTTTGCGGATTTGATTTGTTCAAATGATTGTATATGTATCCTGTCCCTCAGATCATTAAGTCGGGTAATGCCCGCTTGTGTCCAGTACTTCATGTTTTTACTGTTCAGGCCCGGAGCGAAATCAGGGTTGCCGATGATTGGCGTCATGAGTGATGCCTTTGTGGTTAATTTACAACTAAATTTGGTGGCCTCCCACACCCGAATAGAATTGGCAATGGTCTGTAGCGGCGTGCCGATCTGACGTGCCCTTCCCTTGGGCAACCAGATCAGCGTTTGGATGTCAATTGGTGCACAACACTTTTTCTCCAACTCTACCCATCTCCTAAGGCTTGGGTCTGTGTGCCATTGAAGAATTTGGGCCAATTGAGCCGCTTTGTAGTAAGCGAACAAACAAGGTACCGCTAGCCCTCCTCTGGTTGTGGGTCTCGTCAAAATACCCTTAGCAATTCTTGGGTTTTTCTTATTCCAAATGAATTTCATTATTGCTGACTGAAGAGAGAGGATGTCAGAGTGGACCAATGGTATAGGTAGGCTCTGGAAAAGATATAACATCCTTGGGAGGAGATTCATCTTCACGCAGTGTATCCTTCCAATCCATGAGATGCCCCCTTTTGCCCATACTCTGAGATCCTCCCCCAGCGCCTTTATTAACCTGGGAAAGTTTGCCTTATATAAAGTTTTGTAGTCCCGTGTAAGATATACCCCTAAATATTTGATAGCGGAGGGTTGCCATTTAAAATTAAAGTTGAGATCAATCAGTTTTTCAACTTCTTTGGGAAGATTTATATTGAGGGCTTCTGATTTAGACTGATTAATCTTAAAGCCAGAAATATGGTTAAATTTGCCCAGAATTTCAAATACATTAGGAAGGGACGTGAGCGGTTTAGATAGTGTTAGGATAACATCATCCGCATATAGAGCGGCCTTATACTCTTGCTCTCCATCTGAAATGCCTGTTATATCTGGGCTATTACGAATGTGCGCCGCCAAGGGCTCTATACAAAGGGCAAACAGCAACGGCGACAGCGGGCATCCCTGTCTCGTTCCACTTTTTATATGGAATTGCTCAGAAGGAAAGCCCTGGTGCCTCACTCTCGCCGCTGGGCCCTCATACAGTGCCATGATGGCCCGCATTAGGCGTCCTCCAAAGCCAAATGCCTTCAGAGTCTCCATTAGGTAGGGCCAGTCTATTCTGTCAAAGGCTTTCTCCGCGTCCAGACTTAGCACCATAGAATGTGTATTTTTCTTTTGGGCCAGATCAATCAAGTCAATGATTCTTCTGGTGTTGTCTGCCGCTTGCCTTCCTCCGATAAACCCCACCTGATCTGCATGGATTAACCCGGGAAGGACACTACCCACCCTGTTCGCTATAAGTTTGGAGTAGATTTTGATATCAGAATTAATCAGTGAAATGGGCCGGTAGCTCTTACAATCTGCCGGGTCCTTTCCGGGTTTGTGGATCACCGAGATGGACGCCTGAAGCATTTGTGCTGGGAAGGAGGCCCCCTCTAGTACGCCGTTAAATAATTTTAGCATATGTGGGGCTAGAATTTTGGCGTACTTCTTATAATACAAATTAGAGAAGCCATCTGGTCCCGGCGCCTTAGCCGGTTTTAATGCTTTGATGACTTCCAAAATTTCCTCCAAGGTAAAGTCCGCCTGTAGCGCTTCTCTCTCAGCCCTTCCTAAGGTTGGTAATTTTGCCTCTTTCAGGAAGGTGTTTAATAACTCACCCGTCTTAGTGTTGTGGGTGACCTTGTCTCCATTATATAGTTTTTCATAATAAATTTTGAATTCCTCTACAATTTTCCCAGGTATGGAGGTAAGGTCTCCCCTTTGGTTCCGAATTGCGTGAATCGAGTAATTTTGAAGCTTCTTTTTTAGCTTATTGGCAAGGAGTGTATCAGGTTTGTTCGCTTTTTCATAAAATTTACGCTTCGACCACGCCATTTCCCTCTCAGCCTGGGAGGTGAGGAGAAGATTAAGTTTAATTTTGGCATCTAAAAGTTGTTTAAGCGTGTGATCCCGCTTATTAAGTTTGTGCAGGGCAGAGAGCTCAGCTATTTGTGTTTCTAACTCTTTAGTTTTCTTCTCTCTTTCCCGTTTCCGTTTGGCGGCCAGATTCATCAATATTCCCCTGAGGGTTGCCTTATGAGCTTCCCACAATGTGGCTTGTGACGCCACGCTTCCCTCATTCTCCTCAAAATTATTCTGTAATTTTTATTTTTTAATGAACTTAGACTTGTGATGGATTGAGTCTCGGGTAGATTGTTCCAATTGAGAGGTGCACGGTAAGAGAAGGAGTGGCCGTATACTTTGAACCTTGGGACCATGAAAGTCCCTTGGAGTCAGATCTCAGGTGATAAGGGCTGTGTGTGGTAGGGGTGAGGAGCTTGTTCAGCAAATATTTGTAGACAAGACAGGAGAGATGAACTTTGTGCCTAGACTCAAGTGATGGCCAATTTAATTTTGACCATTACGCAGTGTTGTGTGTTGTTACATTGGAGGACAAAGCGGCATATTGAATTGTAGAGGTTGTCTAGTTTGCTAAGGTGAGTTTGGGGTACTGTGCCATCTACTATGTCCCCCCCCCATAGTCTATAATTGGTACTAGCATCTGCTGTGCAATGCGCTTTCTGACCAGCAGGCTCAGGGAGGATTTGTTCCTATAAAGTACGCCTAGTTTGGCATAGGTTTAGGTTATTGGGTTGCTCAATATCAATGTGCAACCCAAATGTTAAATGCGAGTCAAACCATATGCCCAGATATTTAAAACTAGTTACTGGGGCAAGGATGATATTAGAGTTGGTTCTTATCTGAAGCTCTGTCATTGGTAGCTTTAGAAATGTATCCTTGGTCCCAAATACCATTGTTGGTCTTGTCAGTGTTTAAAAACAGTTCGTTTTGGGAAATCCAATTTTCAAGTTGAAGTACGTGTTCAAGGTCAGAGAGGCGAGGGCTGCATGCATATAGGGTTGTCATCCGCATACATGTGTGTTGAAGCTCCCTTACAAGCTGTAGGTAGATCATTGATGAAGTCGAACCGAAAACCAGGCCAGGTTGCTGACCCCTAATAAAACAATATTTTTGTATTATATATTGCAATATAATTGTAAATACAGTTGTATTTTTAAGCTGGACTTGTAACTCAATTTATGTGTGTTTGTGTGGCAGTTTATTAATCACATTCTGATTGGATGAAAAGTGGCGATCAACTGCGTTAGTCCATATTGCCTAAGGCCCTTAGATTGGGGCTTATTTTCCGGTGAGATGTACAAAAGTCTGCATTCTAGTTGAGGAACAGTACCTGTTGGCGCTTTACAGGTGTTTTCTCTTGATGCTAAAATTAATAAAAATTGGCGGAATGTATACATTTAAAAACATACACATGCGTATACTGCCTGTACCAAACCATTCAAATGTATGTAGGAGATTTATCAGCCTATATCTGGTGATAGACCAGATATTGCATCAAACCATTGCATGAGTTTAAAGAATCATTCATCAAAAGTTTTAGGATGGTAGCCATCTTCCACATTGGGATAGTTCTTCTGTGTCTTCAGTTTCAAACATGGGTTGCTGCTGCATATTAGAGAGCACTTCAGTTTATAAATGTGAACCTCAGGCAAGTTAATGAAGGCTATTCCTCCCTTAGTTCAAATAGTTCGTAAATTAGCACTTCCCTTTCTTGTTCATCTTGGGTAGATCCTTTAAATGTTCTTTAGACCCGACCTACACATTCATAAATGAAGAGGGATTACCAGTTGGAACATGACCTGGCTCAAATGCTGGAAAGAAGAATTCTTTCCCACGTAGCTGGCCAAAAACAACCTTTTGTAAACAATTTCACTAATTGATATTTTTCTGGAATGAATCAGGAATTGCCTTCAGGGCCTCTGAATGGGAGAATGTTTGTCAATCGTGTTTTCTTTAGCTCTTGTACCACCCCGTACTTATCACAGACCCAAGACAGAAAAGTGGAGGGAAGGAAGGGGGGCTCCAGCTGTACAAGCTCTTGTTGAACACTGACATCACACAAAAGGGAACAGGCAGAGGAAATCAAACACATACCAAGTCTCTGCGCATTATGTTTACCAAGTCATTTAAAAAAACGATTTACAAATACATGTCAGATCTTGGTTAAAGAAAAGCATCAGCCACCTAGATGTAACCCTTTTACTTGTCACTGCTGTTCACTTTGGCCATAGACGGGAGGTGGAGTTGCTCAGTGAGCAGAGGCATTGATTTTGCAAACAATGACAGTTTGAACCAGGCGACTCCTGACCTTGGTCAAGTCACTTTATCTTCATGTGCCTTGGGCACCAAATTTTTTTTTGTATGTGCTGCATACCTAACACTATACAGCAAGGCCCCCCTTTCGGCTGTACCGAGAAGGGGGCCGCCATGTCTGCGCATGCGCAGAACGGGTGGTTGCCGAGGGTGCGCACGTGCAGAAGGGGAAATTGCCGGCATGGGCACATGCCAAAAATCGCCAGTTCTGCTTTTCGGCGATTTTCACTTTGCGGCTCCCCTTTAGAACGGAACCCGCCGCATGCCTGTGGCCCTCCTGTACTGTAATTTTTAAGCGTTTTGAGTCCCATTGGGAGAATAGCACTATCTGAAATGTATTATTATTAAATGTTGCAGATGTTTTGTAGCAGTGGTTCCCAACTCCAGTCTGTAAAGACCCATAACAGTCCACGTTTTAAGGATATCCATGCTTGAGAACAGGTGATTCATTCAAATTGATTGATTGAGCCACCTGTGCTAATGTGAAGATAACTTAAGACCTGGACTGAGGGCCTTGAGGAGTGGTGTTGGTAACCACTGCTTTAACGGACACTGTTCCTCAGAAATTAATTTATTGTGGTCTTGTTGTTTTTCACTTTCCAGCACCACTGTGCTTAGTTGTTTAAAATTACAAAAGCCTCTCAAAAGCAGCATATTAGAAAAAGCTACTGTTAATTAATGGAATTGTCAACCAAATATGTTATCTAAAACAACATTTTATGGAAATGTTTCCATACTGTAAGTATACAACATAATATTTGCCAGCGTTGGAGAAGGGTAGGGAGTGACAGGTACTTTCCAATGTTACCACGATTATATTATCCCAACTGTGCCCTTAACTTCCTACAAACTTAATTAGGTATGTATGTATGTATGTCTTCCTCTCCCCTCTCCCCCCTCTCTTCCCTCTCTCTCTTCCCTCTCTCTCTTCCCTCCCTCTCTCTCTCTCTTCCCTCCCTCTCTCTCTTCCCTTCCTCCCTCTCTCTCTTCCCTTCCTCCCTCTCTCTCTTCCCTTCCTCCCTCTCTCTCTTCCCTTCCTCCCTCTCTCTCTCTCTTCCCTTCCTCCCTCTCTCTCTCTCTTCCCTTCCTCCCTCTCTCTCTCTCTTCCCTTCCTCCCCCTCTCTCTCTTCCCTTCCTCCCTCTCTCTCTTCCCTTCCTCCCCCTCTCTCTCTTCCCTTCCTCCCCCCTCTCTCTCTCTCTCTCTCTCTCTCTCTCTCTCTCTCTCTCTCTCTCTCTCTCTCTCTCTCCCCCCTCTCTCTCTCTCTTCCCCCCTCTCTCTCTCTCTTCCCCCCTCTCTCTCTCTCTTCCCCCCCCCTCTCTCTCTCTTCCCCCCCTCTCTCTCTCTCTTCCCCCCCTCTCTCTCTCTCTTCCCCCCCTCTCTCTCTCTCTCTTCCCCCCCTCTCTCTCTCTCTTCCCCCCCTCTCGCTCTCTCTTCCCCCCCTCTCACTCTCTCTTCCCCCCCTCTCGCTCGCTCTCGCTCTCGCTCTCGCTCTCTCTCTCTCGCTCTCTCTCGCTCTCTCTCGCTCTCTCTCGCTCTCTCTCGCTCTCTCTCGCTCTCTCTCGCTCTCTCTCGCTCTCTCTCGCTCTCTCTCGCTCTCCCTCTCGCTCTCTTCCCTCCCTCTCGCTCTCTTCCCTCCCTCTCGCTCTCTTCCCTCCCTCTCGCTCTCTTCCCTCCCTCTCGCTCTCTTCCCTCCCTCTCGCTCTCTTCCCTCCCTCTCGCTCTCTTCCCTCCCTCTCGCTCTCTTCCCTCCCTCTCGCTCTCTTCCCTCCCTCTCGCTCTCTTCCCTCCCTCTCGCTCTCTTCCCTCCCTCTCGCTCTCTTCCCTCCCTCTCGCTCTCTTCCCTCCCTCTCGCTCTCTTCCCTCCCTCTCGCTCTCTTCCCTCCCTCTCGCTCTCTTCCCTCCCTCTCGCTCTCTTCCCTCCCTCTCGCTCTCTTCCCTCCCTCTCGCTCTCTTCACTCCCTCTCTCTCTTCACTCCCTCTCTCTCTTCACTCCCTCTCCCTCTCTCTCTTCACTCCCTCTCCCTCTCTCTCTTCACTCCCTCTCCCTCTCTCTCTTCACTCCCTCTCTTCCCTCCCTCTCTTCACTCTCTCTCTTCCCTCCCTCTCTTCACTCTCTCTCTTCCCTCTCTCTCTTCCCTCCCTCTCTTCACTCTCTCTCTTCCCTCCCTCTCTTCACTCTCTCTCTTCCCTCACTCTCTTCACTCACTCTCTTCCCTCCCTCTCCCTCTCTCTCTTCCCTCCCTCTCCCTCTCTCTCTTCCCTCCCTCTCCTCTCTCTCTTCCCTCCCTCTCCCTCTCTCTCTCTTCCCTCCCTCTCCCTCTCTCTCTCTTCCCTCCCTCTCCCTCTCCCTCTCTTCCCTCCCTCTCCCTCTCTCTCTTCTCTCTTCCCTCCCTCTCGCTCTCTTCCCTCCCTCTCGCTCTCTTCCCTCCCTCTCGCTCTCTTCCCTCCCTCTCGCTCTCTTCCCTCCCTCTCGCTCTCTTCCCTCCCTCTCGCTCTCTTCCCTCCCTCTCGCTCTCTTCCCTCCCTCTCGCTCTCTCCCTCCCTCTCGCTCTCTTCCCTCCCTCTCGCTCTCTTCCCTCCCTCTCGCTCTCTTCCCTCCCTCTCGCTCTCTTCCCTCCCTCTCGCTCTCTTCCCTCCCTCTCGCTCTCTTCCCTCCCTCTCGCTCTCTTCCCTCCCTCTCGCTCTCTTCCCTCCCTCTCGCTCTCTTCCCTCCCTCTCGCTCTCTTCCCTCCCTCTCGCTCTCTTCCCTCCCTCTCGCTCTCTTCCCTCCCTCTCGCTCTCTTCCCTCCCTCTCTCTCTTCACTCCCTCTCCCTCTCTCTCTTCACTCTCTCTCTTCACTCTCTCTCTTCCCTCACTCTCTTCCCTCCCTCTCCCTCTCTCTCTTCCCTCCCTCTCCCTCTCTCTCTCTTCCCTCCCTCTCCCTCTCTCTCTCTTCCCTCCCTCTCCCTCTCTCTCTCTTCCCTCCCTCTCCCTCTCCCTCTCTTCCCTCCCTCTCCCTCTCTCTCTTCCCTCCCTCTCCCTCTCTCTCTTCCCTCTCTCTCTCTACCCTCCCCCTCTCTCTACCCTCCCCCTCTCTCTACCCTCCCCCTCTCTCTACCCTCCCCCTCTCTCTACCCTCCCCCTCTCTCTTCCCTCCCCCTCTCTCTTCCCTCCCCCTCTCTCTTCCCTCCCCCTCTCTCTTCCCTCCCCCTCTCTCTTCCCTCCCCCTCTCTCATATATACACAGTGCCTGGCAGTAAAATGGTTAATAATTAATCTGGGCCCAAGACTGACCTACCTGTTTTTACAGCTTCTATTATAGTAGTAGCTACATTCTGAATTTATAAAGTGCAAAAAGTTATTTTTCCATTATAACCTTGTAACCGGTATTTAGATCAGCGGTGCGCAAAGTGGGGACGCAGGATTTTTGTGGGAGGGTGCGGGCAGTTGCAGAGGGATCGCGTGAGGCCTCTGCCACCTGAACTTACTGTGATTCTGAAGTCTGCTGTGACGCGTCGCCATGACACCGCGGTGTCATGCGGAGTGACGTCACACGCACATCTCCGTGACCCCCACGAGTATGACGCCGCCGAGTAAGGTAAGGGGGGGGCGCTAGAGCACGTGGGAGCTGGCAGGGCGGCGCAGCGCCAAAAGTTTGCGCTCCCCTGATTTTATCTCTAATCCCAAAATTGTGTGGTGTGGTTTTTTTTAATTATATATATATATATTATGCACTGTTGCTGGAAATTTGCTTTGTGGCGTAGTATTGTTATGAAGAAGAAAATGGGAAAATCTATTTCTATTCTAATCTCCATATAGCAGTATGCCATCTATCCACATTGTTTTTATCCTTCCTTCTTACATGTTGTTTTTTAACTTGTATTACAGCTTTGAAAGAAAATGTTGTAACATGGCTTTTGGGGGTTTTGCGCTCATACATTTTTATCTCTCTGGTGTCAGGATTCTTCTTCAGTCCCTCTCTGAGGATTAAAGACATAGGAGGATTTTTTATATACTGTATATCCTAATACTAAATTGTTATATGTCTACTGAAATGCAATTGTTCTAGATACTGTATGCAGTAAGCATATGGTGAAAATATTTTTGTGTGCGGTCTTGAATATTTTTGCCTGTTTCAGGTGGTTTTCTAGATCTGCATTATTTTGAAATGCCCCATGAACTTGTTCCAAAGCCGACGTTGTTTTTCTGTTTATTGTGCGCAAACTGAGGGGCGGGCACGAGACTGAGTGCGGGGGGCGCGGGGTTTACAGAGGCCCCACGCGCTTCCCGAAGGCACTTAAATTAAGTGCCGGGGGAGCTGCAGGGCTTCTGTAAACCTAACTTACCTTGGCTCCGGCGGCTTCTCACACACGTCGCCATGGCAATGCGACATCAAATTACGCTGCGAGGTAATGTGACGTCATGACACCAGAGCGGGGGTGAGGGGAGCGCTGGCAGGGGGGCGCAGGGAAAAAAGTTTGCGCACCCCTGTATTAACAGTTGCTGAAATCCTATTCCTAGTGTTTTCCCCCCCTCCATTAAAACAACTGCTACATTTTCACTTGCAATAACCTGGTTATTTCATAGATGTACACATATTGCAGAAGAGAATACCCATCAGCAACAATGTTAATACAAAGCGCATTGCTTGCAAAAGCAAAAGTTGAACTACTACTGACGTTATTAAAATATGTGAATTTATTTATTTATTTTACTATGTTCAGATTTAGCACATAATTTGAGAAGTCAGTAATCCGATTTTTGTATTTTCAGTTTTCTTTGTCAGCGATGCTCTTTGTATTGCTATCGCTCCTAATAGGTATTCTCCTCTGCAATATGTCTATCTACCAAATAAGCTTTGTTTACAAGCACACTTAACCATTGTTTGTTATACAGTGTGAGTCATGGTGATTGCTTGCTGTCGAAATACTTCATTAAAATCCAAATGTTTTATGGTGACAGCCTAATATTAATTTAACAAGTTACCACAAATTCAATCAGACACCAAGTAAGTTATGGTGAGTAAAAGTGACACAAACCCGTACAGTGCAGCAAATGAAAAATACCAATTATGCGCACATTAACATCTCGGATCCACATACTTGCCTTTCCCAGCATCTCTTAAGCCGCGCTTATAGTTCCGGCGACGCGACGTCGCGCCAAAACAAATGTATTGAATCTGTCGCATGCTCTTATAGTAGGAGCGGCACGACGGCTTGATCGCTGGAAGTCAATTCAATTGTATGTTTTCAGCAACCGCAGTATGACGTCCACTGTGGCCAGGGATTCTGAGTAATTACCTGCAAATCGGCACCGTGTCAACTATCGCTTCTTATCCATTTTAACATGGATTCCTATCGGTAGGTCTTCTGTATTTCGCAACTTTTTCAGCACCACTTGGGTTACAGAAGTGCAGAAACCGTAATCCTACTCAACAGCACCAGCACACTTCACATTTTACATATAACATCAGGAATTAGTGAGCACGCAGGAGTTGTCAACATTGCATAAAGATTAAGGCATATAGTAACTGCTGTGCCCCAAGGGAAGGATCTATTACCTCAACCATTTTATCCACCGTATTTCCCGTAGTCGGCAGTATTACACTATGTATGTTTTCTTTATCCACATGCTCTGAATAATATCTGATATCTCCCACGTGCAGTTTTCCGCTTACAAAACTTTGCCCTAAACATCAGATCATCATATGGTTTGATTTGATCCTCAATTATGGTGACATTTAATCACTTTGTGTTGCATATTGGAGGTGCCGCAATAATTACATTTTTTTTTTATGCATAAAGAAGGCATGCATTACTTTAACCACTGTGGCCGCAAGGGAAGCCTCTATTATCTCAACCATTATAGCCACCGTAGTTCCCCAGCAGAAACAACCACGTCTTCAACTAAGGCCTCGTCCAGGGTAACACTGAGTAGGCGGGCGCGCTCACGCTGGATGCGATGAAACACATTGCTGCAATGTGTGTGGCCAGCGTGAGCGTGTGCCTGCTCGGCGCTTAGCTGCTTGCCGAAGCAAGCAAATTTGAATCTGCCGCTCGCGTGTCACGTGAGCGGTTCGCCCAATGAGGGCGGACCAGCTCCGTGATGTCTTGGCCGCGCCCCCGACACGCCCCCCCCCACGCGCGCACCTAGCCGGCCACGTATCCCCCGGCCGAGCAGGGCGCTGCACACCCGCTCCCTGCCTGGCCACAGCCTAGGGCTGCGTCCATAGGACTGCATCCGTGCGGAGGCTGAGGGAAAGCGGGTGCTTTCCCTGGCCTTGGTCCGGGGGCGTGTCGGGGGGGGGCAGTGATGTCACGGAGACCTACGCTTCCGCACACTTGCGTGCACGAGCCCCTGCTAAAGCCGCTCATTGCGGCTGCAGGGGCTCATTGAGAAGCGTCAGCGCGCTCAGCACCTAAGCGCTGACCCTGGACGCAGCCTAAGAATGGAAAAGGGTAGCCTGTTTGCTACCGAAACTCCACATCCTAAAAAAAGGAGGGAGATCATAATCTGTTTGTTTTTTTTTGTACAGCCATTGTTATTGTCAAGCCACATGTTTGTTTCAATAACAGTATGCTGTTAAACAACCAATTAATTGTGAAGTAACACTCCAGCTAAAATATTGTTTCTGATTTATTCACAAATTGACCCATATGCTTACAAGCAGACATTTTGGCCGTGAGCCTTCTACGGACTTGTCTTCCACCCCCTTTATTTCCACTGCTCATACAGGTGGAATGTGAGGATCTCCCTTAAGATCCTTCGCTATGTCTCCTTGAAATTGATGTAACTTATGTTGTGCAACATACAATACGCAATTATATCTGTAACTTTTGCAGGGCTATACCGTAGCGCACCTCCCGATTCATCCAGAACATTAAGCGCCTTTTTAACACTGTTCCATTACAAAGATATCGGATATACAGTTGTGTATATAAATCATGACAGTGTAATATGTCATGTGTTGTTTATCTGAGGTTTTATTTACCTAATTTTAAGACCTGCTAAGGAACAGATGATTATGTCCTGATATGTAAAACCATAGAATTCAAAGAGGGTGTACTTTCTTTTTCACATCACTCTATGTGCTTCATTCTGCCATACCTCTGCTACAGTATGAGGACCATCACTGTAAACGGTACTACCATCTAAGAATATGGCGAAGGATTGGTTGAACAGCGAATGCAGGAAAAAGCACTGATTAACTCACCGGGTACTACCATCTATCCCAGTGATTCTCAACCAGGGTTCTGCGGAACCCTTGGGCTCCATGGAGGAGTCCCAGGGGTTTCGCCTAGCCGCCCCAGCAACTTTCCTGGCTCTCATCCTATCCCCCCTCCCTGAGCCCGCTCACTGCCGCGTTCCAGCAGTGCGGCAATTCCGGTGCCTGTTGATAGCGAGTGCGTGTGCAGTCCTCGCCACCTCCTGCCCGCAGCTGCATCGAGGGAGATGTGGGGAGGGGGGGGTCGGGTGGTTCTTTGATGTATGGGAGATGCAGGTGGGCGGGGTGATATATGGGAGATGCAGGGGGGTGATGTGAGATGCAGTGGGCTTGGGTATATGAGGGTGATGACGAAGGGTGCTGGGGAAGAGGAGATGATGATGATGATTTTATTTTTGTGGCCCGATTTTTATTTATTTATTTTTAAATATGTATTGGGCGTCTATTAAAAATGTATTGGGGTGGCGGGGGCATTTTTAATATGTATTGGCGCGGTGGGTATTTTTATTGTGTATTGCGGGGTGGGGTTACATGTATTTATGGGGGTGGGGTTTTTTGGTATGTATTTTGTGGAGGGGATTGAGTGAGTGGGGTAATTGCCGGAAGGTAGGGGTGAGGGGGGGGGAGAGAGAGTGAGTGAGGAAAAGAGGGAGTAGGAGTGAGACGCAGGGGAGATAAATACATGCGAGGCGGGAGAGTGAGTGAGGGAGAGGAGAGAAATACATGGGTAGAGGGTGGGAAATAGAGGGGGGCTTGTGAGGTGTGAAATTTAACCTAAGGCCGCGCTTGTAGTGCCAGTGACGCTGCCGTCACACTGCGGTTTCTGGAAAAATCAAATTGAAGTGACTTCCAGCGATCGCGACCAAGCCGTTGTGCCGTCCTGACATTCCTACTATAAGCGCACGCGACGGCGTCAATACATTTGTTTTGACGCGACGTCGCCAGTACTAAAAGTGCAGCCTAATATGGGTCAGCCAGATAGGGGTTCCCCGAGATTTTTCTCAATACTTAGTGTTTCTCCAAACAAAGGTTGGGAATCACTGATCTAGCCAGCGTGCTTTGGCGACAGGATAGGAGTGACATTTGACTCCTTCCTTGCCTTCTCCATTCACGACATGGCTAAAATTTGTCACACTAATATTGCCATGATCCACCCTTTCCTCTGTCATTTTACTACTAAAACTCTAATGCGTGAACTTATTCACTTCTGTATGAATTTATGTAACATACAGCTCACAGGCCTCCCTGCCTCGCAACTTTCCTCCATGCAATCTAACTAAAACTCTGCTGCTAGAATAATTGAACTTCCTCCCAAAACAGTTTTGCTCCTCTTCACCTTAAATCCCTAACCTGGCTTCCCATCAAAATTCTGGGTCACCTTCAATGTTCTCCTCCTTACCTTCAAGGCTCTCCACTCATCTGCTCCTCCATGCACAGAGGAGTAACTAGGTGTTTTTGTGTCTGGGGCAAATTCTTCCAACTACGCCCCCACACACACAGCAAACAGAACACTTGCACATACTACCATCACACAGCATACGGACACAGCCACACAGCCCAGATCGCATACTTGCACGCTTAGGCCGTGCCTATAGTGTCGTCGTTGGTGACAGCGACACGGCGGTTGACGTCAGCCGTCGCCACCGGCGAAAGTTATGTTTCGCGGGGCGGCCTGATCGCGGGATTCCGGCAATTTGATTTGTTCAAGGGCTGTCACGTGACGTGACTGTCCTTGAAAAATCTAATTTTGCTGGCTTCAGGTTTTCGCTATGTCGCTTGTTGCCGTCTAGTGCACTATAAGCGCACGCGGCGGCGGCAATGTATTTGTTTTCGGGCATCGTCGCGTCGCCGGCACTAGAAGCGCGGCCTTACACACACACTGCACATTTACACATGGCACACACACAGCCACTTCTCCCCCTGATTTCACGGAGAGGAGGGACTCATTGCTTTACCTCCCCTCTCTCCTCACTGACCGGCGCTGCACAAACATCTGGCAGTCAGCACTGCAGCTGATCAGAGTCCGATCCTGATGTCACAGTATTGAAGCATGGTCAGGTGCTTTGTGACCGGCTACAGCGCTGGCTGACAGGTTAATCAGTGCAACAGTGTTACCAGGGAGGATTTCTGTGCCCCCCCCTCCCCTGTAATTCCACCCCTGTCCGTATGTATTGGCTTTGATCTCTCATTATGACCCTGCTCTCTACCGTAACGGGTCTCCTTTTAAACCCTTTTCATCTTGACTGCATTTTAAACCTTTTTTCCTCAATGCCACTTACCTGTGGAACTCTCACACTCAGTATATGCTAAGCACCTTCTCTCACCACCTTTTAAGTCAAACCTTAAAACTCGCCTTAGATGAAGCATTTCATTAGCTCATGGCTACTGTCCCACACCCACAATCTTCTACCAAACATTGTGGCCAAACACTCCCATCTACTGCACTTAATCCCTCACCTGCTGTTTGTGTAAGTCTCTTATCAGTCTACTTACTGTAGATTGCAAACTCTCTGGCGCAGGGATTTCCTTTCCTATTTTATGACTTTTCTTATTGCAATTCTTGTATTATTATAAAGCTGTGGGCACTATATAAATAAAGATATACAGTACAGACATACAACAAAAGACAGGGGTGCCCAATGCTCCGTCCAATTGACAAAACATATATGGTAAATAGTATAAAGTTTAAATACTTCAATAATAATAATAACTTGGTTATTTAGTTTAACCCTTTGGCCAAAGCGTCGTAAGCCTGCATACCAAACGTTGAGGTATAACCAAAAATGCAGGTCCTACACTACACTGTGAACCCTTCCTTTTACCTCTGTATGAGGGGAAAGAACCATAGTAGATCCTGTTCTTGCAGCAGAGTGAAAGACCTCCCAAGTTAAAAAGGTGAGGAGTAATGAGCTCTGGGGAGAGGTGCCACCTACCTCCATACAACTGTTACCAGTCAGAAATTGATTAACACACATTCCCAGCTAGCTCAAACTTCTACACCCACCACATAATGAATATATATTTGTCAAAAAGAGTGCTACTGAGCGTGGCAAATGTATACAACAAAAGACTGGGGTGCCCAATGCTCCGTCCAATTGACAAAACATATATGGTAAATAGTATAAAGTACACCCCTGTCTTTTGTTGTATACATTTGCCACGCCCAGTAGCACTCTTTATGACATAAATATATATTCATGATGTGGTGGGTGTAGAAGTTTGAGCTAGCTGGGAATGTGTGTTAATAAAGTACAGACATACGCCAGGAATAGTTGTATGTAAGTCCTGCACCCATGTCCTACTTCACCTACAAAGGGAGACTACAAATTAGAAAGGTCATACGAGAACCTAACCCAACAGCCAACTGTCGCCTTATCTCTAGAGATGAACGAACCAGTCTTGAATCCATTCCACAGATTTCCGTCACGAATCTGCAGCCCGGAATTCGAAAGCGGATTGGGCAGTACAAAATCTTGACGGATACCTCGGGATCCATTCCGGACTGATTACATCTGAAATACGCTATCAGAATTCCGAATACCTAAAATATGGTTTTGAGTGGAAGAGCTATTTTACTAGCGTTTAAATATATACAGGTCTCAACAAATACACTCACCCAATCGCCTGGGGCGAGTGCATTTTACACGCTGGCGAGACTTACTGTCATCTCCCTGCATTCTTTTGCGTCTCCCCCTGCAGCTGCCGCCGCATTGCCATGACAGTGGGACGTTACACTGCGTCAAGTTGCCATGACAACTTGCTGCCGTTTGACGTCGCGCAGCCAATTTCACGGCATTTGCAGGGGGAGACGCAGGAGAATGCCGGTAGATGCCGCACCCCGCCACCGATAAGACTTACCAGTGGGTAAAGTGAGAGGGGTTACAGTCCAAAAAAAAACATTATTTGGGGAGGGTGGATGGTGGGCGAGTGTCTTTTTTTTTTTTTTGTTTGTTTTTCCAGGCGAGTGGTGTTTTTTTATAATATATCTATATCGATATCTATATCATCGATATAATTATAGATATCGATATCTCTCTCACCCTTCAAACCTTTTTGTTATTCTGGGCAGCAGCTCTAGCAGTATTCCCTAAACTAGCTGATGCCTAATAGCACCACTATTGTTGCAAAATTTTGAGCTCTACTGCTTACACCTGTAGCCCCCACCCCATGCCTCCCTTTTGAAGCACAGTACTTACAATTCCTGGCTGCCATTGCCAGTCCAATGCGCATAGTGCACAAAAAGGAGCACACCTGAGAGATATGCTAATAGCTAGGTTAGATACCTTTTTGAACAGCAGAGTTCAAAAGTGCTGTGACGGCTAGAGCTATTGCCCAGAATAATAAAAGGTTGTGGGTTTTAACCCTGTTCGGCGTGACACAAGTACCTCACAAGCTGCTTTACGTTTGTCCACTCAATGTAGTTCTTATGGAAATCTTTTTAGGAAATCTGGGACGTGAGTCATTTAAATCTACTTTGCATATTCTGCCAGGTAAAGCAAAGTTTTATTTTTATTTTTTATTTTTAAATCTGTGACACAAGCATGGGTTGAAGGACATACTGCTTTTAATTTGGGTTTTCCCACTTTTAGATGTACAGGATACTGTTTTGTGACTATCAAAGCAGTAGGGTCTAGTCAGAGAACCAAAGGGCCAATTCCACAGAGCTCTGTTAATTTAGGGCAAATAACATGACGTTCAACAATGGGTTTAGAATTAAATTGGTCGTGAAGAACAACTTCACCCCCATGTCTGCTGCCCTAATGATAACACTGAGATTAGATTTAAGATCATGTAAAGTCATTTTTTTTTTTAACAATGAGATTAGACAGATATTGTAACAGAAATCTCCAATACATCTCGTAAATTCTCCTCAATAAGCTTAGCACAAAAGATCAATATATTGACCCGTAGTATTTTGAGGATAAAAAAATAGATTTTGGTTTAAAACCAGAATGTGAGATGTCAGCCCCTTCATTATCATTCCCCAAGTGCAATAGATGCTTAGTAGTGCAAAATGCCAATAGGGCTGTTTTAAAAAAATTATAAATTTGTACTGACACAATCCGTTTAGGTTGGTTTAATTGTATTGATAGCTTAATATAAATTAGATATTACTATAAACTATGTTTTTAAAGTATTCAATTTGTGAGTGCAGATAATGAGGGACTTTTATTTATTTTTGTTTCTTTATAACTTCAAATAATGTGACGTTACCGAAATAGGTAATGGACAATAGTTTCCACAAAGCTAATGATGATAAATCCCATCCCCACACTTCCTAAAAGGATTTACATAGTAGTGAGCAGCACAAAAGTATGCTGTGACAATGGTGCTTTCCATTGGATGGTTTAGCACACACTGTGAGAGCTGCTGCCCAGAATAACAAAGGTTGTGGGTTCTAATCCTGTTTGACCTGACACCAGTACCTCACAAACTGCCTTACACTTGTCAATTCAGTATAGTTCTTATGGAAATTCTTTTAGGAAGTGTGGGATGGGAGTTATTTTAATATACCTTGCATATCTGATTAGCATGTCTTCCAGGCAGGGGTGCCCCCCAGGTCCATTACTCTCCATTACGTCCTTTATAGCCGCACGCTCCCCCCCCCCTCCTGTTGACTAATAAGATCCTTGTCCAGAGCTTGTCTCGGGGTCGGGAATACTTTCTTGTAGGCTGGTGTGGGATTATGTCACTGTATATCACCTGTCACTTGATAGCCTTTAGACTTTTATTTTTGTCAACATAGATGTATTCATGATGACTATATTTCTCCCCACCCCCTTATCTGATGATTTTATGGTGAGATCAACATTGGACATCAGTTCTTGTAATCCCTTGCACTCATTTGTATTCAGATCATCAATGGATCTAGAGCTAGGTGATTGTGCGTCTAGTTCTTTGGTGACCCGTGTCACAAATAGTTCTGACAGTGGACTCTGTTACGGATGTGTTAAATGGCTTTACTTCTTTAGGTCAGTATATGGGCACTTAATAGGACAACTATGTCCTCACTATGTTCCAAAAGAGAAATCTGGTCCTTAAAGTGGTGTTTGTCTGATTTGCTTAGTGCATCAGTGCTGTTGCTTTCCTGTTTACCGTGACATTTATGCAGCACTATCCTGGCGAATAAATTTAGATCTTTCACCTACTCAGAGTTTGAAATCTGAGGTGAAAACGAAAGAGACTTCTGTAGGAGGGCCAACTGGTAAGGATTGAAGTCAGTGCTTAACGGGTTACACATTTGTAATTAATTTGTCATATCTCCTTCAATTGCTATCCTCTGCAACCCTTTCCTCTTCGCGACCTTAGTTTTCTTCCCTCTGTGAGTATGTCTCTTTGATTTTGTATTTCTAAAAAAAAAAAATCAATGTTTGCAGTAATCATAGGTGGTCCAGTTTTTCTGTTTCACCCTCTGATAAGTCAGTATCAGAGGATAAATAATGTTTTATTGAACCTTTTATTCTGTCTTATGCTATAATGATGTACATTGCCCTGTTTGAAATCGTTGTGGTCGCGTAGAGAATTTGCAATGTTTTCGTTCTTTCAGATCAATTCTGAATTTGGCCATATTTGCCTCTAATTTCTTTTCAAAATCATCGAATTCTGGCATCTTATTGTATATCCTTAAGACCTGAGTCAAGTTCAATATTGATGGTTTCTAACCTGCTTTTTTCATACTTGATTAATAACATTAGCTCCTTCAAGCTGTCAGAGAGCGAGAGTCTCCCAGTGGTTTATAAAATCGGGATGTAATATGGTATGATGATGACATTCTAATCATAAACACCCGAGGGATCATGTTGTGCATAATTCTGTAGGTTAGTGACTTTCCACCAGATTTGTCTGTGAACGTAATATTTTGGATGTGTTACGAATTTTTTTCGTTATGTTGGGATTAGTGTCTGCAGTAGACATACTCTGTCGAAAACAAACCACATTTTTTGCTTCATCTAGCCATCGTGTATTATCCCACTTGTTGCTCAAAAAGGCAGTCATTGTAAATAAGGGTTGCGAGGATCAATTTCAGATGGGGCTCAATATATCCCGCAAAAAACAAACAAATACACAAAGTCCGAAAATGATCAACACATCCCTTCTACGAAGATCCTACTTGGATGTGGTGATAATATAACACTGATGGTAGCATGCAGCACTGAGAACGTAAGGTGAAATGGAGGAAGTTCTCTTGGAAGCACACCAAACTTAATTAAAACGTAATTAAAAATAAAATAGGCGCAGCGAAGATGAGTATTAACTACAGTATGTAACCTCAAGCACTGTTGTCCTGGAACAGGATTCATATTTTTGTTTACCTCCACCCCCCCCCCCCCCCCTTTGCAGCTTCTGCGTCTCGGCTCCTTATTTCAGCTGCATGTATATTTGCTGTAGAACCGATACATTTGTTGCAGTTGGTCTTTCCAGTTAGCTCATAACCAGGTTTTCTTGGCAACCCCCTTAATCCCCCTTGCTTAGTGGAGTTTCCCTTACTCCCCTGTCTGAAGTCACAGATAGTCTCATCCTCCGACTATTCCTGTTCCCAGAAAGCCATATACCTTCTTTCCTTCCTGAACTGGCTGAGTGTGTACTCCTATGCAACACACCTCTTGGCAAGGCGATTCTGTTTTTACCTGCCTCTGATTGCAAAGCACCCACACAGAGAAGCACTCTCTCACCATACCATCCACAAGTGCCTGTTATAGGACTGATGTTTTCCCAATAAAGTGAAGAAAATATAGCAGGACTTGGTGTGCTTTGGAAAGGGGACTGAGTTAAGCTATCTGGCCTCATTTACATCTTACACGTGACCCTTGTTCCAGAATAACTGTAGTGCCACAGTGACAGTGGGGGTAGCCAGTCTTCATAATAAAGGTGAAGGCCGACTGGTTACCCCTGAAAACTGTAGGTTCCCGGTAGGTCAGCAGCACCATAAGCTGGGGACACTGTATGTATTGTAATAAACTGGGATTTCGGCAGCGGGTATTTGGGTGGAAATGTGGTTTAAACATGTACATGGTCGGGGGGCAAAGATACCGGTTGTCCCCCCCATCTTACCAGTAGAACGCATCTGCACTGCGTGTACGCATGTTGTCCCCCTAATATCTTCCCTTTAAAATATTGTATTCCTTGCACGCAATGTTTATTGTAATAGTTGTATTCGTGAGCCCAGGCTAGAGTAAAAAAATATGTACTTTTAAAATGTGTATCCATCTCTATACAGACAGTCCTGGTGTTCCAATAAGTAACCAGAATATCTCTACAGAGATGAGGGATCAAAGAGGCGAAGGGAAGTCGAGAGGTGTCAGAACATTTGGTGAGCGGGAAGGGCGGAGTACCGGGTCTGGAGACAAAGGCTCCCCGCGGGGAACACTCTTTGTTCACCCAGACTTGGTGGAACCTACCCAGCAGGAGGTATAGGGCTGGCAAGGGAATCCGTTGCTGGTAGGCATAATTCCCATTGGCCAGTTCCAATTTCCCGCTTGCTGTCATCCTGAGTCTCCTTGACACACCCTGTCCTCTGACACATTCAGACAGATGAGACCCAGCTCTGTTTGGCTGCTACAGCTACAATCCGTGCTCTGATTAGTCGCCAGCCCCTTCTTCATGTTGAACATAGAACAACGAGGTCTATGTAAGGGGACTGGCCGATCAGAGAACCAGACGATCTTGAGACTTGGTCCGGTGAGGCGCTGGTGGGCTTTTCAAATTTTTTTTGCTTCGAATAGCAAAGCACTTAGAACGGAGTTGCTGGAGAAGCCTAGCTTGGCTGAGGACAATTTTTCCTGAGGAAACTCCGTAAAGGAGTGAAACATGTTGGGTGCTTTGTGAGTGATGTCATGTTAAGCGTCTGTTAGAAAGCATAGCGTTACAGGAGAAACCAGGTCTTGCAGGGCAGCCCAGAGAGATGAGCTGTATGTATATGGAACACCTTAGGAATATATATATATAAATATACGTAATACATTAGGGATATGTGATGGTTACATTACCCTGTTAAAGTATGCATATATGATACATTTGGATTATCTGTCTGGTGCTGTGAGGTGGTTATCACACGGCACTGCGCTACAAGCACTCAGTGGTTCGTAAATTGTAATGAGCAGTATACATCTCTATATTACACCAACAACTGGTTTCCTTATGACTTTACACCTGGTTTATGCTTAGTGTTATAGGTCCTATAACCAGGAGATGAATGTGCTGCTGTCCTGCGCTTGGGGTATTTTGCTCACAGTCTTTAGTGTAGAGTAATGCCGTGAGTGAGGAAAATGAAGGTGCGGAGGGTCGCTTTGCATGTGGAGGGGTACTGGAGGTAAAAAAAATCAATGAGTCTTGCCTCATTTTGTAGTCGCCCTCTCCCGTGATGCTATGTTAGGCATTATGTCATTCAGTAGCTGTGCCGGTCCTGGCGATTGCGTGCAGGCAACTACTGCGGCTCTAGTGAAGACTTCCACGTTCCCTCGGAGCCGCGCTTCCTGGATCAGGTGTCATCAAGCGGAGAAGTAATGTATGAATGTGGTGGTATCCGAAGCAGCAGCAATAATTGGCAACAAAAACTCTATTCACCCAGGATCAAAAATAGAAGCCTTTAATGACACAAATATAGAACAGTCCATATCCTCCCTCCTACGCGTTTCACGCAGCTAGTGCACTTTGTCAAGGAGTCCTTGACAACTCCTTTACAAAGCGCACTAGCTGCATGAAACGTTTCGGAGGGAGGCTATGAACTCTGTTCCAAATTTGCATCATTAAAGCCTTCTGTTTTTGATCCTGGGTGAATTGAGTTATTTTTGCAAACTATTGCTGCTGCTCCGGATACCACCGCATTCAAATGCCATTTCTCCGCCCTATAACTAGGAACTCTGGTATATGTACTTGCTGTCACACTTTTGAGTTCACACTGAAGGACTTGTCTGTTAACGACCGTGTGATGTCTACCTAACCGGTGAAGCTGTGAACCCAGAGCACTCTAAAGCAATCAGTTTATGTATAGTGTGCTATATATGTACCCCTGCTTTTGTAGAGGCAGATTGTACTTCAGATCTAAAAAGTGTGTGTGTGTTATATATCTATATATCTATATCCTATACTGGCACTCATCTGTGCTGCTTGCCTATTTTGTTTTTAATTATGTTAGTGATGTGTCTTAATTAAAACTTTACATTTAATATTAAAAGTTTGTGTGTTTCCAACAGAACTTCTTTCCTTGAGTGCAATTTTCTTTTTTACGTTTGTTGTATGGTACATTTAATCTTAAATTCTTAGTGCTGCACCCTACTGTCAGTGTTTATATCATCATCACATCCAAATTGGGTCTTAGGAAAACGGATATGAGTTGATCATTTTTCACAGTTTGTATACAGTATTTGTCAGAACTCAAAATGCTGCACAATCCTGTTTGACACAATGAGTGCTCACGATTGGTTCGCTGCAGATTACATCTGATTCAAAAAGATAAAAACAACAGACATCAATAACCTCAAGAATAACAGCAGAGAATTTCAACGAACTAAAAAGTTGCTTTAGCTTGCTCAGAATGCATGGGGTCACTTTTTACGAAACGATTATAAAGAACGTTTTAAAATTGTAGTTGAAAGCATAGGAAGAAGGTGGGAGGAAACGCTAACAAACAGGATAAAAAAAATATCTGAGACAAAACATTTAATGAGGAAACAACAAGAAATTAAACCATTCCATGATGCAAAAATAATAATTGAATATGCAGAGCTGTGCAAGACAATCCGAAAACGTATAACAGAATGTCTGCAAATGTAACACTGATATGGTGAGGATGACTATTAAAGATAACAATTGCTTAAAGAAGAGAACGCAGTGACTAAGGCTGAGGCCCCGCTGCACACGGCTGCCTTGCTTGCCGGCGGCGCGTGCAACTCACTGCACCGCGATTTGCGGTCTGCAGTGAACTGTGATGCACGCTGGGAGGGCGTTGCCAAGCAGGTCGGGGGGGTGATGCCAAATACTGGGTTGGGGGGTGTCATTGATCAGTGTCCCGGGTGCAAAATTAACAGGGTGAAAACAGAGCCGGGTTTATCAACGTGTCCCTTCTCACACGCGTGTTCTCACAGAGAAAAGGTTAATAAACACCTCCCCTTTTGTTCCCAGACCTCTGTGCCTCCCGAGAGGATGCGCCGGTCTGTGTGACCGTCCCGCTACTCTGTTATCCCCAAACCCGCCATGCCCGTCATTTACACAATAAAAGGACTTTTCTCACGGCTCAGACGCCTCATGCATTGCTTTGTATGTCCAGATCTTGCTTTGCAATATATTGCAGGACTTCCCTCCCAAGCCGCGTCCCTCCCGTAGCTCCTTCCTTCTCCCCTCATTCCCTCCTCCCCTCATTGGCTGATTCGTGCACCACGTGACGCGTCAGCGCTGTAAAATACAAGGAGCTGGTTACTCCGGCAGGCTGACACGTCACAGCACGCAGTCAGCCCTGTCTGAAGGAGGCAGCAGGGACAAACACACATCAGGTAAGGGGCTAGTGGCCCCAGCGGGGCCTCAGCCTTATGGCTGGAAAGAAGCAAATCATTGCACTCAAACAAGATGGATCAATAACAGACTGTGCTCTTACGTTAAAGAAAGTTGAAGACTTCTATGTGAAATTATGTGAACACAGAACACAGGGCATAATCCATCAAAGGACAAGCGAGAAAGAAACCACCAATGATGTACAATGCATCCTTCTAGAAGAAGTGACAACAACAATAAAATCCATGAAGAATGGGAAGGCTCCTGGGGAAGATGAAATTACAACTGACATCTTGAAATTGGGGAAGTAGAATTTTTTTTTATTTGAAAGCTCTTACATGCTGCTTGAACAGGATTTTTTGGAGTAATGCCATTGTCTCCTTTCTTGTGGATGAGAATAACTAAAGACCAAGAACTCTACACCAATCCGTCTACTTCCAATCACATACAAGATTTGTATGAAGATACTCCCTAATCTAATGCAGCAGACCTTGGATTTTGACCATCCTTGAGAACAAGAGGTATTTCGCAGTGGATACAGCACAGTGGACCACATCCAACTTGTACAAGAAATGATTTCACGAACGAATGATTACGATCTACCACTCATTTTAGGGTTTGTAGATTATGAAAACACATTTGATTCTGTCTACACCTCAGCGGTCCTAGATGGACTAAGAAGACAAAAATGTCCATATTATAAACACTTCTGACAATGCCACATGTACTATTAGCAAGGGATTGCGACAGGGAGACACCATGTCACCAAAGCTTTTCACTGCAACACAGCAAGAATTGTTCAAGCCATTAGATTGGGAAGAAAAAGGAATCCAAATCAACAGTGAATATTTGAGTCGCCTACGATTTTGCAGATGACATTTTTGTCCAGAAGACCTCCAGCAACAAATTTGAGAACTCGCCAATGCAAGTAAGAATGTGGGCCTCCGTATGAGTATCAAGAAGACAAACGTGATCAATAAATGTATCAAAAAAGGAGGGCTGCTCAAAGCTCAAAAACGGAGAGTAGAAAAATATATTTAATAATGTCAATGTATGATAGGACAACGGGTAGCTGGAAGTGAGGGAAAATCTAAACGTTGGGTCCGTAGTAAACAGATGGGAGAGGTGACCAGGAACAGGATAGGTAGTGTCGGAGTTCCAATGGAACAAATGTATCAAGTCTGCGACGATTGAAATAAATTGAATAGAACTACAGTAGAAGAAGTGGAAGACTGTCTACCTAATGGAGGCATCATATCAGAATTATAAGGAATGTAACAAAAGTTGCGATGGGGCAATCAAATGAGTGAAAATGGATAATAAAATAAAGATTGCAATCGAAAGTAAGATCAACCCTAAAAAGTTATTTACCTTAACAAAAACATTAGAAAATAAAATATAGGATCCTTTCAGTGTGAGATGGGCAGGCAAATTATTGGACATAAGGAAAAAGCTGAGGTATTAAATAAATTCTTTGCCGAGGTATTTACCAGGGAAGAATCAATTTCAATAGTAGTGCTGCAGGAGGAAGTCACAACCTCCTATATAAACTAACAATTGGTTAACTGAGGAAGTTCATAGGTGGCTTGATAAAATTAAAGTAAGGCATCTGGCCTAGATGGCATGCACCCAAAAGTTCTGAAGGACTTTAGTTCAGTAATGGTCAAACCATTATGTTTAATATTCAAGGACTCCATTTTCACAGGCTTGGTACACACAAGATAAGCGTAAAACAGACTTGTTGCCTGACATCAATAGTGGAGAAGCTACTTGAAGGTTTAGTACGGGATAATATTCAGGAATACCTAATGGAAAACGAAATGATTGGTAATAGTCAGTATGGCTTTATGAAGGATAGATCATGCCAAATTAACCTTATTAGTTTCTTTTAGGTGGTAAGTAGTTATTTAGACCAGGGTAATGCAGTTGATGTGATGTATTTAGATTTTGCAAAGGCTTTTGATATGGTTCCACACAATGCTAGTGTACAAAATAAAGCAAATTGGACTCAGTAAAAATATTTGCATCTGGATTGAAAACTGGTTGAGTATGGACAACAGACGATTGTTATAAATGGTACTTTTTCAGGTTCGGCTAAAGTTGAGTGGAGTACCTCAAGGATCAGTACTGGGACACCTGCTTTTTAACTTGTTTATTAATGACCTTGAGGTTGGTATAGAGAGCAAAGTCCATCTTTGCTGATGGCACTAAATTGTGTAAGGTAGTAGAATCAGTGCAGGATGTAATTTCTCCCCAGAAGGACTTGGAGAGACTGGAAACTTGGGCATGTAAATGTCAGATGAGGATTAATACAGATAAATGTAAGGTTATGCATTTGGGAAATGAGAATAAACAGGTGACTTACAAGTTTAAATGGGGATAAATTAGGCGAATCCTTGGAGAAGGATTTAGGAGTTCTTCTAGATAGTAGGCTTAGCAATAGTGCCCAACTTGCATTAAACGGGAAATAGTTGAAAGGGACGTAAACCTAATTATGCTCCTTTTTATAAAGCATTAGTAAGGTCACACCTTGAATATGGAGTACAATTTTGGGCAGCTCTCCTCAGAAAAGACATTATGGAACTAGAGAGTGCAGAGAAGAGCCACCAAATTAATAAAGGGGGTGGATAATCTGATTTATGTAGAGAGGCTAGCTAAATTAGTGTCCTGGAACAGGATTGTTTATTTCTCTGTACTGCTGCGGCACAGTTTATTCGAGCATTTGCCCGTTCTGTGCCGCAGCAGTAGCCTGGCGCGCGCCCGAGTGTGACGGGCGCGCGCCGAAGCAGCGGAAGAGCGCCCTCCGATCGGGGCGCTCTCCCTACCGCTGCCGGGTCCGCCGGGTCCCCCGGAACCCCCTGCCGCTGTCCCGCGATCGCGGGACACCAGGGCTCCCTCGGGGAGCCCCTGGACACGCGTGCAGGGGGCGCACGCTCCCGATGACGCGTGACCGCGCGTCTATGACGCGCGGCACGCCGAGGGGCGGCCACTAGCAAGCCGGGAGATTTCCCGGCTTGCGGTACCGACCACACTTCAATAAAGTGTGTCGGTAGTGTATTTGTCCTGCTCTCAGGATGCCAGCCCTCCCCAGCTAAAGTTACATGTTTCTTTGCTCTGAAGCAGCCAGAGCTGTGTATATTGCAAAATAGTTGTTACAAGTAATCCCCTTTTGCACTGCCTCTAGTCAGTTGCCCTGGCAACCTACCAATCCTCACAGTTGAGATTGTTTTAGTCCTCTCCCCTGCTGTATCTGCATATTGTTATGCCCCTTAGCGTGTTCCTGTCTGCAAAGGAAAGTGTGCTCCCTCTTTTCCAACAAGCAGCCAAAGTGAGTAGACACTTCTTCCACTGCTCCCTCATAAAAGGAAATCCTTTTTACCTTCCCCTCAGAGAAGCACTCCCCATAGCAGAACACCTTCCTCTTATAGGTTATTCTCCTGACAAGCGAAATCTGCTAGCACAATCCATATACAGTACAAGAACTTTTATACTTCTGTTAACTCTCCTCAAAGTTGAAGAAAATAGGACTTTGTGTGCTTAAAAAGGGGACGAGTTAAGTTATATGGACTTTCTCACATGCTACATATGAGCCTGGGTCCAGAATAATTAGATTATTTTACATTGGAAAAGAAGCATCTAAGAAAAGATCTGATGACGATATACAAATATATTCGGGGACAATGAGCTTTCAAAAGAACTATTCATCCCAAGGGCAGTACAAACACAGGGTCATTCGTTAAGGTTGGTGGGAACAATATTTTACCAGCAACATAGGAAAGAGTTCTTTATGGTAAGTGCAGTTAAAATGAATTTCATTACCCATGGAAATACTGTGATGGCAGATAATATCTATCTTCAAAAAAAAGCTTAGACATCTTTTAGAGAGGAAAGGTACAGGGATATACCAAATAAGTAAATATTGGAAGGATGTTGATACAGGGAGTAATCTGGGGGTTTTTGTTTGCCTTAGTCTTCGTCAATATACTCAAAATACAAATATAGGCTAAAATATCTGTTCTCTAAATTGAGCATAGGTTGAACTTGATGGAGGCATGTCTTTCTTTTTCAACCTCATCTACTATGTAACTACAGTATGTTAGATGGGATGGAGCGCATTTGGCAGCAACAAGACTATTTCAAGGGAACCTTCGCTGTGCCTCAACGTTTTCGACGTGTGTGTGTATTCCCTCCCCCACCCCCAGAACAGAACACTTTTAAATCATCTAACGCTCTTTTTTAGTAAGTAGAGACCTCTGACGTAAAGTTGCCAAGCAACATTAAAAGCCTACAAAAAGGTTTTTCCTGTACAGTATACCACAACTTAAATGTTGAGGTGAAAAGCTTGCAGTGCAGTTAAAAATGACAGAAAAACATAGAAACAGATTGTCGCATAGAAACACAGCTTTCAGGTTCAGACGTAAATATGAGCAGAATGTTAACGTGAAGAATAAGTAATCTCTGAAATATTATTCAGAATGCAAATAATGTGTTAATTGTGGTGTGAGGTACAATATAAATTGACTGCAGCTTGTTTTAACATTTTAATATGTGACGTTAACTTTTTTTTTTTTAAATCTTCATTTGTTTTCATGCCTGGCAGGGCATTAGAGCAGTTCACCAAGAACAGTATTGATAAGCATGTGTTTTCACGAGTAAAAGTCAAATATGGCTAACTAATGTTTACATTTGTTTTCTTTTTCAAGCATACCATCTATGGCAGTACAGATGCACACGCACAGCACACTGAAACAAGCCCTCGCAGGTAACTTTATAATGTATTTTGCTCCTCGTCATAGTATGAATATAAAGTTGTGGTAGTCTTATTGGTTCAATCTTGTTTCTTTTATTGACTGGAATTATTTTTTTTGGATACTTAAAATGACAAATGGATAATACACTTATCACTTTCCAGATGTGTTGAATAATCTGTCACATTCTTTGTAGAACCTGAGAATCTTTAGCAAGAAAATGTGTTAATTTTCATACTCTATAAACTCATTACAATACTTTTCATTTCTGGTTGGTCCAATAATAGCACAAAATCACCACTGAACACCTACATTTTGTATTCAGATTATAAATTACCAAAATAGTATTTTAGTTTAACTTTGTGTGGAGATTTCGGCTTTTATTTAAAGCAGCAATATGATACAACTACAGGCATACCTCGCTTTAAGTACACTCACTTTAAGTACACTCGCGAGTAAGTACATGTCGCCCAATAGGCAAACGGCAGCTCACGCATGCGCCTGTCATCACATCCTGAACAGCAATACCGGCTCCCTGCCTGTACCGAAGCTGTGCGCAAGCGGGGAGACTATAGAGCCTGTTACAAATGCGTTATTTACATCAGTTATGCACGTATATGACGATTGCAGTACAGTACATGCATCGATAAGTGGGAAAAGGTAGTGCTTCACTTTAAGTACATTTTCGCTTTACATACATGCTCCGGTCCCATTGCGTACGTTAATGCGGGGTATGCCTGTATTCCTTTGTAATATGGCCCTAGCCATCCCAAATCAACCTTATAAATACCATCTGTGTTGAACTGTGTAACATCACAAATACATGCTAACAGCTTCACAGAAAGTAAAAAGTAATTTTGACCAAATGCTTCAATGGTCCAGTAAACAAACGCCTGTTACGTTCCACTTGATGTGAGACATTCTCATTCAGTTGTATCAATGGTCTCTTTGACTTTAATGGAGTTTCACTACCTTTGTTTGAGTCTAAGACACCCAATTCTCACTTATTCGGATTCTCACACCTACACTAGATAGCTATGATGGAAGCATGCAAAGACTACAGTATTCTATGGTCCTTAATCAATAGTTGTAATACTGCTGTAATGGTAAAAACAAATGATAAAATTCTAAATATGTACCATGTGTGGTGGTGGCTAAAGATCTTTTTTTTTTTGTAAGTTTTCAGGAATCTGAAATCTCAGCTGCATTTAGTTTCTGCAGATGCAGCAGGTACTGCTGCTTTAAATGTCATTTTTATATCTCACGAAGTATGAACTATTTAGAGCTTTTTATTGCGAAAAATAAGTACAAATCGGACACACATTTGTGAATTTAGCAGCAATTGGCTTTTGGCATCCAACAAAAATGGTAATATTCTGGGGGGGGGGGGGGATAATCTACTGGATAAAATAAAAACGTTTTAAATAAAAATGATGTGCACATAGAATTCACCCATGTCTCTTCAGGGTCCATAAATAATCTAAAAGTGCAAAAATTGGAGCTTTTATGTGCAATAACTTTCACATACTGCTGGGGATCTACCCTAAACCTGAACCCAGACATACAGTTAGATCTGGAAATAATTGGTCACTGATACAAGTTTTGTTATTTCGGCTGTGTACCAAAATAAATTCAAGTTACAGTTAAATAATGAATATGGGATTAAAGTGCAGTCTGTCAGCTTTAATTTGAGGGTATTCACATCCAAATTGGATAAAGGGTTTAAGAATTACATCTCTTTAATATGTAGCTCCCTCTTTTTCAAGGGACCAAAAGTAATTGGACAATGACTCAAAAACTGTTTCATGGACAGGTGTGGGCTTTTCCTTCGTTATTTCATCATCAATTAAGCAAGTAAAAGGTCTGGAGTTGATTCCAGGTGTGGCATTTGCATTTGGAAGCTGTTGCTGTGAACCCACAACATGCAGTCAAAGGAGCTCTCAATGCAAGTGAAACAGGGCAAATTCTCACAACCCAATGCAAGTGAAACAGGGCAAATTCTCACAACCCAGGGGGAGCATGTGGGAAGAGACAACAAAGAAAACACAAACTAAGTGCAGACAATATTATAATAATGAAGCGTGTATTCAGACTTGGCTCTTATGTAAGTGCGCATTTTAGCGTTTCTATAAAGTTATCTTTTGTACCATTGACCTGCACCATGGAGGTTTCTCTTTTTCTCCATGTACCTTTGCACCTGACTTCTGAGCCTGATTTGCAACCTGTCTGTGTCCAGAGGACTCCCCAGATTCCACTCATCCTGTCATTGCTTTTACCCTACTAACATCTTGTGAGTAGGCTGCACATAAGAGCCAAGTCTGAATACACGCTTCATTATTATAATATTGTCTGCACTTAGTTTGTGTTTTCTTTGTTGTCTCTTCCCACATGCTCCCCCTGGGTTGTGAGAATTTGTATCGATCATCTGGGACCAGTCAAGACAGTCCCTTCCAGAGGGTTTGAGCAGGGGGTTACAACCTTTATTTATTTATTTATACCTCTCAGTTTATGGTTGCACTATTTTTAGTCACTTTAAATTGTTCACACTATTATATGTGTATTATCTTTTCACTTAATTATTAGTGAGCACTAGTATTCTATTAGCGCCTGTTTTTTCACCATCACCTTGTCACTAGTGAAACAGGGCATCCATAGGTTGCAAAAAAAAAAAAAAAAATTCCATCAGAGAGAGAGCAGAAACATTAGGAGTGGCCAATTCAACAGTTTGGTACATTCTGAGAAAAAAAGAACGCACTGGTGAGCTCTGCAACACAAAAAGGCCTGGACGTCCATGGAAGACAACAGTGGTGGATGATCGTAGGATCCTTTCCATGGTAAAGAAAAACTCCTTCACAACATCAGCCAAGTGAAGAACACTTTCCAGGAGGTAGGCATATCATTATCCAAGTTTATCATAAAGAGAAGACATCACAAGAGCAAATCCAGAGGGTTCACTCCAAGGTGCAAACCATTCATAAGCCTCAAGAATAGAAAGGCCAGATTAGACTTTGGCAAACAATATCTAAAAAAGCCAGCCCAGTTCTGGAACAGCATTCTTTGGACAGATGAAACCAAGATCAACTTGTACCAGAATGATGGGAAGAAAAAAGTATGGACAAGACTTGGAACGGCTCATGATCCGAAGCATACCACATCTGTAAAACACGGTGGAGGCAGTGTGATGGCATGGGCATGGCTTACAATGGCACTGGGTTACTAGTGTTTATTGATGATGTGACAGAAGACAGAAGCAACCGGATGAATTCTGAAGTGTATAGGGATATATTGTCTGCTCAGATTCAGCCAAATTCAACGAAGTTGATTGGACTGCGCTTCATTTTACAGATGGACAATGACCCAAAACATACTGCGAAAGCAGCCCAGGAGTTTTTTAAGGCAAAGAAGTGGAATATTCTGCAATGGCCGAGTCAATCACCTGATCTCAACCCGATCGAGCATGCATTTCAGTTACTGAAGACAAAACTTAAGGCAGAAAGACCCACGAACAAACAACAACTGAAGACAGCTGCAGTAAATGCCTGGCAAAGCATCACAAAGGAGGAAACCCAGCATTTGGTGATGTCCATGCGTTCCAGACTTCAAGCAGTCAATGCCTGCAAAGGATTCTCGACACAGTATTAAAAATGAACATTTTATTTATGATTGTGTTAATTTGTCCAATTACATTTGAGCCCCTGAAATAAGGGGACTGTGTATGAAAATGGTTGCAATTCCTAAACGTTTCATACAACATTTTTGTTCAACCCCTTGAATTAAAGCTAAAAGTCTGCACTTCTATTGTATCTCTGTTGTTTCATTTCAAATCCATTGTGGTGGCGTACAGAGCCAAAATTATGAAAATTGTGTCAGTGTCCAATTATTTCTGGACCTAACTGTATACACCTAATTTCACCCATGCCTCCCTGCCATCTCTTCCCCTGTAAATTGTGTTAACTCTCTCATTTTAATACTGACTAACCTTAAAACTCACCCCACAAAGCATCCCAATAGCCTGCACTCATGGCTATTCACCCACACTCAGTCACTCCTACCACCCATTGTGGCCAAGCACTGCCAGGTGGCACTTATCCCCCCCACCCTTGCTGTCTCTGTAAATTCCCCATCAAACCTCTTAGATTGTAAGCTCTTTGGGACAGGGATTTCCTTTCTTATTGTCAGATTTTTGCTGCACTTATTGTATTATTATTATTCCCTGTACTATATTCTTTGTGAAGCGCTGAGTACACTTTTGGTGCTATATAAATAGACTTACAAGACATACAATACATACTGTATGAAAACATGTGAATCTTTGCTATTTCATTAGCAAAATACAATCTAGTTTGCTCTTTTTGGAGAAAATAATTCCAGAAAGCCTGGATTCACTAAACCCTCTTTAATTAGTTAACATTGTATGCAGAGTCTCCATATTTCTGAAGAACTTTGTTTATAAATGGTTTTGCTTTGCTACATGGTAAGTAAATTTACATGTAGGGGGGGGGGGGGGGAAAGGGAGGGGAAATATCACTGTTCTACCATGTGATAGGTTACATAAGTTTGGTAATAAACCCTATTTAATGCCTAAGGCTTCTAATGCACCCTACCACTACACTACCTATCCCCCCTTATATACCAAAGAGGATAGTAAGTTATTGCTTTGGAACACACCTAACCTAGGGTGTTTGTTATAAGGGTTAATAAGACATTGCCAAAAATTTTTATTTTTTTATTGATTTCATACCAAGAAAACTCCGTATTAGAGCGCTTGTAGGAACTTTGAGGACACCCCTTCCAGAGCTACAACTGGAACCTACTGTACCAAAAATATATAGGGGGAACTACAAAAACGACCAACCAATGACGGAAAACACTAACGGGAGCAAGAAAGCTGGCTGCCAGAGTATTGGGGTCTGTTTGCCATGCTTTGTTTAAAAAGGAAGGTTTTTATTTCCTTTCTGAATGGAAGCAAAGCATCCTGATTTTCTTAAAACTGCTGGGAGCTTATTCCACAGTCTTGGGGTGGTCCTTGAAAAAGCTCTCTCTCCAGCTCTATTGACCTTAAACCGAGTCTCAATCAGTTGATGGGCAGTGGCAGATCTAAGGGCCCGATTGGGGGTGTTGCTGATGAGGCTGTTCTGAAAGTACAGGGGTTCGAGACCATGGATAGCCTTAAAAACAAGGGTCAAGATCGTAAAATTAACCCTTTGCTTCAGTGGAGCCAGTGCAGATCTTGTAATACTGGTGAGTTGTAATCTCGCCTTGTCTGCTATAAGCTGGGCAGTGGCGTTTTGCATAAACTGCAGGGCTTTGATATTATGTTTTTGGAGGCCAATCAGCAGAGAATTTCTAAGATTCAGTCTGGAGCGGGCCAAGGCCTGTGATACTATATTTAGATTGGTTATGTGGAAGTAGCAGTTTTTCACAATACATGCAATATGAGGCTGGTAAATATAATGGCTCCAAGGCTTCTTACCTTCTCTTTCCTAGGGATGGAAGAGTTATTGAATTTTAGGTCATTGAAGGCATTACTCACAGCATCTGTTTGTACTTTAGGGCCTATCAGGAGCAGCTCGGATTTAGAGGCATTTAGTTGCAGCCAATTTAATGCCACCCAGTTTGATACAGTATGTCTCTAAAGCAATTCTTCAGATCATTCACCGTGATGATTAGATCGTTGGAGTTGTTCTAAAATGGTTGCTTAACAGGATAGCTGCACTAAGGTGAGGCACAACCTAAGAGCTAAATTACATCAACATCCACCAGATTTGATCACAAAACTCTATAAAAACAGCAGAGTCATTGAGAGTGGATCATAAGAAATAATTACAAATACTAATCTAGTACAATTCTGATAACATTTTATCTACTTCTGGTCTATCCAAAATTTAAATGCAAGGTCTAGCTGCCGATGTAACGTTTTATTGCGATCTAGGACCAACATGAAAGGCTATCCCTCCTGCAGTTCATTATAACTCACTAAACTCTCCAATATACAGCAGAAATATATAGCACAATCAGTGTAGGACTAACAGGACTATCCCTCCTGCATTACTTCCTTATGACAATTGTTTGATCTTTATAGTATATTGTATTACATTTTTGTGAGACATAGTGAAATTTTATCAATACTCAACAACTGCTGAGGCTGGTGGTGCAGTGAACAATTTGCAGTCCCCTGCTGTGAGGAACAGGGAAGCTGATCCTTCTCTGTGGAAGCTGTGGGTCAGGTACAGTATATGACAGTTGGTTATTGTAGGAGTGACCACGGAATCGTGCGGAGAGTGTGACCCAGCGAACAGTTCAAGACCAGGATTCAGCTTAGCTGAGGAAGTTAGCTAGGCACCGTATCTTATGCAAATAATTATATACAGGCAGTCCTCGGTTATCCGACACAATGCGTTACTCAAAATGGCGTTGGATAGCGAAGTCGTAAAGCGAATCACATTTTCCCATAGGAAGACTGTTTAAATCAAATTTCCGTTCCTGAAGGCATTTTTAACACTAAAATACACCAAATATTTTACACAGGCAATAAGATATGCAGCACACATAAATTATGATGTAAAGATTCTATTTATTGAATCAAGTAAACCTTCACACCGACTGATCTAGATGATTTCCTTGACTGCAGCCTTCTGATTGACATAATGTTGCAACTTTGCAAAGCCTCGTAATAGCGTCAGATAAGCCATTATGGCGTCGTAAAACCGCCCATAGGGATGAATTTGACAACGTCGGATAAGCCATTTGTCGTAAAACGAAGCTTCGTAAAATGAAGACTTACTGTATAGAAGTTTATTCATACGCCGAAACGGGCATTTCATGTGCTGGGAAGGTGGCCTAACGTGAGCTTTGTCAAAATCTACGACCATCAAGAGGCTCATCCTATCCCTCCTGCATTAAATTATATAACTTCCTAAATCCATCAATATATAGTGGAAATATATAGCACAAACAGTGTACTACCAACAGTCAAGTGTCTCTTCTTCCTCAAGACTCAACTAATGCCTAACTGGTAAGATCAAACACATCTATACATTTATACTTCACCCATACCCCACGTCACACCAGTTCTGAAGGAGGAGTTGGTCTCTTTGCTGCCTTATCCTGGACACCTGCCCCCAACCCCTATTCCTTCCCATCCCTCCCTTTTTCTCCTTTGAATTCCATACCTGCTCTTTCCCTTTACCCATCACAATCATCGTAATTTATCTTCCCCCTGGCTCACCCACACTATTTTTCAGGGAGTTTATCTGCTTCTCTCTTTACTCTAGCCCTCTACCAACCCACTACTCCTCCTCGTTGACTTTAACCTTCACCTCGACAACCCCACCTCTGCCTCGGCCTTCATCCCTCTCATCTCCTCCTTTGAACTCTCACTAAATCGCCCCAATTCAGATACACGGAGGCACCCTCGACCTTATCCAATGGCAAAAACCCCTTGCCCACCTGCCGATCACCTCCTCTGCACCATCCTTTGCATCACCCTCCCTGCTCCCCCCTCCTCAGCCACACTCAATACCATCCTTCGCAGAAACCTTAAATGCATTGATCCTTCTCCACCTCATCACTCCTCCCCCCCACCCCCCCACTCGCATCATTTTCCTCTCTACCACTGAACTCTGCCATTGACTGGGGCAATGAGATTAGCATTACAACAAAAGGAAACAGTTTTTTTTTTTGGGGGGGTGCTTAAAGACAATTACATAACCCTAATTATTGAGGAACAAACCAGGAAAGGGGCTATACTAGATTTGGTAATATCAAACAATGTAGAACTAATAATAGCAAATATTAAAGTCCTGGAACATTTGGGTAATAGTGATCATAACATGGTATCATTTGAAATAAATGATCAAAAAACAGGTTGGTCGGTTTTATTGACTTTAGAAAGGCAGATTTTAATAAACTGAGGACTAATCTACAAGGAATAAATCGGGATGTTTTTGCAGAGAAAATAAATGCGCAGTCTTTAAAACATTGTTAGAAAAGCACACTTATCAGTGTACACCCTCAGCTAATACGTTGTCATAAATGGAACTTTTTCAGGCTAAGCTAAAGTTGCCAGTGGGGTACCTCCGGGACCTGTACTGGGACCCCTGCTTTTTAACTTGTTTTTAATGACCTTGAGGTTGGCAAAGAGAGCAAAGTCTCCATCTTTGCTAATGACACTAAATTGTGCAAGGTAGTAGAATCGGAGAAGGATGTAATTTTTCTCCAGAAGGACTTGGAGAGACTGGAAACTTGGGCAGGTAAATGGCAGGTGAAATTTTATACAGATAAATGTAAGGGTATGCATTTGGGAAACAAGAATAAGCAAGCAATTTACAAATTAAATGGAGATTAATTAGGGGAATCCTTGATGGAGAAGGATTTAGGAGTGGTTGTAGACAGCAGGCTTAACAATAGTGCCCAAAGTCATGCCATAGCTGCAAAGGCAAACAAGATCTTATCTTGCAATGAAGGGAAGTAAACTTAATTATGCCTCTTTTATAAAGCATTAGTAAGATCACACCTTGAATGTGGAGTACAATTTTGGGCACCAGTTTTTAGAAAATACATTATGGAACTAGAGAGATGGCAGTGGAGAGCCACCAAATTAATAATGGGGATAGCTAACTAAATTAGATTTGTTTACATTAGAAAACTGGCGTATAAGAGGGATTAGGATAACTATATACAAATATATTCGGGGACAATACAAGGAGCTTTCAAAAGATTGATTCATCCCAAGGGCAGTACAAAGGACACCAGGTCATCCATTAAGGTTGGAGGAAAGGAGATTTCACCAGCAACAAATTAAAGGGCTCTTTACAGTAAGGGCAGTTAAAATGTGGAATTCATTACCCATGGAGACTGTGATAGCAGATACAATAGATACGTTAAAAAAATCTTTTTAGAAAGGAAAGGTATACAGGGGTATACCAAATAAGTAAACATGAAGGGTGATCCAGGGAGTAATCTGATTTGCCAATTCTTGGAGTCAGGAAGGAATTTATTTGGAATTTTATGAGATATTATTGGATGATATTTCACTGGGGTTTTTTGTTTGCCTTCCTCTGGATCAATAGTAGGGATATACTAGACCTCATCTCCTCAAATGGATTCAACATCCAGGTTGAAACGGCAGAAAAGTTGGTGTCCTCCCACTTCCTACAAATTAACCCAGCTAAGACTGAAGTCTTTTACTTTCCTGCTTCCTCCTCCCTACCATCCACCCTAATCCCCACCATCTTCTTTCCCCACTCACCCTCTCCCTTTCTGCTTGCAACCTTGGAGTTACCTTTGACCCTTCCCTCCTCTTCGTCCAACACATCACATCCATCACTACCACCTGTCGCTACCATCTATATAACATAAGAAAAATGTGACCACTCATTTCTATTTCCTCGGCCAAACTTCTCATCCACTCAATCTTCACTCGTCTCGACTACTGTAACTTCCTTCTCCTCTGTCTTCCCCTCTACTGCTCCATACTGAACATTTGCTCATTAAATAGGTGCAAATAAATGTCCCACCTTTCAATATATATCAAATAGTCAGTCCATGGTCCGGTTCTTTTCTCAATTTATTCAGATACATTAGAAAACATCTTTTACAGCATCATTTCAGTCACTTACATCATTCAGGCATATACAGTAAAATGTAGTTATAGAGTGTAGAATCCTTAGCTTGGTTGTTCTTAGCTTGGTGGTGTTAAATTATTCTGAATTCTGTAAATCCAAAAATATATATTTTAGCAATCGCCTGTTTTCCTCACGGTCAGCCAAAATGTTCTGCGTCAATCAACAACATTAGAACACTGTTTCTTCATTTAGCAATATTTACTTTGATATTGAAAAACCTCTTCTGTCACTACCTATAGAATTAACTGTTCCTAATTATTTTCAAACCAATCTCTATTGTATTGTCTTACTAACTAATTAACCTTTGATTCCAAACTCTTGCAACTCAGCAGACATTAAACATACCAAGTTTCTTAAATCACATGAAAAATTTCTATACCTGCCTCTTCAGATTGATTTATCTTCTTATCTTGGCAGAGGCAGCTAATAATTTTCCAATATAATTTCTAACATAATAATAAATTACTTATTTTAACTAGTTACATGCTGAATAGATATAGATATGTCTTGATAAATTACTCAAAAAGCTACTCGCAGAACCAAAAAAGCTACTTGCCAACTTGCCCTGCCCCCACTTTTAAAAAATGGAGTACATTCCTAATAAGAACTAATACTTTACTACAATTACTCCTTGTTTTTTGTGTGTATGTGTGTGTCCAAATGTGAATGACTACTTCCCTGAACACCTTAACCAGTGTCTGGATGTCCCCGCTTCACAATTTCTAAAGCGGCAATCCCACCTGGGATCTTACCTGATCCGCAGTCCCTCAATGTCCAGGTACCCCCTTTCCTGCAATGTTATATGTTGGAGAGGAGGTGTTCCCTACCTGTCTTCTGGGTAAGGGGGATTCCGATGTCTCCCGTGTGAAGCTTGAGTCAGATCTGGAAGAAAGCAGTATTGTTTATTTCGGTGTAGGTATAGGGCAGTTAAGATATATAGGGTAAATAAGATATCCAGCTGGCAGGGTTTGGCTGTCACGCTCCTCCCTTCCCCTCATTTCTCTCCATCCAGAGAGCAGTGGATCTGCGGCCGATGCTGTGCCCGGTGTGATTCTCTCCTTCCCAGTGTTTCTACAGATGGACATTCCTTCTTATTTGAATGCAATTCATACTTTTACTAATTAACTTTGCAAATAAACGTTAAATGTTTTTTCATTTTTGAGTATACCCGTTAAAATAATCTACAAGTTTGAAGTGTACCTACAAGTTCATATTCTGTGTGCCATAGAATTTTCAGTGCACTTTCCTTTGTAGCTTTGAAGTAAATATTGCATCCTAGAATCTTTAATGCACGCGTATTTTAAGTGAAACTTCTGTCTTTTGCCACAGAAATTGTATTTGTGCTGTTTTTTAATTAAAAATCAAAACACAATCAGTGAACAAATACAAAGAAGTTTCACTTAAAGCTGCAGTTCAGTCTTTTTTTTTTAATTTATTTTTTTACTTCAATAGTTTCATGTGGGCAATCTCTACTTACCTAAAGAACTGTATAGCTGCCAGTCAATTCGTTCTCCATGTATTGATCGGCGAAATTTGGTGACATCATTAGAGCTGGCATATGTTTTTATTTGCTTCTGTCAGTCAGTGGAAGCTCAAGAATATTCATGAGCACTCCTGCACTGACATGTGCTAGAGGGAGGGCAGGGCTGACAATGGGGTGTGCCAGAGCTTGTGACAGGACATGAAGGGGCAATGCCTTAGCAAATGGCTATTAAAATAGAATACAAGAAAATTGGTCTTTCAAAGTTGTTGTTTTTTAAAACAGAAAATGCTAAATGTATTTTTTCTTACTACAGAACTGATTTATTAAAAAAAAACACACATGCAGGATATTGACTGAACTGCAGCTGTTTTAACTATTTGCACTTCTATATTTATACGAACTGTGAATTCCGTGTGTGTGGGTGACTGCTTGGGTGACTGTCTGCCTTGGTGGGGTGGGTCACTTGGGTGACTGTCTGCCTTGGTGGGTGACTGTATTCATTGGGAAGGGAGGGGGCTCACCTGTGCAGCAGATTTCGGTGTGGTCCAGACTGCTGATCATGATCTTCTGGGGTCCTGCACATGTGCGTGGCGCAGGCCAGCGTGCGGCGCCAGGCAAACCTACGCTCTCCAAGCCTCTCGTGCTGCAGAGGGACGTGGGAGGTTGTCAGATATATCTTCACATAGCCTTCCAACAAATCCAAAATGCTGCAGCTCGAACACTTCTCAATCTCCCCCGCTCTGCTCACACCACCCCTCTCCCAACTCCACTGGCTACCCATCCAACAATGTTCCCTCTTTAAATTCCTCCCCTGGTCTACAAATATCTCCATGGTCTTGCCCCTCCTTACCTTTCAGCACTCATCTCTCGCTACACCCCTTCACGTCCTCATGGCTCCCTGACTGCCACAACCCTCACTCCCCCCCAGTCTGCTGTGCCGCCTCTCGATTCTGATCATTTGCCTTACTCGCCCCCCTCTTCTGGAACAAGCTTTCTCACCACATCCAATCTACCCCCTCCCTAACTCTTCAGATGGCAACTCAAAACTCCTCTCTTCTCCATCACATTCCATGATTCCTTGTTAACCTCCTATCTCATCCCCACCCTCCTCAATACTCATGGTCTTTTCTACCCTCATCCCTTACTAATCCTTCTAGAAGTCTCTCCAAAACCCTCCAGTCACCCACCTCACTGATCCAATTGCCTCCACTGTCAGATCCATCACTATGCCTTAAATCAGGAAGTGCAAAAGGACATAAAACCACGGTCTAGATAAAGAAAGTCAAGTGTGGTTTTGTTAACTTGTGCAGTGAATTTAAATTTAAAGTTGCTGTTAGGTTTACTGATGAATTCTTCTAATAGTGTAAGTGAGCCTACTACATAAGCATAGCAGCGCAGGGTCCTCTCACTCCCTTCCCATGATCCGATCAGGGCTTAGAACAGTGACGCTGAACATCATTACTTAAATTCAATATAACATGCAGAGCAGAATATAGAAGAGCTTCCACAATTGATTATCACCACATAAAAACTGACATCTAGTCATTTATCCACACCTGATATTTGGAAACGCTCTCAACATTATCTATTACTGTATATATTGCTCAGTATACAGAAACTCTTAAGTGCTGTATACTATAGCACTAACTGCTGCCATCTATCTACTGCCATCTATCTACTCTACAAGATAGAAACTGCGCTATTTTAGGATTATAGTACAACAAAAAACACTGGACGGTGCTCTGACACTCCCTTATAAAACAAGTTACTGTATAATAACGTAATAGAAATAAAGGGCAAACGTATACAAAGTAAAACTCCCAATATTAGTGTTAAAGTGGTATATAACAATATAATGAATGAGGCAGAAACCTCCACTCAACCCTTAAAGTCTGTTCCAGAAGTCTTGCCAAACGAGTATTCTCCAAACCATAAGGGAGCGGTGGTAGGTGCCATGTAAAAGAAAAAAATCACACCGTGCAATAATGCAAAAAATATATAAAAGTGAAAAAAACGAAAAAAAACTATAAATTGTCTATTCACAATAGAGCAGATATAATAAGACAGAATCCCAATCAGTGGCAGTGTTGTCTGGCTGGATACAATGCAGGTGGTTCAGTGGATATCAGAAAAAGAAAAACAGACCAATAGTGCAGATAAAACTTTAACACATTTAATCAGGAAATCTCACAAATGGAGTTAACACTCAAGTGCAGATAAACAGGCAAGGTAGCAAACGATGTATTTTGTGGTGAGTTGCGATCTCACAGCTCCTTGCCCGTTTGTCTCTGCCTCCGTGTCCACATACGTCTCAGCCTCCGTCACTTCCAGTTCCGCCAATACGTCCGTCTGCGTACGTCGGAGGGTGCTTATCTCTCCCCCCTCCAGACCACAATAGTGAGCTACTAACAACACGTTTCGCTGTGCTAAACTGACCGCTTCCTCCTGAGTTCAGTGTTGGCTGAAGTCAGCTGTTTAAGAGGTGATTGGGCTGTAATTGAGCGCGCCAGGGTGTTCCGTTTCTGTAGAATAAGTGGAGGCCGAGCACTTTGGTTAGAGATGTATGTACTAGAAAGGTGCATGTTAGCATCCACTAGGGGGAAGACTGTCCTTAGTGTGTGTAAAGCCTATGATATTAGCTTTATTTACTTGAGCTTTACATTTGATTCAATCATTACAAAAGTTGCATTGCACGGTGTGGAAGAGCATGGAATCGACCGTCCCGGAGATTCAATTACATAGGGATTTGTTTTTGAGGTGACTTCCTGGAAATGAGGAATCATGTAAAATCCGTGTCTAAAGGTGATGAGTAATGGAACTCCCTTGCTACAGCCTAAATTGAATCTAGATTTTAAATAGTATGTGTGTCAGAAGAACACCATCACTGTTCTAATTGCACTCAATAACCTATTGTTAATATGGAATGATGTTTATGGTTAAAACAAACTTTAATAATAACTATATTAAAAATGTTAATTATGTTAAGTCATGAAAACATAAGACAGAACAAAGGACAAAATCATAAAAATCGGCAGCAGCTTCTAATATAAAAAGGGATACCTGGCGCTTAAAATTACACTGTGTCCATAAGAACCCAAAAAAACCAGTCTCTTGAAAATCCCTCAGAGTCCAAATTTTGAAGTTGATGTCTGTAGATTATCTTCAATGCTGCAACATCCCTGTCTACCTGGAAATTATAGAGGCACACCATTGAGCAGTACTCCTGGTCTTTAATGGCTTCCCCTTATATGATAGTTCCCAATGCAGACTGTGCCTACTTACAGGAATGCCTCTTTCTGGATACAGTTGAGACAATCTGTGCTTTAAACCCTTGCGTGTCCACTTGTATCACGTATCCCCCGAATACTTCCTCTATCCCTTGAAGTTCCATGATTCAAGGGTCTCCCATGTCACACGGACCCCCAGAGAAAGAGAATGGACAATAGCAAAAGATGGCACAAGATTTAATTAAAAAACGGCTACAACAAGCCTAATATACACTTACATGTACTCACATAAATACATGCGGTTTAAAGCGTCACGAGAATGAAATGATTCCTTTGAGAAAGTGACGTCCCTACGTCACGAAACACGTTAGGGTGGGAGGAGCTTGGAGTTGCTGTCGGCAGGAGACTCCCAGAGACTTCAGAGGTGCGCAGTGTGTTACACTGTGAGGCCGTGTACCGGAACGCAGCCAAACAAGTGGGAGACGCAGGCACATCTGACCGGCTGAGGTAAAGCAGTGAGAGGGCGGACCTCAACCAGTGCAGTCAAGGGAGTAATACTACAAGCTGCGGACGGCATTCTCGTGACGTTTTAAACCGCATGTATTTATGGGAGTTCATGTAAGTGTATTTTAGGCTTGTTGTAGCCGTTTTTTTAATTAAATCTTGTGCCATCTTTTGCTATTGTCCATTCTCTTTCTCTGGGGGTCCGTGTGACATGGGAGACCCTTGAATCACGGAACTTCAAGGGATAGAGGAAGTATTCGGGGGATTCGTGACACGCAAGGGGTTAAAGCACAGATTGTCTCAACTGTATCCTGAAAGAGGCATTCCTGTAAGTAGGCACAGTCTGCATTGGGAACTATCATATTAGGGGAAGCCATTAAAGACCAGGAGTACTGCTCAATGGTGTGCCTCTTTATCATTTCCAGGTAGACGGGGATGTTGCAGCATTGAAGATAATCTACAGACATCAACTTCAAAATTTGGACTCTGAGGGATTTTCAAGAGACTGTTTTTTTTGGGTTCTTATGGACACAGTGTAATTTTAAGCGCCAGGTATCCCTTTTTTCTTTACCATATCATTGTATGCAGGTTGGAGGTGGCTTGCATTGTGGGATGCCTTTTGCTGCTCATTCCATTTGTTAACACATTTGGTTTTTCACAATTTCTTTATGCACGGTATTATAGTATTTGTTGCACGAGTAATCACACATCACAGGTTAAGCGCTGTTTAGTTAGGGTTAATTCCGATTCCATATTCACAGCTTCTAATATAAGCCTAGTGTTAGTAGTTGCTGCTAACGCAAGATTTTTATTATTTTGTCCTTTGTACTTACCGGTATGTTGTTTTTCATGAGTTTTCACATATATTTTAATAGTTAATGTTTGTTTTAATCATAAACCTCATTCCATATTAACAATAGGGTATTGGGTGCAATTCCAGGTGTAGATATTATAGCTAGGGTGACCAGATGTCCCGGTTTAGCCGGGACTGTCCCGGATTACTGCACATGTCCCGGTGTCCCGGCAATTATTTAAAAATGTTTTAAATGTCCATGTTTCCGATGCAGAGAAAAAGGAGGCGGGAGCATGAGGGGGCGGGCCTGGAGCGTGAAGGGGCGGGGTCAGGATCGGCAGGAACAGAGATAGAAAAATGGAGAGAAACATGCAGTTACAGCCACAGGGGGGGCGCCTGCATAGCTGCTCCTCATAGAGCTGGTGTGTGTGTGTGTGTGTCTCTCTCTCTGTCTCTCTGTCTCTCTCTGTGTCTGTGTGTGTCTCTCTCTCTCTCTCTCTCTCTCTCTCTCTCTCTCTGTGTGTCTCTGTGCAGGTCTGTGGCGGTGTGTGTGGCTGTGCAGGTGAGGGGCTGTGCAGGTGCCTGTGTGAGTAGGTCAGTGGCTGAGTGTCTGCACATCAGTGGCTGTATATGTTTATAATGGCCATCATGTACATAGGCAAAAAAGACCTCTAAAACCAACCTGTGGTTGGTGATGCTAATTGCTTAAATTTTTTGCCTTAATCCTCATTTGCATGCTTAATTGTGTTGATTCTAATGCCAAATAATCACTGCAGTGAAATGGTACATTTTTTTTTTATTTTTTTTTTACCAAATACGAAATGGCTCTAGTGAATAGACCGATTTGAAAAAATAAATTCATTGGCATTAAATACCGCTAATGAAAATCTTTGAATCTAGGCTAAATTTTAGTTTTACAAATTGGACCAGGGTAACAGCATAGCTTTTACACGAGATGCACTTTCTTTATGTAATAATGAAAATAATAAAGCAGAGAAATGTTTTGTAAAGATGATGCAAGTTACAATATGTACAATTTTAGGTATCCTGTTAACACCTTTTGCCAAATGAAGCCTGATTCCCAAACATATAATAATTTCTGTCTGAAAGTCTACTACAGTACAGGCATACCCCGCATTAACGTACGCAATGGGACCGGCGCATGTATGTAAAGTCAAAATGTACTTAAAGTGAAGCACTCCCTTTTTCCCACTTATCGATGCATGTACTGTACTGCAATTGTCATAAATGTGCATAACTGATGTAAATAACGCATGTGTAACAGGCTCTATAGTCTCCCCGCTTGCGCACAGCTTCGGTACAGGTAGGGAGCCAGTATTGCTGTTCAGAACGTGCTGACAGGCGCATGCGCGAGCTGCCGTTTGCCTATTGAGCGAAATGTACTTACTCGCGAGTGTACTTAAAGTGAGTGTCCTTAAAGCGGGGTATGCCTGTATATTGTTGAGCACTAATATTCCAACAATACTCCACATACCTCGCATAACTTCAGACTTTCAGTCCTGTTGAAGAATCCTACGAGGTTCAGAAACTTGTATCTCTTGTATCTCTCATGTATTTGTTGGGCCAATTTAAAAGAATCACACGACCTACTCCTCCCTCCTTTATTCTTTTACTACATACTCCCAACTAACTATAATGTGGCTTCTTGACATTGATTTACAGTGGCGAGAAAAAGCTTGTTGAACCCCAATGATAATTACAGAAATTCCATAGGTTTTTCATAATAACCTTCTTGAATCGAAACCAGTCTTCTCTTAAATATCCAATAGGGTTTATATTAACCAATTCCATGTCTTTTGAAACAAACTGATGTATGAATTAGACAAACCATGAGTAATTAAGTGTATGTGCAAAAGTAAGTGAAACCCTGGTTTTATCAGTTAAATTAAAGGGGATATTTAAAATTTGGTGCCTATATAATTAGGTAGTTCTTAAGGTGTTGAGTTTGGGAGGCCCCACCCTCTATAAAGATCAGAAACTTTGTGTTTGGTCTTCAGCACACAAGTGTTTGGAAATACATTATGCCACGAACAAAAGAAATCTCAGAGGACCGGCGAAAAGCCGTTACTGATGCTCCTCAGTCTAGAAATGGTTACAAAATCATTTCTACGGATTTGGGTCTTCACCAATCCACTGTCAGACAGTCTACAAATGGAGAAAGTTCAAGACAACAGCCACTCCTTGCAGCAGTTGTTGTACCAAAATCTCTCCAAGAACAAACCGGGAAGCCACAAAGAACCCCAGCGTAACATCCAAAGATCTGCAAGCCACTCTCGCCTTGGCTAATGTGTGTATACATGACTCGACCATCAGAAAAAGACTGGACAAGAATGGTGTTCATGGAAAGATAGCAGCGAGGAAACCACAGCTCTCTATAAAGAACATTGCTGCCCATCTGAAGCTCGCCAAAGCGCACATAGCTGACCCACAAGACTTCAGTAACAATTTTCTCTGGGCAGTCGAGTCAAAGGTAGAATATTTTGGCCTCAATGGGAACCGTTATATTTGGCGAAAATCTAACCGAGCGTTCGACCAGAAGAACCTCATCCCAGCCATCAAGCGTGGTGGGAATGTGCTGGTTTGGGGCTCCTTTGCTGCCTCAGGACCGGGACGGCTTACCATCACTGACACAACCATGGATTCTGCCTTGTATGATTTAATTTGTAAGTTGCCTTGTAAGCCTTCTTATTTCCCATATGCGTAACCTTACCTTTATCTGTATTAAATCTCATCTGCCATTTACCTGCCCAACTTTCCAGTCAATCCAAGTCCTTTTGAAGAGAAAATACATCCTGTTCTCCTTTTACTACCTTACACAATTTGGTGCCATCGTCAAAGATGGAGACTTACTTTACTCTCTATGTCAACCTCACGGTCTTTAATAAACAATTTAAAAGCATGGTACTTCTGGGAACCCTCTGATTTTCATGATGTCCATATTTTGTGCTGTACAATAATAATTGTCTGGTGAATACATTATAGCCACTGGGTTCAGCTTCATTCTGTCAACCAATTGAAAGCGGCCTATCAGGGCAATCTTTGAGCAAATTCCAGGCATTTTTACGCTGCACATACAGAAGTCGCGAAACTTAGTTTCCAGCACTGCAATCCAGAATGGAGCCACACAGCTTTTAACTGCAGCTCGAGCTTGTGCCCGAACAGCAATTCTTGCTATATCTCTTTCAAAAATGTTTGCTCTATCTGCCCTAGCTTATACCTTGGAGTGTCCGCAGGAGAAGTTGGTGGAGGGGTTGGAGGTTACATGATACACAGATTATGGGATGTAGCGCATTCTGCGTCTCTGCGCCATCGTTTTGCCTTTTGCCCCCAGTTAATCTGAAGTAGTGCAAGTATAAAATGCTGCATCCAAATGTTAAGAGACTGTTCTTACATATGTCGCAGCTCTGTTCCAAAAAATAGCAGTGCATCTAAATACATGTTCTCTGCGTTGATGCACTGACCCCATAGTGTGTGTGTGTTATAAGGGAGTATGTATTCATTCATGCTTCATATGTTAGCAGTGGATCGTTGGTGTTTTATTGTAATTGATTCAAATGTTTCCTTAAAAGAGTCTTTAAAAATAAATAAAAGCCATTAAAACCAAGAGGGAAACGTGACTTGCATGTCTTTAATTGTTTCAGTCAATATTAACGTCCAAAACCCAATGTTGAATATAGTTACAGTATGGCAGGCATTATACCTCCATAATGCATGCTTGTCTGATGTAGGGCACTCAATCTACAAAATAGATGCAAGCTGCACATCACCCACTTCTGATTTTACATGTTCATTCCTACAGCAGGTACTTGACATCCTTATAGCACTCACAAATGTAGATGTTTGAGAGTCTGAAAGAGGCTTGAGGACCGGTGTGACACTTGACAGAGATTTTAGTCTGTTTCCCTCTCAAACTAAAACCTTACATGTACTTTAGAATTGTGAGCCAGTGTGAAAGGCGCCCCCAGTCCATAAAATTACATCTGAAGCTTAGCAAAAAAAAAATATTTACACCTGCTGCTTTTTCAAGTTAATGTTATGAATTACAGAAATAGTATAGGTCCCATTAATTAAGCTGCGATAGTGCAGATTTGCAGCAACATTACAGAAAAGCTACATAGATGCATTTAGTAAAAAATAAATAAATAAAAATTACTTGATTAAATGCTGGGGAGTCGCGTGAGGCCTCTGCAGTGTCTCCTACCTTGTCTTCCACAACGCGTCAAGTGATGCCGCAGGTGTCACGTGCCCCCGCACATTATGTGACGCTGGACCTTAAGTGGGCTGTGAGCACGGGCTGGCAGGCAGGAGGGCGCAGCGTGGAAAGATTGCGCACCTCTGAACTAAGCTACCGGTCGACCTGTTCGCCTGTGATCGATCAGCGAATATCCTGCTCTCGGTTTTCAAGTAGTGGCCACTGCTGATTCAATCCTTGAGTCCGTGTAACCTCAGCAGCTACAATGTAACCTTGTATTACTTTGGCTTACATTGTCTATTGTTACAGCTTTCACCTCACCCACAGTCTCCTGCTGGGAGTACTGCAACACTTCCCTCTTGTTGATAATTTCTTGCTATGTCAACCCATGGAGGCTCAGTGTATTAAAACTCATTGAAAATGGCATTGAGTTGATTTTGTTTTTGTTTTTTGTAAATGCAGTAAGTATTATCTAATAATACTACACAACTGATTTATAAAAAAACAATTTTGAATGAAATTAGTGAGGTTTTGAGCAACAATTTTATGTTTTAACATTTGTGTTCTTTTTACCATCTTTTAAAGCTTCTGACCTACAATGTTTTTAGTGCCCTCATTTTACCACGTTGGCGGGGTACTGACGTTGGCTACATCTGTACACCAATTTGCATGTTTTTAGCAAGCTGGAAAGAAAAAAAGTGTGTTGTGTTTTTTTTTTGTTTTGTTTTTTTAACATGATAATGCTTGGCAGGTTGGTTCATAAAAATTACATCTTTTCAATTTTTTTTTTGCACATAGTTTAGGCTTGTTTTATGCCCCACATCTGTTTAGTGGCTTTATTGCATGTAAATAAAAGTTTGTGATCTGCCCTGTTCAGTGTGCAGTATTCTTCCACAATATAACTAGTAACTAATATAACCTAGTTAATCGTTATTAAAGGCTATACGGACAAGGAGTAGGTACTTTATTGTTCATTGTGTGGCAGCTTTTTGTGGAGATCACTGTTTTTAAGCTGCACCTGTTATCTACATACACAAAACTCTTCCGTTCCCACAGTTACCAATAACATACAAATACAAGAGGAACTCTAGAACCGTGTGTAATGTGTGAGGTGTTGTGTTACCACTTATGAAATCTTTTTGTTTTTGTTTATCGATTTACTTTTTTTTACATTCAAGTATATACTTTGGGGGGTGGAGGGGGTTTGTGCCATTTTTTTTTCTTACATTTATTTTGTTTATTTTGTTGTTTATATTATTATTATTTTTGTTTCTCCTCCCCCCTCCTCTCCCCTCCCCACTTTTTTTCCTTTTTGCATGTGGATTTCATGTACACATAGGCATGGCGGCTATTCTGATGTCCTCAGCTGGGCTCCCCGTGCGTCTTACCTCTGCACCTCCACCTTCCAACCCACCCGGGACCAGTAAACCCGATAAAAATCACAACCCCGTTAGGAGATTGAGGAAAATGTCCAAGAAAGGTAGTTTGTGTTAACACTATAGTAACACGTTTTTCTTTCTTCTGTTTAATGTGAATGTGCGCACAAGTGATATTTTTATTTGCTGTACATTGGACGGTGGAGGGTTATTGTCACTTTTTTAATCCACAACTGATTTAATGTGTGGTAGAAAGCTATTCCAGCTTCACATTGCAAAGCCAGTATAACCAACCTCACACTGGCGAGACCCAAAAGGTTGAATTAGCTTTCTGTGATTAGGTTTACTGGCTATGCACTTATTTAACCCAGACTGTGCTGAAAAGCTGTGTAATGCATCGAGCATACGCTTATAGGGCTTCATGTTAAAATGGCTAAGAAGCAAAAGGTAACATTGTGTGTGTGTTTTAATTTGCATGTAATTTCCCAGAATCTCTAGCTGCAGTGGAAGCCTTGTATGCTAAGCGATAAGCGATAAGGATGAAAAGCAGGATTGCTGACCTGTCGGATACATGAATGTGCTCACAAGTGATATTTTTATTTGCTGCGTCTGTTTAATTGTATTTTTTTTTCTTCTTGAGTTCTAACCTATGTCTTACCTTTTTTATATTACACCAACAGGCATATATTCTAAAAAAAGAATTCCTGTTGTAATTCTCTGCTGGTGACACACAGGGGGATATATATATATACAAAGATTTAATTTCTTTGAAATTTAATTGAAAGAGTGTTAAATTATTTCCTTATTTAAAATCATTAGGGGCATATGCTGGCATGTAATTTATTCATGTCACATTTGGTGCACGTCTTATTATTTTACACATCTTAGTTCACTTGTACAGTCAGCTAGCAACCCATAGCAAGGGAATTATGAGTGTATTTTAAATAAGTAGTTTCTCCTGCTCGTGGATCTTGTTTTTTTTGTGTTTTTTTTTTTGCATAGGAAGCAAGGGGTCCCTAGAGCTGAACTTTGTCACTTTCAGCTCCAGCGATCCCGTGGTTCCTGAGATATGTACCAAAAATGGGGCACGCAGTAGAATCCTCTCCAGAGCAAACAAAATGGCGTTTAAATCTGCAGCGTTACGTTGTCCAATAGGAAGCCGCAAAGTCATCTGCCGCGGCTGCTTATTGGGCCACGAGACGCGGGGGGTTTCAATACTAGGGAGTAACAAAGAGGCACCTTCTCCGGTAAGTATCCCCGGAGACTCCTAACTTCTCACCTGTGTAATATTAAAGGGGAACGGATTTGTCCAGGTTGATTGCTCCTTTTAATGGATAAAAGACCTCAATTGTTCTGAAAGCAGCAGTGTTTCAGAATGGGGCTCCCTTTTTCAGCCTCAATGCAAATATATGACCAGAAGTGCTATGCCATCTAAAGTTCTGTCAATCACTCTTTGGCTTTTTGTGTGTAGCAGACAAATAGGAACGCAGCACCTATTGCTCATCCATGAATGTAGAAGGCCAGGTGTTCTCTAAAACAGGGGTGCGCAAACTTTTCCCCCTGCATGCTGTGCACGCGCCCCCCCCCTCCCCCTATCTTGGCTTCAGCGTCAAATGACGCAGCGGAGTCATGTGACACCACGTGACCCCCACCGCGTTGCCATGACGACACGTCACTGGAAACCAAGGTAAGTGAAGTTTACAGAGGCCTCGCGCAGTCCCCTGGCACTTCATTTAAATGCCTTGGGGGAGAGCGTGGGACCTCTGTAACCACATTAATCCCACTGGGTGGTGCGCCCCCTAGTTTGCGTAGTCCTGCTCTGAGACATGTTTGTAGTGCTCCATTGTATGGACAGCTTTGACAGAGAGCACATATGGTGATGTTCATGTGTAATGCACTCAGATTAAAATGGTGGCGCTGATTAGATTATTTAAAACTTTCTGCTATGCAGTCATTTGTAATACATTATGTATTATTGTGAACTTCAAATATGCTTTGAAGCACACACATTCAAAATGTCACTTTAAAAAAAAAAATCTGTTGAATATTAGTGGGGTGGGGGGGGGGGGGACATCAGTTACAAATCTGAACAGCAAAACAAGTGAACTGTACCAAAATGTATAAAAATTGATTGTGAATAATAATAATTTTTGTAGCATATGATATAAAAAAGTTTTTTTTTTTTCTATTCGGTAAATATGCTCTACACATAATCATACATATATACATGCATAGAGATCACGCATTGTGGGGTGCAATCAAAGAGTGCAGAGCAGTGACTGACCGCTCTGCCTCGGTGGGGTATTCAAATTGGGTGCAAGCATGCAGTCTTCGTTCGCTACACAAATTGTCGCCATGAGTACAAATATGCATAAGGGGCCCAAGGCATGTTATAGTTGTCTGATGCCTATACATGTGTTAATGCGACCATTGCCCCTAACCACCACATATAGATCCCAGTCACAATACCCTATAACCCCACAATTGCATAATGATCACGGCATCAAAAAGTTACTTGTACAAAAAAAATCACCAGATAATCCCTAGGAGCAACATCACAAATCGCACAAAGGATGGAGGCACACAGTTTAAGGTGCTAAAACGATTGCTAAGATTTTACTTCATGTTTATAGCAGACCAAATAACGTTTCGGGGACACAGACAGCCCCTTCCTCAGATAATTGACACCCGTGTAGCATTGGGGCTTTGATGGGTTCGTTTGCACCAGGACTTGAATGCTGTCTCTTTTTTTTTTTTGACAGTTTATGTGCCTCTATCTATCCTCCTATTGGCAGACATCAACACAAAAATTATTATAATGACTCAAATTTAAAAAAAAAAGTATCTAGTCACATAAATATTCTGCTAGCATAGTACAAATCGATCACTGATAATCAAATGTTGGCTGTGTAAGTAAATAAGTAGTGCGTTGTTTATTCTTTCTCTTGGTGTTCCATTCGCCAGGGGCTTCTTCCAGGTTCCTTCCTCATCTCATTATCCGGGATCTTTAATATATATTTTTATTTATAATTTATTATTGTCACAATTGGGTGAGAGATGAGGTAGTGCTCATATAGAGATCCTGCTGCTGTTTCTATTTTTTGCCCCAACAGGTACAGTATAGTGTTTTATTTACAGCACTGGTTTTCAACCCTATTTGTGGACAAACCTAAGCTAGGCCTTGTCTTGGGGATACTCTGTAAATTCCGAAGTGGTCAGTTGCACCACAATTGGCAGATAACTGACATTGCGCTTAATATGGCGCTTAATATATTCTGAAGGCGCTGTTCTGGACGTTTTCAACCACAAACCCCTATTGAAATCCATGGTGGCGTTCATCCAAAAATGGCCCAAATGGCTTCTTCTGACTATATGGAATAAGCCCCTTGGTGTATTACTTATTTGTTAATTCCTTGGTTGTTCCTAAAATCTTGTTCCCCTCTAGAGAGGGTGTAACATCACTGACTCTCAGATATCCTGTTCATCCTTATTTCCTGGTTGAGTCAATATCTTGTCACCCTGTCTTTATTATTCTATAGAGCAGGGGGTGGGCAAACTGGGGGGGTGCAAGGTTTTCCGAAGGGGGCGCAGCGCTTAGAGGCTCCGCGCTCTTCCTCAAAGCATTTAAATGAAATGCCGGGGCAGCGCGCGCATGAGGCCTCTAGGTTCCCTTGCCATGTCTCCGGCAGCTTCTGGCGACGCCATGGCAACACGGCGTCGCATGACATTGTGACATCAAACGCCGGAGACAAGGTAAGGGGGGTGGGGGCGCGAGCAGGGGGGGGAGAGCAGGCAGGGGGCGCAGAGGATAAAGTTTGCTCACCCCTGCGTATAGAGTATAGCTCTGTGCAGAACTGTAACTGTTGTCGTCTACACCTTAAAAGCCGCCTTAAGACAAATGTCTTTCATCAAAATGATGCTGCTGTTTGTCTCACATTATGCTAATGTAAAGAATAAATGAGTTCTTGCTTTGTGCTTTTCCATGTGAGCAAGGAAGCAGTTCTGGTCTGGTTCCATTTGTCTGGTGCCATTTGTCTGGTGCCATTTGTATGTCAGCACTGACACTATATATAACAAATAAACCTGACGCCAGAAAAACATACTCCGACTGTGATATCCTGACCATCAATCAAGGTCCAAATAGAAAGTCCTGTGATCCTCAATGAGACTGCACAGATGATCTTTCAAATCATGAAACGAGAAACAAAAACAGGGAGACAAATCATAGCATATACCTGCTGGGTAATCGCAATCTATACTACAAACGTGACAGTATAACGTAAAAAGACACCTAGTGATTAGCTAGAACAGTATTTATTAAAACATGATACTTAATATCATATAAAAAGAACCATGAGGGTGGTACACACGACAGCTGATCTTCAGTGGTGTTAGAATTGAAACCTTACTTACAAGAAGCTGGATTTCACAGGCAAAGAGAAACAACATTTTTTGCTCCAAGCTGCATCAGGGAGATTCTCCGCCAAGACTCTCACTCTGGCGCCATCAATGCGAACATCCGGGTCTCCCACTTGCCGCTCACGTGACCTGTAGCGGTGGGGGAAGCGATCGGGCTGGGGCACTCACGCTGGTGATTTGCGTGTAGCAGTCCCCTGCACTCTGAGTCCTCTCCCCCTCCGACAGCAGACGCGTGTACGTGTATGGAACAACAGGAGCTCCTCTGCTCTAAGGCTGATCTCTTGCTAAAGCTGCTCTGTGTAATGACACTCCTCACAGTCCAATAGTGCTGACTATCTGCACCCGGGTGGGTGAGTCACCACTATTGGACAGCAGTGTGTCAGTGTAGCAGCAGCAGTGTTTGTGTGTGTTTGTGTCAGTGTGGCAGCAGCAGCGTTTGTGTGTGGTGTGGTGTTGTGTTGTATGTGTGTAGCAGCAGAGTTTGTATGTAGCAGCAGTTTGTTTTGCGTAGACCTGCTGTGTATAGGTGGAGCTGGTGTGTGTAGAGCTGCAGTGCGTGTGTGTGCGTGTCAGTAGCAGTGTTTGTGTGTGTGTGTGTGTGTGTGTGTGTATGGTGTGCTGTTGTGTTTTATGGGTGTAGGGTGTAGCAGCAGTGTGTGTGTGTGTGTGTGTGTGTGTGTGTGTGTGTGTGTGTGTGTGTGTGTGTGTGTGTGTGTGTGTAGATAGGGCGGTAGTGTGCGGATGTAGATAGCTGCAGTGTAAGTGTTTATAGAGGTGCTTTAATGTATTTACCATTTTATTTTAATAAAAAATATATATAACTATACAAAAGTGCCTATTTATGAAAGCCTACATTTAACCTATAATAGTAATAATCCCCTCAGAAAAGGGCATTACTGGCCAATAATGACCTGTTCTTCTGGGATTATTACGTAAATATTTAACCTTTTCAATGCTGGAAGCCCAGCAGCACCAGAGTTCTTCGGTAGCGGTCATATGTTCGTGGCCAACCCCCTCATGTCGAGGAAACGGTGGACACGATTCCCTCCCCCCCCCCCCTGCAAAACCAGCCGAAATATCATTATAGGTCATATGTGCCCCATGCGTGCCGAACCAGGTTATGTTCAGGGAACATCATTAGGGCAGGAAAAAGGTTCATATATTAAAATCATTAAAAACTGAATTAAGTTTTAACTCTTAATGTGCATGGGTTCATTTGGTCCATAGTATTTTAAAAACTGGCTTTACAAAGCTTGGTGGCAAGAATGTTTTTTATTTTATTTTTTAAATGCATGAACTCAGATTGAACCCATATCGTGTATCCTTGTGACCTTGGCAAACTCAATGTATCTGCCAGTGCCTCAGGCACAACAATGAGATTGTAAGCTCCTTGGGGCAGGAACTCATTGAGCCTAGAAAACTTTTTTGTATAGTGCTGTGTACATTTTTAGTATTCTCATTAATTCTATTTTTTACATCGGTGAAAGCATTGCTATTATTTAAAATGTGACCATTCATTTTCATACTGTGCATTTCAATTATATGATAACATAAAAATGTCGTCATTGGATTTGTATGATTTGGAATGTGCTCTGTCTGATCTATAAGCTATGATGTGCAGAGTGGTATTAGGAATGATGTGGATTACAGCATTTTAATTATATTTTACTCTGTAAATGGAGTACTCTCGTCTTATGTTATCACAATGTATTTCATTTTAGGAACTAAAGCTGAGCCAGAACAAGTTGTGAAGAAATACCTTGAGAACCTAGAGAAACCACCAGAAGAGGTGAGAGATCCTGTCAATATTACATTAGAGCACGACTGATTTCATGTCTAAACTATCGTGTGCCCTGTTTTTTACACACTGAATTAGATTGCTTGACCCTCTTCCGTTTTACAGACCTGCTGAACTCATTCCTAATGTACTACTTTGTAACTAGAAATAGGGTTTGCTGTTCCGTAGCCATTTTGGGCGCATTGAACAATAGCACTGCGTTATATCAAGGTGCTGCTGTAAAGTTAAAGCCGGTGCTGTATGTATTGATGTCCGTGCATCCGGTATGAAAATCTTTTATATTAGATTTGTTTTATTGCCCACCTCCATACTGTATAAGGAGTTTTTCACAGTACTTATAAATTTGATAACCTTGCAGCTTCTCTTAACTTTGAAAACTGCACAAATTATAGATTAATAACTTTTTTTTTTTTTCTTCTGTCTCCCAAGGACTGCATCATCTGCATGGAAACACTGACCACTGCTTCAGGATACACTGATGTTTCAGACAAGTCCATAAAGCCTACTGCAGTGGGGAAACTTAATAAGTGTGGTCATGCTTTCCACCAGCTCTGCATGCTGGCTATGTACAACAATGGGAACAAGGTACTACACCAAACCAAATTGGTTTTCTTTCTTTATGTTGCTGATAGGACATTGGGTATAGTGAACATTGTAGGTCCTTTTTAATACTGATATTACATTTGCTTCAGCACGTTGTCTTACAAGTTCAGTCATGCAACATGAGGTGTACTTACAACTTCTGTTTCAGATGTCACCATTTATTTATTTTACAAACAGATAAATTGCCAATGCTCTACCAATAGTCCCAATAAGAAGATGTGCTGAAGAAAAGTCACGGTGCTTTTATCTTCTAAGGGCTGGGTTCCTCAGCTCTTCAAGGTCCTAACAGGGAACCTCCAAATACATGCACAAAAAACCCGATAAGACTAGCACGACCTTTTTAGAAAAATGAAAAATATGTATTGGGCCACAAGCCCCCAATTCTCACTGATGTATTCAATAATTTAAGTGCAGCATCTGAGGGTAACAAGAATTAGGTTTTGTATAGTCACCGCCATGTTGAACGATCTCCCGTCACAATGCCAATCCGTGGGGCACAACCCCTTTGGTTCCAGTATCTGTGGAGCGCGTTGTAATGTCCAACTTCTTTTCCGCTGATATAGCTCGTAAGGGGCCGCCCATTAGATCCCATGTCTCTGGAACACTGCAGCCACCGGGGACAGCAGAGCTTCCGGTGCATCGATCAGCTTGGGCTCCCTTGTCCTCACGCCAAATGCTGACGTTGAAGGCGTCACGACTGTCCACTTGCCAGAAAACCTTGTGAATCCTTGTTGGTCTGTCTAATGAACAGCGCCACCTAGCAAACCCTACTGTACGTGTTTTGCTCATTACAAAAGCTTTGGTAGGGTCCGCAAGAGTGTGAGCTGATTGGAGCGCCGGGAGCTCTGGTGTCACCGGCGGGTGCAGCAGTGCTCCAGAGACGGTCGTTTTTTGTTTTTTTTTGCATTTATTTACATTTTGCTGCAGCTATACATTTTATTACAGTCTACGTAACCATATCATTAGAAATACAGTATACTAACATAAAATAATTATTAATACACAATTGGTTAGTCTTGCATGCAACATACAGTATATTTATTTATAAAACTAGCTGTACCCAGCGTAACATACACCGATCTGGCAGATCTTAAAGCCTATTAATGAAACATTATTTTTTGTTTTCACCCCTCCCAGTAACGCTATGCTGTCTCTAGTCCCCTCCTCCCCAATGTGCGCTCTCCTCCATCATACCCTGCTCCTTTTTGCACTCTCTCCTCCCCTCTATTTGCATTCCGTGCCTGATGTCTGCTCCTCTCGGTACACTTTATCCTCTATTACTCATCTGTCTCCTCCACTCCTTGCTGTCTGTTTCATTCCCTCTTTGTACTCTCTTCTGAACCTATGTGCACACTGCTCTCCATTCCATCCTCTTAGTCATCCATCTGACGCCCCTCCTTGCTTTCCCTCTGTCTCTCCTCCACTCTTTGCTGTCTCTGTCTCCTCCCCTTCTTGGTGTCTCTCCTCCCCTCCTGGTGTCTCTGTTCTCCCTTCCTTCCTGTCTCTCCTCGCTTCCTTGCTGTCTCTCTTTCCCCTCCCCTCCTTGCTGCCTCACCTCTCTCCTCCCCGCTGTGTCTCTCTCCCCTCCAGCCACTGGGTGTTATACCTTGTATGCTATATATGTGGCACATGACTGCAACTTATGATAACACCAGTATGAGGACATCCTTAGCCTTGTGTGTGTATGGATATAGATAGATATCTTTATTATTGCTTAGCAACCCTATAAGTGCTGAGCCTTTGTATGGAAACATACCTAAGAGAGTTCTATATTTTATGTTAAATGAACAGAGGTTGAAAGGTATATTTACAAACATTTGATTTACTGTTGGATACGTATGTAACAGTTACAGACCAGATTAAAATGTGAGACAGCTGAAGTCTTCAAAAAATTTTGACTGGTGGCAGATTTGAGAGTCTCCGGTAGATTGATCCATTCATGAGCTGCACAGTAACGGAAGGAAAAGTGTAATGTAAAGGCAGCACATCTACTGTAGTAGTTCGCAAACTTTCACATGAGTGATATCATTATTTTGTGATTTACATTGAATAAGAAAAGTTTTTTGCTAAATTGTTTTTATTTTGGGTGGTTTTGTATTTTTTAGGAAACTATGTACCCCCTGCTTTGATATGTTTTATACATAGGCTGACTAGTGACATGCTCCAGAATATTATCAATTACAAGTATTTGTGCACCTTTACTATTCAATTAACAGTTTAAAATCTCTTTAACACGATTATTTTAGAACCTTCTTTTATATCCACAGTATGCAAAGTAGTAAAATCGCTGCCAAAGGCAAGGAACAATAAATATATGGTTCCATGATATGTTCAACCTAGTACAATACAAACTAACACAGAAGCTACAATACTGTATGTTACATTCATAGTGTTTGATTTTAGCATTATAATTTACAGTAAAAGCCTCACCATGATAATTAGTTATGCATGACTTGAAATGCATCAGCTATATTCCATAATGGACACATACACTGGCGACACAGTTTATTGCACTGCGGCCAGATCCGCAAGCCGGGAGATTTCCCGGCTTGCTAGTGGCCGCCCCTCGGCGTGCCGCGCGTCACCGACGCGCAGTCACGCGTCATCGGGAGCGTGCGCCCCCTGCACGCGCGTCCAGGGCTCCCCGAGGGAGCCCTGGTGTCCCGCGATGTGGGGGACGGCGGCAGGGGGTTCCGGCGGACCCGGCAGCGGGAGGGAGAGCGCCCCGATCGGAGGGCGCTCTTCCGCTGCTTCGGCGCGTGCCCGTCACCCTCCGGCGCGCGCCAGGCTACTGCTGCGGCCGAGAACGGGCAAATGCTCGAATAAACTCGGCCGCAGCAGTATATGTACTTTTTTGCTGTGTATTTAATGGGCACAGTTGAGCCGTGCAATTATTCCACAATAGCCACACAAGTTTCCCTATTTGCATGCAACTTTGAAAAGAAATGTATTAAGCTTTGAATTCTCCAATACCCCAAGCACAAATCTTTAGCAAACAGTGTTTTTGGTGCACCTGTCGGATTGTTAACACACAATGTTAAGTTTTGCATGAAACAGCAAATCGAAATAGGTGTTGACAGCACCACTTGGCAGTTCAATAAATAGTTTTGCTTTATCTGGCCTATTGTGACTTATATTAATTTTAAGCTTATGGTAATTTTTTTTTATGATTTAATATTTTGTAGGATGGCAGTTTGCAATGTCCATCTTGTAAAACAATCTATGGAGAGAAAACCGGAATACAGCCAAAAGGGAAAATGGAGATTTTCTTAATCCCGCAGTCATTGCCTGGCCATCACGACTGCGGCACTATCCACATTGTGTATAACATCAATCAAGGAACACAGGTACAGCAAATACATTTGCCTTTTAGTGTGTTTGATATGCTATGTATATTAAACAATTTAGAATGTACTAATCAAACTTAGACCGAAAGAAAGAGAATGAGTGCACGCTGCCATAAAATCAATCAATTTTATTTAATCTTTAAAAACATCTGAAGTCAATAAAAAATATATTCCACCCCAAAAAGTCAGTTCATCAAAATTTACGCCAACTGTTAGATTTTTTTTTTTTCTTCTTAAAGCAGTAGTGCAAGAACTGAAAGAAACTGGAAAATATTAACTGGGATATTGTTGGCATTGGTGAAGTGAGAAGAAAAGATGAAGGCCTCCTTGAGTTCAAAAGCAGACTCCTATTCTATTACAGAGGTACAGAAAATGGAAGAATGAGTGGAGTATACTTCCTCATTAATAAGCAATGGAGAAACAACCTAGTGGCATATATAAGCTCATTGAAAAAGAGCAGCAAGAATTGTCATTCATTTGATGGAGATACATGATTCAAATAATCCCCGTCACACAGGCAATGAAGTGGAAGACTTCTTCCATGAAATCAACCAATTTAACAAGAAAGGAAGTTGTCATCTCTAAAATCATTTATAGTAGATTTCAATGCCAAGATTGGTGCCCAGCAGAAAGACGAAGTATCAGTTGAGTATGGTTACGGTAACAGGCATGAGTGTGATGACAGACTTGGTACAATTTGCAGCATGGGAAAATGTCTTTATCATGAACTCATTCTTCAAGAAGAATCCAAATAGAAAGCAGACATGGAGTGGGCCCAATAGAATCAAGAATAATATTGACTATATACTAGCTAAAAGAAGCACGTGATTGAAGACTGTGCAGTTCTTAGCCATTTTTGACACATGTAGTGATCACCGATTGCTTAGCTGCAAATTACATCTTTGAGAGACTATTGAAGATAACAAAAGTTTTTAAAGAAGACAAAGCAGTGCCTTATGATTGAGAAGAAGCAACTCATTACACTCAAACAAGACCATAAAAGACTGCACTTCTCTTAAAGAGAGTTGAGGACTTATGCATTAAATTATACGAGAACACCGATGGGACATAATCCAGCAGAGAGAGAGCAAGAAGAAACCATCAATGATGTTCCATGCGTCCTTCCAGAATAAGTGGCAAAGCCAATAAAATCAACGAATGAGAAGGCTCCTGGGAAAGATGGAATTACAACTAAAATCTTACAGGAAGCTGAGGTAGTAGAGAAAATCATTGCAAAACACTCTTCATGCTGCTTGAAGAATAGGAAAGTTACCGAACAATGGAGTAATGCCATAGTTTCCTTTCTTGTGGGTAAGGATGACAAATGACGAACTACAGACCAATCGACTTCTAATCACTTACAAGATTTTTTACAAAGATACACGCTTATCTGCTACAACAGACCCTGGCTCTCGCCCAGCCTAGAGAAGTGAGATTTCACCGTGCCTATAATACAATGGACCACATCCAAGTCGTACAATAAGTGTATCAATGAATACGATCTAACACTCGGTTTAGGATTTGTAGATTACGAAAAAGAAGTTGATTTCTGTCTAAACATAAGCGTTTTTAAATTAAGACGAAGTTTTGAAGAGGTGTACATTGATATGATGGGAACCTTTTTAATGAAATCAATAGGAGGGTGGAGCGTATTTGGAAAAAACAAGACAATCTTTTGAGTGAATTTTCCACTGTGCCTCAAGAGGAAAGTGTTTTTGACCAGTGTATTCTGCCTTCGCTCACGTATGGATGTGAAACTTAGACCCTAAATGTGAAGATGATTCCGAAGCTTCAGACAAAGTATAGAGAGATGTATGCTGGGCATTACCCAAAGAGACAGGAAAAAGAATGAACGGGTGTGAAACAAAAGTCTGTGACATCACAGGGGTGAAGAAAATACAATTGGATCATAAATTAAGAATGCTGTAAGGGAGTTATCCACTGTATTTTTTGGTAATTAGTAACACTTTCTTATTTGTTCAACGCAGGGTCCTGAACACCCAAATCCAGGTAAACCATACTCGGCCAGGGGCTTTCCACGGCACTGTTACCTGCCAGATAACAACAAAGGAAAAATGGTGAGTATTCATGGCATTTGAAACATACACTTGGTGTGCTTTCAATTCTACAACTCTGCAACAATTTCTAGATTTCCCCTTTGTATTTATTGAACTTGCCATTATTGCCACATTTGACATAACATAAACCTATATTGAAATAAATTATCCTATGGAAGCTTGAAGTTGATAATATATCCATCATATGTTAAGGGAATTTTATAGGGCTCTCCTCCATCAAATGTGATATGTTTGTTTTAATTCTTGTTTTAAAAAATGCATAGCATAAGTAAAATATTACTGTATGTTATACATTTCCCAAAAATCTATAAAATTGTACAACACTGGGAAAATGTTGAATGTAATGCAAATTGTGTGGATTGTACCTAAATATTTTTTATTATTTAGAAAGTATAAGTTTTTTAGCAGCACCTAAAAAAAATTAAGTATACAGAATTAAACAGTGGTGCACAGGAAGACCCTGATTCCCTCAAGAAATTTGTTCCCAGCACTCAAAATAATGATAGAAATGAATAATGTCAAAATAATAGTTTTTACTGGTATAGAAGAAGAATAAACGGCAGCATATATTCGTGTTACGCAAATGACTGTTGAGGACAAAATAGTAGATCAAAATTACATACACTAATGTTGCAAAGTACACAAAACGAAAAATCCTAAGTGAGGGGAGGGAAACACAATGGGATAGACAAGGAGAGAGAAAACAAGGTGAGGGGAAAACGGGAATAAGGGGGGCAGCGTAACGTCCTGCAGTTGGAGTTCAGATGGCAGCTTCTCTCTCTGGTTTGATAATTAGAGATTACTTGTTGTATTATATTGCTATTCATTATAGTCCAGTGGTTCTCTAGGCTACTATTATATTATCACTAAGCTAGTTTATTTAGTTTTGACTGTTTCATTAAGGTATAAAGTGCCCTATTGGTTATTGAGACAGGTTAAGAGTTGATTAGAGTACTGTAATTATTTGATAGTCTATGCTATCATTGATATTAGACATCTGCACTTATAAACTTGATGGAGTGGTTTAAATAATCAGATTATATTTTGTTGGACAGCCTGTTCGTCTTGAAGTGGTGTCAGACACAATCATTGTGCATAGTACCCCACTGTGGGGTCTCTAGGTATAGACGCCACTACTGTCTCTTGCATTTATTATTGCTCTACTACGTTTTAGGGAACATTTGTTTGTTGACAGGGACAAGGGAAGTACCTGGATCTGTTGATCTAAGAGAACGGGCCACAAGAAGGCCAGGTGCCCCGAAACGTTGCGTTGCCCCCCTTATGCCCCTGTTTTCCCCTCCCCTTGTTTTCTCTTCTATACCAGTAAAAACTATTATTTTGACATTATTCATTTCTATCATTATTTCGAGTGCTAGGAACAAATTTCTTGTTCTATTTTTTTATTTAGTTTCGTAATGCAATCTTTTTAATCCAGAAAGCATTTTTTTAATATGTCTTGATTTAAACGGGATGTATTTGTGCTATTGTGCAAAGCATGTCGAATGTTAATATTTATAGACCTTGTCCTCATGGCAATAGTACATGCTTACTATTTTTACTTAGTGACTGCTTTCTCTGATAGTCACAAAGTAAAAACAAAATATAAGTAAGCTTTCACTTTCGTGTACTGTTGGGGAGTCTGTTTTCTGCCATAACCCTTACTCCTCCTTAGTGTAACGTGGATGAAGTACAATCTGACTAATTATGACCGTGTTCTTATCATTTCCAAACTGCCAATGCCCTTTATGAGAAATTGCTCAATGAGTTCATGACACCGTTACTGGGAAATAATCTTGCATACTACTGTATATCAGCCTGTTAACCCCATTTTCCTTATTACAGATGCAGCAACGAGTATTAGAACTCTGCCTGGGTAGATTCTGGGGCAGTCTCACAGTAAATGCCTCAACATTTCAGTGAGATTCTTAATGGCCCATAGGATTAACCCAGCAGGGAGTCCCTGCACACTGAATGGGACTGCAGGGGCCTCCTGCTGTGTTAATCCGATGGGCCATTAAGAATTTTACAGAAATGTTGAGGCATTTACTGTGAGACTGCCCCAGAATCTCCCAGGAATTTCTCAGGTAAGTGTTCTAATACTGGTGGCTGTATCAGTATAGCCCAGTAGCATTTTGTGTCATTGTCTTGTATATTTAAGCCCTTCAGTGTTGCTCAGCTATGATGTTGCTCAGCCATGTTGCAGGCCCCTCCAGAACTGAAGGACTTGATATTGATTTATATTTACCAACGCCTAACTTTAAAGAGAAATGCCAAATGTTAAGAATGGATTTGCCATCAAATATTCACATGCTTAGGTGAATGTTTAGGTTTAGAATCCTTTGTAAGCATATGACTGGTGCATGTATGTGAAGCAGTAACACAACCTTCATCATAGGTTTGTGTCAGTAATAGACAGCTTGCTGACGAGGTTTTCATCAAAATGCCACTATTCACGCTTGTAAACGCCTTCTTTGTCACTATACTGTTTATGTTCAACTTGAAGCCCATCTCCACTTCAGCATCCATGTGGGGGTTTATGATAAACTTCAGATGATTCTGGGAAGCTATAACAAATATTTATTTTTCTCAGTCTAAGCATCATATCTGTTATTTGAAGTATTGTTCTCTAATCTATTTTATAGATGGATGATAAAACAAGTAAATAAGTGATGTAATGTAGGGGCAGCTATATCGATAAGACTAATTTTACTTCCACCTAGTTTGATAGTAAGCAATTTGTGACAGGAGGGGGTAACAAGGCTATATAATAAAGGTCAAGCCCGTTTTTGTTTACCCCTGCTCCGTTTATAAGGGTCCACGAGAGTTAGCTCTGACTCGCGGTCATGAAGGGACCAAGTTCTCAGAAGAGAACGTAGCAGTGGCATATGGAATTTTATGCCAATTTGGGTTCCAGGAGATTCCGGGCTAAGTCCAGGTCGGGGTAAAATTCTCCCATAGAGTTCCCTGCACCCAAGAGTCTCGTTTTCAACCCCAGAACCCCAGTGTGTGTCTTTTTGTCTGTATTTTGTGTTTCATTCTGAGTAAACGAATTTATGCCAAATAAATTACAATTTATTTCTTTACCTTGTTTTGCTCAATGAATGATCCTGGTAAAAAGGTGTAAATAACCTGGTCTCCCGTGACAATTTATTTTAATGGACTTCATTATGAGCCTATGGTAAGATCATTGGCTTTTGGTGTCACGTCTCCTTGTGACCTTGGGCACTTTACTTTAACTTCCTGCTCCTCGGGCACCAAAACTAGATTGTAAACTCTAAATTGCAGGGACCCTTGTCTGCAGAATTCTTTGTACAGTTCTGTGTACATTGCTAGCACTACATGTAAGAAAAACATTTTATATAACATACTCATTTCCCATTTGCACTCAACCTAAGATTACATCTGGGAGATATACAGTATTTGAGACGTGGAGTTAATAATATTAAAACAAATACATAAACATTAAATACCTATAGATAAACATGGAGGACAAACCAATGATATATAATCAACACATGAATGATCACACACAAGTCTCCGTTTGAAAAAACGTAGATAAAGGGGTAGTCCTGGTGCTGCTTCTTCAGAGAGAGATCCCCAGCTTTTTGTATGTCCAATTTAACTAAAAAATAGATCACACAAAGATAAGTGTATACAGTTTTATTCCACAGATTAAAAAAACAATAGAATAAAGAACAAATGCACTCACATTTGTGCTTAATACTATAAAGACATAAAGCCCAATCGGATATACCCCAAGCCAGGGGTACGCAAACTGGAGGGAGAACGGCGCTTACAGAGGTCCAGGCTATTCACGATAGCATTTAAATTAGATGCCGGAGGAGTGCACACAGGGCCTCTGTATGTTCCTCTACCTTGTCTCCAGCAGCTTCTGTTGACGCGTCCTCATGGCAACGCGGTGTGAAATGGCGGTGCGGCTTCACATGGCAGTGCGACGTCACATAACTTCATGATGTCAGAAACGAAGGAGACAAGGTAAGGCGGGCTGCGCGAACAGGGGGGAAGAACAGGCAGGGAGAGCAGATGAAAATGTTTGCGTACCCCAGCCCTAAACCACCTCATGAGTTTGCTTACCCCAGGCCTAAACCACCTCATGTCAGTGTCTCTCTCGGGTGCCTGCGCTGTCGTCTCCTCTCTCACACCACAGCGTGTCCCCTTAGAGATGACGTCACTTCCAAAATGGCCCCCGGGGAATCACAGACCGGCACAGATTCGCTGGTTTGCCGTACGTGTTTCATGAAGGTATCTCGCTTCCTCAGGAGCTTTATATCTGTGCTGTAGTAAGGGAGCAATAGTAGGTATAAATGGCACACCACTGTTTGTAAAGAGTATATAAATATTATTTTGCTTCTGGTGCTTACCTTCCAATGGTCCCGGTGTCTCAAAGTTGGACCTGATAATAGGCACAAAATAGAGGAATAGAAGGAGCACACAGTAGACTTGTTTTGAGTTTGAAAACCTCTGCTGGTCTGAGGAAGGGACGCATTAGTCCTGAAACGTTACCTTTATTAGCTCTGATGCTGTGAATACTTTATTGAAGTTTTTTTTTAACTCAAAACAAGTCTCCTCTGTGCTCCTTCTTTTCCTCTATTTTGTGCTGTAGTAAGGGCTCATTTAGGAGGCAATTTATACCCCTTTTTACCCTTAAAAACCTCACAACAGGTTCCAATGACAGGATAAACAAAATATATCGTGCGCAACTAATAAACCTCTAATATAATCAGTGATACAATGTGTATTAACATATACACTTCTAATTTTTACTCAACTGGTAAAACCACAAAAAACCCACAGTGTGAAAAAATAATTTTTTTTTACATAACCGTGTAATGTGATGTAGAAAGCGTCTGCTGCTATTAAACAAAGGGTGGCACGGCACCCCCCAAACACTGAAGATATGGAGACAAAAAAACAGCGCACAACGCAAATAGTGAAGTATGAAAGTAACAAGTGTATATTAAAATAGGGGATAAATATTCTGCATACATCAAGGTATTAGGACATAAACATTGAGTGTGTTAAACGCACAAGTTACCACTCGGCGGCCGCTCATACAGGAGTCAGGAGTATGTTTCCCTTGGCAGGCGTCTGGGACAGCAGCTGCGATGCTTTTCCTTCCTAGGAACACCTCTGCATTCAGTCACCGTCTCTGTGGGAAACTCCCCTCTGGTCAGATGGGCTCCACACTGCTAATTCTAATAACACTATCTCTTAAGACTACTCAAATCCCAAACATCAATACAGTACTATAGTTTGCACATACAGTATATAACATACTGCCACAATAGTAACCAGTGCATAATAAATATACAATTATAGAAGGAATAGTAAATGTATGGAAACATCTAGACAAACATGAAATATTGGGTACAATAGCACAATCACTGAAATGCTAAAGACATACTAGATGGCAATATACAGTAGAACAAAACAAGTGCAGGGATTATACAAATGAATGATAAAATATTACAATCTCTAAAATATACTATGTTCATTTAAGAGCACAACCTTAAAAACAACAACAATCTCCCCAAAAAGAACATATCACCTCATAATTGGGGGAAAAAATATTCTATATTTCAATAGTATCAGGGACTATTTTTTAGTTTTTAATATATTCCTCTATACTTCTACATCTCCAAGGATGTCTGTGCATCCCTTTGTGATACTGTAGGCTGAGCGGCCTGTCACCCAGGGACAGCCAGTGAGGCTGTACATCCCTTCTCCTCTGTGAATGGAAGGGAGAGCAGTGTATACATGGGGCAGGATGGAGTGCAAAGAGAGGGGAGGAGAGATGGCAAGGTGAGGAGGAGGAATCGGACAGCATCGAGAGGAGAAGACAGATGAGCTGAGGAGGGAGTGTAGAGTGTACAGAAAGGAGAAGCCACAGTAAGGCAGAGAGTGCATAGAGAAGGGAGGATAGAGTCCAAAGAGGAGCAGGGCATGACGGAGTTGAGCATAAGGTGGGCAAGAGGGGAGGAGACGGCAAGGCATTACAGGGAGGGGTGAAAACAAAGAGTAATATTTAAAATACATAATATTTCATGATCATGACATTATTAATCAGTGGTGCTTCAGGCTTTAATAAAGCTGCAGTTTGATTTTAAAAAATACAAGACAGGGAAGGTGTAGTAGTGCCGAAACACATAGGATATTCTATTATTCATAGATTCGACTAATGGGCAGGCGCCTACAGAGTGTCAAGCTAAGACTGTTATCACCAGAGACTCTAGCCAGAGTGATTGGGTGGTAGTAGTGAGGAGAGTGCTAAACATCCGGTATCCCGCACTGAAACACATTGCACCTCTATTGGGCTTGGTCCATGTCATTCGACCCTTGCTATATGTCATAGTGACCACCTGAGTCTGTTCAGTGAGCACATTTTAGTATAGTCCCTTTAGACAAGCGGTGGGGAACGTCAGGCCCGAGGGCCGTATAAGGCCCGAGGGCCGTATAAGGCCCTCAAAATCATTTGGTCTGGCCCTGCTAAGGCAACTGCTATAACCGGGGTCGCGCTAATTTTTTTTAAAATGGCCACCGCGCGCCCGATCGGGAGGAGGTGGTGTGAGGCGCCGGCAGCCCTACACGATCCCCAGCAGCCACCGTACTTCCCCCGCACTCCCCCCGCAGCAGTCCCCGCAGCATTCCCCGCACTTCCCCCATGCTTCTCCAGCAGTTCCCCCCGCACTTACCCCAGCATCCGTCCTACACGATCCCGCCAGCAGCAGCAACTACCAGAGGTAGGGGAGGGGGGTGGGGTTCTTTGTGCCTACATGCCTGCCGTGTGCCTGCCTGTCTGTGTCTGTATGGCCCGCGAACCATGTTATAAATATCCAAATGGCCCTTGGCAGAAAAAAGGTTCCCCACCCCTGCTTTAGACAGTGGTGTGTGCATTGATTGTTCCCCTCTACAGACTGTGTTCCTATTTAGCGCACTTTGTTCCATTCCCTCTCCCCATTTGTTATTACATTTTTAATGGCCTGATAAACTCTTGGTGAGGGCTCGTTTTAGGACAGATAAGAGATCCTAGAGATAAGAACATATGTTTTGCCAGCGATGGGAGTAAATTATGGTTCTCCCGATACCAACGTAAACACACTAGTTAAAGGTTTTCAAAGCTTTCCTGGAAAGGTTTTACAGAGTGCCATGGGGGCATGACTATCCCATAACATCCAAAAGATATGGAATCATAGACTTGACAGCGATGCTAAAGTATAACATTTCGATATCTGCATTCTTGTCAGGATGACTAACGCGATTAGGCCAGATATGGGGGGTCTAGCAGGTAATAAGGAACAGATATCCATTCGTCGCTCAAATTTAGGGGCAAGACGGTCATAATTAGTCTCGCTACGTCCGTCATGGCCGCCTGAATCTCTTGGTGACTCACGTGGGTCTAAGTATTAAAGAAGGGAAGTTGAGTGTGGTTATATACTGAGGCAAATTTAAACGTCGTTTGCTAGGAGTTTTTTTTTTTTTTTTTACTCTGTCATAAAACTGTCAATCTAACAGATGATTTATGACAGGGGTGGGCTTATGTTGTTTCAATGGGGAAAAAAATAGTACACAAGTCTGAGCACGGTATTATGAAAATCAGATTTTAAAAGGTGTTTTTGGACCAAACACGTGAAGTCTCATTTCTGCGCCAGTGACCTCTCTGGGAGAAAATTCTGATTTATGGTAATGTATGTTATAGGGATTAAAGTTTTATGTTTTATCCTGTTATTTTAAGAAACTGTCCTGTGTTTACTGTAATTGTATGTTCTTGTAATCATTTTTCTGTAATCTGAGTACTGTATTTTTATATATATGTTAAAACATTTCATAAGTGATGCTTTGGGCTCTGAATGAACTGTCTGGAGAGAGTATTTACATTTTCACACATTTTGCTACAACAGATTTTTGTGCATCATTTTTCTATTATAAACAGGTGCCTGAGACCCTGGCAGAAATATTAATTACATCTTTTATGTGCATAATTTCTCTGCTGGTGGAAACAGATATAATTGCAATTAAGTATGGGATTAATATTAACTAATTGAAAGTACCTTGCGGGGATGGAAAAATGAGTTTGATAGGCGAGTTGGCTAGAGTAGTCGTGTATATTAACCCTGGTTGCATATCTAAGTCTCGTGCTCACGTGTGCTGTTCATGACAGGTAGTATAGTATATTGGGACGGATTGAGGGGATATGTTGTTCATTTGAGGGACCTTTGCGAAGGTGAAGAGTGGGACAGTTTGAGCTGTGTATTAACCCTTGTCCTGTATGCAAGTCACGTGCTCACAGGTGGGCCGTACGTGACAAATAACCTTACAGATCTACTAGATGGGTGTATGTTACGCCAGTACAGCTAGTTTTATTGATTACAATCTTTAGGGTTAGTCTTGGTTTTAGAAGCAAAGAAAAACTGAACAGCATAAACCGTTTCAGAAGGTTGAGGGGACTTTTAATGCAAGGAACATGAACAATTGCAGGTGCTCCCTGTAATCCTGCGTTCTTCTCTCCTTTCAGGTACTAGGCCTCCTAAAGTTGGCCTGGGGCAGACGCTTGATTTTTACCATTGGCGTTTCCAGCACCACAGGTGAATCGGACACCGTTGTATGGAACGAAATCCACCACAAGACTGAAATGAACTCCAACATAAGTGGGCATGGCTATCCTGACCCTAATTACTTGGACAATGTCATAGCTGAGCTTTCTGCTCAAGGGGTCACAGAAGACTGCTTAAACCTGTAACAAGTTTCAAAGAAAGAAAAAAAAAGACCATTCAACTGGTTGCCTCCTATGTTCTTTGGCAGGCACTCAGTTCATGTATACGCTGCCTTAAAGTTAAAACATTTGGTAAAGCAATACCTGTGTCTTGAAAAGGTTTACAAAGAAGCTATAAAAATTTGTTTTGGTTTGTTTAAGACTAATGTGCTGGTTTATATTACTACCCCTGCAGGACAGGGACAAGTCATTAAGAACTCAATCTTGTACATGTACAGTATAACATCGTAAAATTTGCCGTTTACAAGAGAAACATTACTGATTTTCTGTGCCGTGTACTTCACAAACAAAACTGATTTAATGGCAAACAAGATAAGTAAGCAGGTTATCTTCATAGCGTTAAAAAAAAAAAAAACTATAGGTACGCTGAAGGCACTTATCACGAATGAACATAGATTTAGTCTGTCACTGCTAAGTGAGATTTTATTTCTAAAGTAATTTAGAAGCCCCTGTAGTGAATAAAGGCAAGGTCACTGGTTTTCGGTCTGTCTTCAAAGGTTGTTTATTTTTCCCAGTTCACCTGAGTGGAAATGTATTCTATGGCAATTGGTACTTTTATGTTCTATTTTATCAATAACTTGTTTAAGTTGAACGGGAAAAAAATATGGTGAATAAATATAGTTTAATGATATTGATAATTAGACTAAAACTTCTTCTCTTCACCGGGAAGGAATGACTGGATTCAGCCTGTCCAAACCAAAAATTACAATATATACATTGATTCTTCTTTATACGTTGGTAAATTTTGCCTATACCAAATTTTTAAAAATTAAAATCTATTTTAAAGTATCATATATTCAATCTATATTTAAGGTAAGCATACAGTACATAATATCTATATATACATTGTTTGATAAAATCGTTAAGTTGAAGGGACTATATTCTTTAAAAATGTGTATCTTTCCTATGGGATAAAGGTGCCACTCATCGGCACACTCTGTAATGCGATTTTTGTAAGGTCATATTTTAAAAGCAAGATTGTGCCTTTAATAATGAGAACCCAGACTTTTTACTGGCTGCTAAACAGAGCATCCTGCTTCTTGCTGTCTGAATAGTGCATTTACGCACTTGACCTTTTCTGCTGAATTATAGGTAATGTAATTGCAAGTATATCTGCTGTTAGAAATGTAAGACTGAACAAAGAGCAGTTAAATAAAGCAACCTTTTTGTTTTTAGATTTGTTTCCACATTTAAATGACCACTTTCTGTGCTTAACCCCTTAGATTTGTTTTTAAACAGAAACAACATAGTTTTTTACTATTGGTTATTGATTATAACCAGTGTAAAATGGAAGTGCTCTGTCAATCACAATGCAGAATTGTGTGCTCCTAAACTCCTTTACTGATGGATTGTTCTAACCAAATCTTTGTCATTTTATGTTGGATAGCTTTTACAAATTGTGATTTTGACGATATCAGAACAAATATCTTGACCATTGGGAATTTTCTCTGTTGTCTCCATTATTAAAAATGTTTTTAAAAATAAATTAAAAAGTTGTATTTAATGGTCCACAAGGTGTGCTATGTCAGCAATGTTAAAAGCTAGATGCCACTGAAGCTAAAACATACAACTTGCAGTGACACGTTCAACTGAATTGTCACATTTGAATGTCATCCTAAAATGAAACTATCATAATAAAAATACCTCAACATAAACAATACCCATTTTTTAGTCTTGTGTCTCCTTAATATTCAAAATACAAAAGGTTAAGTACCACTGTCTTCAATCCTGGCATGACTAGTAGTCCCTCGAGGAGAGATTTTAGAAGCACTGAACCACATTCTGGAAACATACCAATGTAAGGTACTAGCAGCAGAAAGCTCATGCATTTCCTGCAATTAAGCATGTTATGGCAGTGCCCAATAAGTGGACATGCTGCATTCTTTTGATTAAGTACTCTGATTTATGTTTCAATGATGATCTCTATTTCAGATTTAGGACTTTTTGGACCATTAAGGGTTCCCCCCTGCCCCCGAACAAGAACTGTGAAGCTATGGGATATACTGTATGCTTTGTGTCTTTCAACAATGTATCCACTTTAAAGAACTATAGTAAAAAATGTATTTCCACTTTTCTGTGTTTTGTGTTTATATACTGTAGTTACTTTATCACATGAGTAAAGTAAAAATGTACAAGCTATTTAAGGTCACGGATCTTTCTGGGATTCTCTAAACTTTATGGAACAATATCTATATCTATAAGTCTCAAATAATGTTTGTGTGTGTATGTCTTCCCCCTGTGTGCTTGGCCCTGTGTTCCCCCTGTGTCATTGGCCACGGACGCACCCCCCGACCCCCTCACCCCACCCCTCACATTGCGAGAACAACTTGGGGAACCCACACTCCTCACCTCTCCCCCCACACCCATACACCTCCGCCGCAGGCCTCACCTCTCCCCAACCACCAACCCCCTTCCCCCCGGTCACACCACTAGCCGCTTCTCACCTCTCCCCCACCACCAATCCCCATCCCCTAGCCGCTCCTCAGCGCCGGCCTCAAGTCTGTGTGTGTGACACTGTGTGTGTGTCGCGGTGTGTGTGTGTGTGTCTCACGGTGTGTGTGTGTCTCACGGTGTGTGTGTGTGTGTGTGTGTGTGTGTCTCACGGTGTGTGTGTGTCTCACGGTGTGTGTGTGTGTGTCTCACGGTGTGTGTGTGTGTGTCTCACGGTGTGTGTGTGTGTGTCTCACGGTGTGTGTGTGTGTGTCTCACGGTGTGTGTGTGTCTCACGGTGTGTGTGTGTCTCACGGTGTGTGTGTGTGTCTCGGTGTGTGTGTGTGTATGTCTCACGGTGTGTGTGTGTGTCTCACGGTGCGTGTCTCTCACGGTGTGTGTGTGTCTCACGGTGTGTGTGTGTGTCTCACGGTGTGTGTGTGTGTGTCTCACGGTGTGTGTGTGTGTCTTACGGTGTGTGTGTGTGTGTCTCATGGTGTGTGTGTCTCACGGTGTGTGTGTGTGTGTCTCACGGTGGGTGGGTGTGTCTCACAGTGTGTGTGTGTGTGCCTCATGGTGTGTGTGTGTGTGTCTCACGGTGTGTGTGTGTCTCACGGTGTGTGTGTGTGTGTCTCACGGTGTGTGTGTGTGTCTCACGGTGTGTGTGTCTCATGGTGTGTGTGTGTGTCTCACGGTGTGTGTCTCACGGTGTGTGTCTCACGGTGTGTGTTTGTGTGTCTCACGGTGTTTGTTTGTGTCTCACGGTGTGTGCGTGTGTGTCTCACGGTGTGTGTGTGTGTCTCACGGTGTGTGTGTGTGTGTGTGTCTCACGGTGTGTGTGTGTGTGTGTGTCTCACGGTGTGTGTGTGTGTGTGTGTCTCACGGTGTGTGTGTGTGTGTCTCACGGTGTGTGTGTGTGTCTCACGGTGTGTGTGTGTGTGTCTCACGGTGTGTGTGTGTGTGTGTCTCACGGTGTGTGTGTGTGTCTCACGGTGTGTGTGTGTGTGTCTCACGGTGTGTGTGTGTGTGTGTGTGTGTGTGTCTCACGGTGTGTGTGTGTGTGTCTCACGGTGTGTGTGTCTCACGGTGTGTGTGTGTGTCTCACGGTGTGTGTGTGTGTCTCACGGTGTGTGTGTGTCTCACGGTGTTTGTGTGTGTGTCTCACGGTGTGTGTGTGTGTCTCACGGTGTGTGTGTCTCACGGTGTGTGTGTGTGTGTCTCACGGTGTGTGTGTGTGTGTCTCACTGTGTGTGTGTGTGTGTCTCACGGTGTGTGTGTGTGTCTCATGGTGTGTGTGTGTCTCACGGTGTGTGTGTGTGTCTCACGGTGTGTGTGTGTGTGTGTCTCACGGTGTGTGTGTGTGTGTCTCACGGTGTGTGTGTGTGTGTGTCTCACGGTGTGTGTGTGTGTGTGTCTCACGGTGTGTGTGTGTGTGTGTGTGTCTCACGGTGTGTGTGTGTGTGTCTCACGGTGTGTGTGTCACGGTGTGTGTGTGTCTCACGGTGTGTGTTTGTGTGTCTCACGGTGTGTGTGTGTGTCTCACGGTGTGTGTCTCATGGTGTGTGTGTGTCTCACGGTGTGTGTGTCTCACAGTATGTGTGTGTGTGTCTGTCTCAAGGTGTGTGTGTCTCACGGTGTGTTTGTGTGTCTGTCTCACGGTGTGTGTTTGTGTGTCTCACGGTGTGTGTGTCTTTCACGGTGTGTGTGTGTCTCACGGTGTGTGTGTGTGTGTCTCACGGTGTGTGTGTGTGTGTCTCACGGTGTGTGTGTCTCACGGTGTGTGTGTGTGTGTCTCACGGTGTGTGTGTGTCACGGTGTGTGTCTCACGGTGTGTGTTTGTGTGTCTCACGGTGTGTGTGTGTGTGTGTCTCACGGTGTGTGTGTGTCTCACGGTGTGTGTGTGTGTGTCTCACGGTGTGTGTCTCACGGTGTGTGTGTGTGTCTCACGGTGTGTGTGTGTCTCACGGTGTGTGTGTGTGTGTGTGTGTGTCTCACGGTGTGTGTGTGTGTGTGTCTCACGGTGTGTGTGTCACGGTGTGTGTGTCTCACGGTGTGTGTGTGTGTGTCTCACGGTGTGTGTGTCTCACGGTGTGTGTTTGTGTGTCTCACGGTGTGTGTGTGTGTCTTTGACGGTGTGTGTGTCTCACGGTGTGTGTGTGTGTGTCTCACGGTGTGTGTGTCTCACGGTGTGTGTGTGTGTCTCAAGGTGTGTGTGTGTGTGTCTCACGGTGTGTGTGTGTCTCTCGGTGTGTGTGTGTGTCTCGGTGTGTGTGTGTGTCTCTCGGTGTGTGTGTGTGTGTCTCACGGTGTGTGTGTGTGTGTCTCATGGGGTGTGTGTGTGTGTGTGTCTCACGGTGTGTGTGTGTCTCACGGTGTGTGTCTCACGGTGTGTGTCTCTCACGGTGTGTGTCTCTCACGGTGTGTGTCTCACGGTGTGTGCGTGTGTGTCTCACGGTGTGTGTGTCTCACGGTGTGTGTCTCACGGTGTGTGTGTCTCACTGTGTGTGTGTGTGTCTCACGGTGTGTGTGTGTCTCACGGTGTGTGTATTTGTGTCTCACGGTGTGTGTGTCTCACGGTGTGTGTGTCTCACGGTGTGTGTGTGTGTCTCACGGTGTGTGTGTATGTGTCTCACGGTGTGTGTGTGTGTGTCTCACGGTGTGTGTGTCTCACGGTGTGTGTTTGTGTGTCTCACGGTGTGTGTGTCTCACGGCGAGTGTCTCACGGTGGGTGGGTGTCTCACACGGTGTGTGTGCGTGTGTGTGTCTCACACGGTGTGTGTCTCACACGGTGTGTGTGTGTGTCTCACGCGGTGTGTGTGTGTCTCACGCGGTGTGTGTGTGTCTCACGCGGTGTGTGTGTGTCTCACGAGGTGTGTGTGTGTGTGTCGCGGTGTGTGTGTGTGTGTCTCACGGTGTGTGTGTGTGTGTGTGTGTCTCACGGTGTGTGTGTGTGTGTGTCTCACGGTGTGTGTGTCTCACGGTGTGTGTGTGTCTCACGGTGTGTGTGTGTCTCACGGTGTGTGTGTGTGTGTGTGTCTCACGGTGTGTGTGTCTCACGGTGTGTGTGTGTGTCTCACGGTGTGTGTGTGTGTGTGTCTCACGGTGTGTGTGTCTCACGGTGTGTGTGTGTCTCACGGTGTGTGTGTGTCTCACGGTGTGTGTGTTTGTGTCTCACGGTGTGTGTGTGTCTCACGGTGTGTGTGTGTGTCTCACGGTGTGTGTGTATGTGTCTCACGGTGTGTGTGTGTGTGTCTCACGGTGTGTGTGTCTCACGGTGTGTGTTTGTGTGTCTCACGGTGTGTGTGTCTCACGGCGAGTGTCTCACGGTGGGTGGGTGTCTCACACGGTGTGTGTGCGTGTGTGTGTCTCACACGGTGTGTGTCTCACATGGTGTGTGTGTGTGTGTCTCACGCGGTGTGTGTGTGTCTCACGCGGTGTGTGTGTGTCTCACGCGGTGTGTGTGTGTCTCACGAGGTGTGTGTGTGTCTCACGCGGTGTGTGTGTCTCACGCGGTGTGTGTGTGTGTGTTTCAATGATGATCTCTATTTCAGATTTAGGACTTTTTGGACCATTAAGGGTTCCCCCCTGCCCCCGAACAAGAACTGTGAAGCTATGGGATATACTGTGTGCTTTGTGTCTTTCAACAATGTATCCACTTTAAAGAACTATAGTAAAAAATGTATTTCCACTTTTCTGTGTTTTGTGTTTATATACTGTAGTTACTTTATCACATGAGTAAAGTAAAAATGTACAAGCTATTTAAGGTCACGGATCTTTCTGGGATTCTCTAAACTTTATGGAACAATATCTATATCTATAAGTCTCAAATAATGTTTGTGTGTGTATTTCTTCCCCCTGTGTGCTTGGCCCTGTGTTCCCCCTGTGTCATTGGCCACGGACGCACCCCCCGACCCCCTCACCCCACCCCTCACATTGCGAGAACAACTTGGGGAACCCACACTCCTCATCTCTCCCCCCACACCCATACACCTCCGCCGCAGGCCTCACCTCTCCCCAACCACCAACCCCCTTCCCCCCGGTCACACCACTAGCCGCTTCTCACCTCTCCCCCACCACCAATCCCCATCCCCTAGCCGCTCCTCAGCGCCGGCCTCAAGTCTGTGTGTGTGACACTGTGTGTGTGTCACGGTGTGTGTGTGTGTCTCACGGTGTGTGTGTGTCTCACGGTGTGTGTGTGTGTGTGTGTGTGTGTCTCACGGTGTGTGTGTGTCTCACGGTGTGTGTGTGTGTGTCTCACGGTGTGTGTGTGTCTCACGGTGTGTGTGTGTCTCACGGTGTGTGTGTGTGTCTCACGGTGTGTGTGTGTGTGTCTCACGGTGTGTGTGTGTGTCTCACGGTGCGTGTCTCTCACGGTGTGTGTGTGTGTGTGTCTCACGGTGTGTGTGTGTGTCTTACGGTGTGTGTGTGTGTGTCTCATGGTGTGTGTGTCTCACGGTGTGTGTGTGTGTGTCTCACGGTGTGTGGGTGTGTCTCACGGTGTGTGTGTGTGTGCCTCATGGTGTGTGTGTGTCTCACGGTGTGTGTGTGTCTCACGGTGTGTGTGTGTCTCACGGTGTGTGTGTGTCTCACGGTGTGTGTGTGTGTGTCTCACGGTGTGTGTGTGTCTCACGGTGTGTGTGTGTGTGTGTGTCTCACGGTGTGTGTGTGTCTCACGGTGTGTGTCTCACGGTGTGTGTCTCACGGTGTGTGTTTGTGTGTCTCACGGTGTTTGTTTGTGTCTCACGGTGTGTGCGTGTGTGTCTCACGGTGTGTGTGTCTCACGGTGTGTGTGTGTGTGTGTCTCACGGTGTGTGTGTGTGTGTCTCACGGTGTGTGTGTGTGTGTGTGTCTCACGGTGTGTGTGTGTGTGTGTGTCTCACGGTGTGTGTGTGTGTGTGTGTGTGTGTGTGTGTCTCACGGTGTGTGTGTGTGTGTCTCACGGTGTGTGTGTCTCACGGTGTGTGTGTGTGTGTGTGTGTGTGTGTCTCACGGTGTGTGTGTGTGTCTCACAGTGTGTGTGTGTCTCACGGTGTGTGTGTGTGTGTCTCACGGTGTGTGTGTGTGTGTCTCACGGTGTGTGTGTCTCACGGTGTGTGTGTCTCACGGTGTGTGTGTGTGTCTCACGGTGTGTGTGTGTGTCTCACGGTGTGTGTGTGTGTCTCACGGTGTGTGTGTCTCACGGTGTGTGTGTCTCACGGTGTGTGTGTGTGTGTGTCTCACGGTGTGTGTGTGTGTGTGTGTGTCTCACGGTGTGTGTGTGTGTCTCACGGTGTGTGTCTCACGGTGTGTGTGTGTGTCTCTCACGGTGTGTGTGTGTGTCTCACGGTGTGTGTGTGTCTCACGGTGTGTGTGTGTGTCTCACGGTGTGTGTGTGTCTCACGGTGTGTGTGTGTGTCTCACGGTGTGTGTTTGTGTGTCTCACGGTGTGTGTGTGTCTCACAGTATGTGTGTGTGTGTCTGTCTCAAGGTGTGTGTGTCTCACGGTGTGTTTGTGTGTCTGTCTCACGGTGTGTGTTTGTGTGTCTCACGGTGTGTGTGTCTTTCACGGTGTGTGTGTGTCTCACGGTGTGTGTGTGTGTGTGTGTCTCACGGTGTGTGTGTGTGTCTCACGGTGTGTGTGTCTCACGGTGTGTGTGTGTGTGTCTCACGGTGTGTGTGTGTCACGGTGTGTGTCTCACGGTGTGTGTTTGTGTGTCTCACGGTGTGTGTGTGTGTGTGTGTCTCACGGTGTGTGTGTGTCTCACGGTGTGTGTGTGTGTGTCTCACGGTGTGTGTGTGTGTGTGTGTCTCACGGTGTGTGTCTCACGGTGTGTGTGTGTGTCTCACGGTGTGTGTGTGTGTGTCTCACGGTGTGTGTGTGTGTGTGTGTCTCACGGTGTGTGTGTGTGTGTCTCACGGTGTGTGTGTCACGGTGTGTGTGTCTCACGGTGTGTGTGTGTGTGTCTCACGGTGTGTGTGTCTCACGGTGTGTGTGTGTCTCACGGTGTGTGTGTGTCTCACGGTGTGTGTGTGTCTCACGGTGTGTGTGTGTCTCACGGTGTGTGTGTGTCTCACGGTGTGTGTGTGTGTGTCTGTCTCACGGTGTGTGTGTCTCACTGTGTGTTTGTGTGTCTGTCTCACGGTGTGTGTTTGTGTGTCTCACGGTGTGTGTGTCTTTCACGGTGTGTGTGTGTGTGTCTCACGGTGTGTGTGTGTGTGTGTCTCACGGTGTGTGTGTGTGTCTCACGGTGTGTGTGTGTGTCTCACGGTGTGTGTGTGTGTGTCTCACGGTGTGTGTGTGTGTGTGTCTCACGGTGTGTGTGTGTGAGTCACGGTGTGTGTGTGTGTCTCACGGTGTGTGTGTGTGTCTCACGGTGTGTGTGTGTCACGGTGTGTGTCTCACGGTGTGTGTGTGTGTGTCTCACGGTGTGCGTGTGTCTCACGTGTGTGTGTCTCACGGTGTGTGTGTGTCTCACGGTGTGTGTGTCTCACGGTGTGTGTGTGTGTCTCACGGTGTGTGTGTGTCTCACGGTGTGTGTGTGTCTCACGGTGTGTGTGTGTCTCACAGTATGTGTGTGTGTGTGTGTGTCACGGTGTGTGTGTCACGGTGTGTGTGTCACGGTGTGTGTGTGTCTCACGGTGTGTGTGTGTCTCTCACGGTGTGTGTGTGTCTCACGGTGTGTGTGTGTCTCACGGTGTGTGTGTGTCTCACGGTGTGTGTGTGTGTGTCTCACGGTGTGTGTGTGTGTGTGTCTCACGGTGTGTGTGTGTGTGTGTCTCACGGTGTGTGTGTGTGTCTCATGGTGTGTGTGTGTGTGTGTGTCTCACGGTGTGTGTGTGTGTCTCACGGTGTGTGTGTGTGTGTCTCACGGTGTGTGTGTGTGTGTGTCTCACGGTGTGTGTGTGTGTGTGTCTCACGGTGTGTGTGTGTGTGTCTCACGGTGTGTGTGTGTGTCTCACGGTGTGTGTGTGTGTGTCACGGTGTGTGTGTGTGTGTGTGTCTCACGGTGTGTGTGTCTCTCACGGTGTGTGTGTGTCTCACGGTGTGTGTGTGTGTCTCACGGTGTGTGTGTGTCTCACGGTGTGTGTTTGTGTGTCTCACGGTGTGTGTGTGTGTGTCTCACGGTGTGTGTGTCTCACGGTGTGTGTGTGTGTGTCTCACGGTGTGTGTGTGTCTCACGGTGTGTGTGTGTCTCTCACGGTGTGTGTGTGTGTGTGTGTCACGGTGTGTGTGTGTCTCACAGTGTGTGTCTCACGGTGTGTGTTTGTGTGTCTGTCTCACGGTGTGTGTTTGTGTGTCTCACGGTGTGTGTGTGTCTTTCACGGTGTGTGTGTGTCTCACGGTGTGTGTGTGTGTGTGTGTCTCACGGTGTGTGTGTGTGTGTCTCACGGGGGGTGTGTGTGTGTGTGTGTGTGCCACGGTGTGTGTGTCACGGTGTGTGTGTGTGTGTCTCACGGTGTGTGTGTGTGTGTCTCACGGTGTGTGTGTGTGTCTCACGGTGTGTGTGTGTGTGTGTCTCACGGTGTGTTTGTGTGTGTCTCACGGTGTGTGTGTGTCTCACGGTGTGTGTGTGTGTCTCTCGGTGTGTGTGTGTGTGTCTCACTGTGTGTGTGTCTCACGGTGTGTGTGTGTCTGTGTGTCTCACGTGTGTGTCTCACGGTGTGTGTGTCTCACGGTGTGTGTGTGTCTCACGGTGTGTGTGTGTCTCACGGTGTGTGTGTGTCTCACGGTGTGTGTCTGTCTCACGGTGTGTGTTTGTGTGTCTCACGGTGTGTGTGTCTTTCACGGTGTGTGTGTGTCTCACGGTGTGTGTGTGTGTGTGTGTGTCTCACGGTGTGTGTGTGTGTGTCTCACGGTGTGTGTGTCTCACGGTGTGTGTGTGTGTGTCTCACGGTGTGTGTGTGTCACGGTGTGTGTCTCACGGTGTGTGTTTGTGTGTCTCACGGTGTGTGTGTGTGTGTGTGTCTCACGGTGTGTGTGTGTCTCACGGTGTGTGTGTGTGTGTCTCACGGTGTGTGTGTGTGTGTGTCTCACGGTGTGTGTCTCACGGTGTGTGTGTGTGTCTCACGGTGTGTGTGTGTGTGTCTCACGGTGTGTGTGTGTGTGTGTGTCTCACGGTGTGTGTGTGTGTGTCTCACGGTGTGTGTGTCACGGTGTGTGTGTCTCACGGTGTGTGTGTGTGTGTCTCACGGTGTGTGTGTCTCACGGTGTGTGTGTCTCACGGTGTGTGTGTGTCTCACGGTGTGTGTGTGTCTCACGGTGTGTGTCTCACGGTGTGTGTGTGTCTCACGGTGTGTGTGTGTCTCACGGTGTGTGTGTGTCTCACGGTGTGTGTGTGTCTCACGGTGTGTGTGTGTGTGTCTGTCTCACGGTGTGTGTGTCTCACTGTGTGTTTGTGTGTCTGTCTCACGGTGTGTGTTTGTGTGTCTCACGGTGTGTGTGTCTTTCACGGTGTGTGTGTGTGTGTGTCTCACGGTGTGTGTGTGTGTGTGTCTCACGGTGTGTGTGTGTGTCTCACGGTGTGTGTGTGTGTGTCTCACGGTGTGTGTGTGTGTGTGTCTCACGGTGTGTGTGTGTGAGTCACGGTGTGTGTGTGTGTCTCACGGTGTGTGTGTGTGTCTCACGGTGTGTGTGTGTCACGGTGTGTGTCTCACGGTGTGTGTGTGTGTGTCTCACGGTGTGTGTGTGTCTCACGGTGTGTGTGTCTCACGGTGTGTGTGTGTGTCTCACGGTGTGTGTGTGTCTCACGGTGTGTGTGTGTCTCACGGTGTGTGTGTGTCTCACAGTATGTGTGTGTGTGTGTGTCACGGTGTGTGTGTCACGGTGTGTGTGTCACGGTGTGTGTGTGTCTCACGGTGTGTGTGTGTCTCTCACGGTGTGTGTGTGTCTCACGGTGTGTGTGTGTGTGTCTCACGGTGTGTGTGTGTGTGTGTCTCACGGTGTGTGTGTGTGTGTGTCTCACGGTGTGTGTGTGTGTGTCTCACGGTGTGTGTGTGTGTCTCACGGTGTGTGTGTGTGTCTCACGGTGTGTGTGTGTGTGTCTCACGGTGTGTGTGTGTGTGTCTCACGGTGTGTGTGTGTGTGTCTCACGGTGTGTGTGTCTCACGGTGTGTGTGTGTGTGTCACGGTGTGTGTGTGTGTGTGTGTCTCACGGTGTGTGTGTCTCTCACGGTGTGTGTGTGTCTCACGGTGTGTGTGTGTGTCTCACGGTGTGTGTGTGTCTCACGGTGTGTGTTTGTGTGTCTCACGGTGTGTGTGTGTGTGTCTCACGGTGTGTGTGTCTCACGGTGTGTGTGTGTGTGTCTCACGGTGTGTGTGTGTCTCACGGTGTGTGTGTGTCTCTCACGGTGTGTGTGTGTGTGTGTGTCACGGTGTGTGTGTGTCTCACAGTGTGTGTCTCACGGTGTGTGTTTGTGTGTCTGTCTCACGGTGTGTGTTTGTGTGTCTCACGGTGTGTGTGTGTCTTTCACGGTGTGTGTGTGTCTCACGGTGTGTGTGTGTGTGTGTGTCTCACGGTGTGTGTGTGTGTGTCTCACGGGGTGTGTGTGTGTGTGTGTGTGTGTGTGTGTGTGCCACGGTGTGTGTGTCACGGTGTGTGTGTGTGTGTCTCACGGTGTGTGTGTGTGTGTCTCACGGTGTGTGTGTGTGTCTCACGGTGTGTGTGTGTGTGTGTCTCACGGTGTGTTTGTGTGTGTCTCACGGTGTGTGTGTGTCTCACGGTGTGTGTGTGTGTCTCTCGGTGTGTGTGTGTGTGTCTCACGGTGTGTGTGTCTCACGGTGTGTGTGTGTCTCACGGTGTGTGTGTGTCTCACGGTGTGTGTGTGTCTCACGGTGTGTGTGTGTCTCACGGTGTGTGTGTGTCTCACGGTGTGTGTGTGTGTGTGTCTCACGGTGTGTGTGTGTGTGTCTCACGGTGTGTGTGTTTGTGTGTCTCATGGTGTGTTTGTTTGTGTGTCTCACACGGTGTGTGTGTCTCACACGGTGTGTGTGTCTCACACACGGTGTGTGTGTGTCTCACACACGGTGTGTGTGTGTCTCACACACGGTGTGTGTGTGTCTCACACACGGTGTGTGTGTGTGTCTCACACATGGTGTGTGTGTGTGTCTCACACACGGTGTGTGTGTGTGTCTCACACACGGTGTGTGTGTGTGTCTCACGCGGTGTGTGTGTGTCTCACGCGGTGTGTGTGTGTCTCACGCGGTGTGTGTGTGTGTCTCACGCGGTGTGTGTCTCACGCGGTGTGTGTGTGTGTCTCACGCGGTGTGTGTGTGTTTCAATGATGATCTCTATTTCAGATTTAGGACTTTTTGGACCATTAAGGGTTCCCCCCTGCCCCCGAACAAGAACTGTGAAGCTATGGGATATACTGTATGCTTTGTGTCTTTCAACAATGTATCCACTTTAAAGAACTATAGTAAAAAATGTATTTCCACTTTTCTGTGTTTTGTGTTTATATACTGTAGTTACTTTATCACATGAGTAAAGTAAAAATGTACAAGCTATTTAAGGTCACGGATCTTTCTGGGATTCTCTAAACTTTATGGAACAATATCTATATCTATAAGTCTCAAATAATGTTTGTGTGTGTATGTCTTCCCCCTGTGTGCTTGGCCCTGTGTTCCCCCTGTGTCATTGGCCACGGACGCACCCCCCGACCCCCTCACCCCACCCCTCACATTGCGAGAACAACTTGGGGAACCCACACTCCTCACCTCTCCCCCCACACCCATACACCTCCGCCGCAGGCCTCACCTCTCCCCAACCACCAACCCCCTTCCCCCCGGTCACACCACTAGCCGCTTCTCACCTCTCCCCCACCACCAATCCCCATCCCCTAGCCGCTCCTCGGCGCCGGCCTCAAGTCTGTGTCTGTGACACTGTGTGTGTCTCACGGTGTGTGTGTGTGTGTCTCACGGTGTGTGTGTGTGTGTGTGTCTCACGGTGTGTGTGTGTGTGTCTCACGGTGTGTGTGTCACGGTGTGTGTGTCTCACGGTGTGTGTGTGTGTGTCTCACGGTGTGTGTGTCTCACGGTGTGTGTGTCTCACGGTGTGTGTGTGTCTCACGGTGTGTGTGTGTCTCACGGTGTGTGTCTCACGGTGTGTGTGTGTCTCACGGTGTGTGTGTGTCTCACGGTGTGTGTGTGTCTCACGGTGTGTGTGTGTCTCACGGTGTGTGTGTGTGTGTCTGTCTCACGGTGTGTGTGTCTCACTGTGTGTTTGTGTGTCTGTCTCACGGTGTGTGTTTGTGTGTCTCACGGTGTGTGTGTCTTTCACGGTGTGTGTGTGTGTGTGTCTCACGGTGTGTGTGTGTGTGTGTCTCACGGTGTGTGTGTGTGTCTCACGGTGTGTGTGTGTGTGTCTCACGGTGTGTGTGTGTGTGTGTCTCACGGTGTGTGTGTGTGAGTCACGGTGTGTGTGTGTGTCTCACGGTGTGTGTGTGTGTCTCACGGTGTGTGTGTGTCACGGTGTGTGTCTCACGGTGTGTGTGTGTGTGTCTCACGGTGTGCGTGTGTCTCACGTGTGTGTGTCTCACGGTGTGTGTGTGTCTCACGGTGTGTGTGTCTCACGGTGTGTGTGTGTGTCTCACGGTGTGTGTGTGTCTCACGGTGTGTGTGTGTCTCACGGTGTGTGTGTGTCTCACAGTATGTGTGTGTGTGTGTGTGTCACGGTGTGTGTGTCACGGTGTGTGTGTCACGGTGTGTGTGTGTCTCACGGTGTGTGTGTGTCTCTCACGGTGTGTGTGTGTCTCACGGTGTGTGTGTGTGTGTCTCACGGTGTGTGTGTGTGTGTGTCTCACGGTGTGTGTGTGTGTGTGTCTCACGGTGTGTGTGTGTGTGTCTCACGGTGTGTGTGTGTGTCTCACGGTGTGTGTGTGTGTCTCACGGTGTGTGTGTGTGTGTCTCACGGTGTGTGTGTGTGTGTGTCTCACGGTGTGTGTGTGTGTGTCTCACGGTGTGTGTGTCTCACGGTGTGTGTGTGTGTGTCACGGTGTGTGTGTGTGTGTGTGTCTCACGGTGTGTGTGTCTCTCACGGTGTGTGTGTGTCTCACGGTGTGTGTGTGTGTCTCACGGTGTGTGTGTGTCTCACGGTGTGTGTTTGTGTGTCTCACGGTGTGTGTGTGTGTGTCTCACGGTGTGTGTGTCTCACGGTGTGTGTGTGTGTGTCTCACGGTGTGTGTGTGTCTCACGGTGTGTGTGTGTCTCTCACGGTGTGTGTGTGTGTGTGTGTCACGGTGTGTGTGTGTCTCACAGTGTGTGTCTCACGGTGTGTGTTTGTGTGTCTGTCTCACGGTGTGTGTTTGTGTGTCTCACGGTGTGTGTGTGTCTTTCACGGTGTGTGTGTGTCTCACGGTGTGTGTGTGTGTGTGTGTCTCACGGTGTGTGTGTGTGTGTCTCACGGGGTGTGTGTGTGTGTGTGTGTGTGCCACGGTGTGTGTGTCACGGTGTGTGTGTGTGTGTCTCACGGTGTGTGTGTGTGTGTCTCACGGTGTGTGTGTGTGTCTCACGGTGTGTGTGTGTGTGTGTCTCACGGTGTGTTTGTGTGTGTCTCACGGTGTGTGTGTGTCTCACGGTGTGTGTGTGTGTCTCTCGGTGTGTGTGTGTGTGTCTCACGGTGTGTGTGTCTCACGGTGTGTGTGTGTCTCACGGTGTGTGTGTGTCTCACGGTGTGTGTGTGTCTCACGGTGTGTGTGTGTCTCACGGTGTGTGTGTGTCTCACGGTGTGTGTGTGTGTGTGTCTCACGGTGTGTGTGTGTGTGTCTCACGGTGTGTGTGTTTGTGTGTCTCATGGTGTGTTTGTTTGTGTGTCTCACACGGTGTGTGTGTCTCACACGGTGTGTGTGTCTCACACACGGTGTGTGTGTGTCTCACACACGGTGTGTGTGTGTCTCACACACGGTGTGTGTGTGTCTCACACACGGTGTGTGTGTGTGTCTCACACATGGTGTGTGTGTGTGTCTCACACACGGTGTGTGTGTGTGTCTCACACACGGTGTGTGTGTGTGTCTCACGCGGTGTGTGTGTGTCTCACGCGGTGTGTGTGTGTCTCACGCGGTGTGTGTGTGTGTCTCACGCGGTGTGTGTCTCACGCGGTGTGTGTGTGTGTCTCACGCGGTGTGTGTGTGTTTCAATGATGATCTCTATTTCAGATTTAGGACTTTTTGGACCATTAAGGGTTCCCCCCTGCCCCCGAACAAGAACTGTGAAGCTATGGGATATACTGTATGCTTTGTGTCTTTCAACAATGTATCCACTTTAAAGAACTATAGTAAAAAATGTATTTCCACTTTTCTGTGTTTTGTGTTTATATACTGTAGTTACTTTATCACATGAGTAAAGTAAAAATGTACAAGCTATTTAAGGTCACGGATCTTTCTGGGATTCTCTAAACTTTATGGAACAATATCTATATCTATAAGTCGCCTGTGTCATTGGCCACGGACGCACCCCCCGACCCCCTCACCCCACCCCTCACATTGCGAGAACAACTTGGGGAACCCACACTCCTCACCTCTCCCCCCACACCCATACACCTCCGCCGCAGGCCTCACCTCTCCCCAACCACCAACCCCCTTCCCCCCGGTCACACCACTAGCCGCTTCTCACCTCTCCCCCACCACCAATCCCCATCCCCTAGCCGCTCCTCGGCGCCGGCCTCAAGTCTGTGTCTGTGACACTGTGTGTGTGTCACGGTGTGTGTGTGTGTGTGTCTCACTGTGTGTGTGTGTGTGTCTCACGGTGTGTGTGTGTCTCACTGTGTTTGTGTGTGTGTCTCACGGTGTTTGTGTGTGTGTCTCACGGGGTGTGTGTGTGTCTCACGGTGTGTGTGTCTCACGGTGTGTGTGTGTGTGTGTCTCTCACGGTGTGTGTGTGTGTGTGTGTGTGTCTCACGGTGTGTGTGTGTGTCTCACGGTGTGTGTGTGTGTCTCACGGTGTGTGTGTGTGTGTCTCACGGTGTGTGTGTGTATGTCTCACGGTGTGTGTGTCTCACGGTGTGTGTGTATGTGTCTCGGTGTGTGTGTGTGTCTCTCGGTGTGTGTGTGTCTCTCGGTGTGTGTGTGTGTGTCTCACGGTGTGTGTGTGTGTGTCTCATGGTGTGTGTGTGTGTGTGTCTCACGGTGTGTGTCTCACGGTGTGTGTGTGTGTCTCACGGTGTGTGTGTGTCTCACGGTGTGTGTGTGTGTCTCACTGTGTGTGTGTGTGTGTGTCTCACGGTGTGTGTGTGTGTGTCTCACGGTGTGTGTGTGTGTGTGTGTGTGTGTCTCACGGTGTGTGTGTGTGTGTGCCTCACGGTGTGTGTGTGTGTGTCTGTCTCACGGTGTGTGTGTGTGTGTCTTATGGTGTGTGTGTCTCACGGTGTGTGTGTGTGTCTCACGGTGTGTGTGTGTCTCACGGTGTGTGTGTGTGTCTCACGGTGTGTGTGTGTGTGTGTGTGTGTGTGTCTCACGGTGTGTGTGTGTGTGTCTCACGGTGTGTGTGTGTGTGTCTCACGGTGTGTGTGTGTCTCACGGTGTGTGTGTGTGTCTCACGGTGTGTGTGTCTCACGGTGTGTGTGTGTGTGTCTCACGGTGTGTGTGTGTGTCTCACGGTGTGTGTGTGTGTGTCTCACGGTGTGTGTGTGTCTCACGGTGTGTGTGTGTGTGTGTCTCACGGTGTGTGTGTGTGTGTGTGTGTGTCTCACGGTGTGTGTGTGTCTCACGGTGTGTGTGTGTCTCACGGTGTGTGTGTGTGTCTCACGGTGTGTGTTTGTGTGTCTCACGGTGTGTGTTTGTGTGTCTCACGGTGTGTGTGTGTGTGTCTCACGGTGTGTGTGTCTCACGGTGTGTGTGTGTGTCTCACGGTGTGTGTGTGTCTCACGGTGTGTGTGTGTCTCTCACGGTGTGTGTGTGTGTGTCACGGTGTGTGTGTGTCTCACAGTGTGTGTCTCACGGTGTGTGTTTGTGTGTCTGTCTCACGGTGTGTGTTTGTGTGTCTCACGGTGTGTGTGTGTCTTTCACGGTGTGTGTGTGTCTCACGGTGTGTGTGTGTGTGTGTCTCACGGTGTGTGTGTGTGTGTGTGTCTCACGGGGTGTGTGTGTGTGCCACGGTGTGTGTGTCACGGTGTGTGTGTGTCTCACGGTGTGTGTGTGTGTGTGTCTCCCGGTGTGTGTGTGTGTGTGTCTCACGGTGTGTGTGTGTGTGTCTCACGGTGTGTTTGTGTGTGTCTCACGGTGTGTGTGTGTGTGTCTCACGGTGTGTGTGTCTCACGGTGTGTGTCTCACGGTGTGTGTGTCTCACGGTGTGTGTGTGTGTGTCTCACGGTGTGTGTGTGTGTCTCACGGTGTGTGTGTGTCTCACGGTGTGTGTGTGTGTGTGTCTCACGGTGTGTGTGTGTGTGTGTGTCTCACGGTGTGTGTGTTTGTGTCTCATGGTGTGTGTGTTTGTGTGTCTCACACGGTGTGTGTGTCTCACACGGTGTGTGTGTCTCACACGGTGTGTGTGTCTCACACGGTGTGTGTGTCTCACACACGGTGTGTGTGTGTCTCACACACGGTGTGTGTGTGTCTCACACACGGTGTGTGTGTGTCTCACACACGGTGTGTGTGTGTCTCACACACGGTGTGTGTGTCTCACACACGGTGTGTGTGTGTCTCACACACGGTGTGTGTGTGTGTCTCACGCGGTGTGTGTGTGTCTCACGCGGTGTGTGTGTGTGTCTCACGCGGTGTGTGTGTGTGTCTCACGCGGTGTGTGTCTCACGCGGTGTGTGTGTGTGTGTCTCACGCGGTGTGTGTGTGTTTCAATGATGATCTCTATTTCAGATTTAGGACTTTTTGGACCATTAAGGGTTTCCCCCTGCCCCCGAACAAGAACTGTGAAGCTATGGGATATACTGTATGCTTTGTGTCTTTCAACAATGTATCCACTTTAAAGAACTATAGTAAAAAATGTATTTCCACTTTTCTGTGTTTTGTGTTTATATACTGTAGTTACTTTATCACATGAGTAAAGTAAAAATGTACAAGCTATTTAAGGTCACGGATCTTTCTGGGATTCTCTAAACTTTATGGAACAATATCTATATCTATAAGTCTCAAATAATGTTTGTGTGTGTATGTCTTCCCCCTGTGTGCTTGGCCCTGTGTTCCCCCTGTGTCATTGGCCACGGACGCACCCCCCGACCCCCTCACCCCACCCCTCACATTGCGAGAACAACTTGGGGAACCCACACTCCTCACCTCTCCCCCCACACCCATACACCTCCGCCGCAGGCCTCACCTCTCCCCAACCACCAACCCCCTTCCCCCCGGTCACACCACTAGCCGCTTCTCACCTCTCCCCCACCACCAATCCCCATCCCCTAGCCGCTCCTCGGCGCCGGCCTCAAGTCTGTGTCTGTGACACTGTGTGTGTGTCACGGTGTGTGTGTGTGTCGCGGTGTGTGTGTGTCTCACTGTGTGTGTGTGTGTGTCTCACGGTGTGTGTGTGTCTCACTGTGTTTGTGTGTGTGTCTCACGGTGTTTGTGTGTGTGTCTCACGGGGTGTGTGTGTGTCTCACGGTGTGTGTGTCTCACGGTGTGTGTGTGTGTGTGTGTGTCTCTCTCGGTGTGTGTGTGTGTGTGTGTGTGTCTCACGGTGTGTGTGTGTGTGTGTGTGTCTCACGGTGTGTGTGTCTCACGGTGTGTGTGTGTGTGTCTCACGGTGTGTGTGTGTGTGTCTCACGGTGTGTGTATGTGTGTCTCACGGTGTGTGTGTGTGTGTCTCATGGTGTGTGTGTCTCACGGTGTGTGTGTCTCACGGTGTGTGTGTGTGTGTCTCACGGTGTGTGTGTGTCTCACGGTGTGTGTGTGTGTGTGTCTCACGGTGTGTGTGTGTGTGTGTGTGTGTCTCACGGTGTGTGTGTGTCTCACGGTGTGTGTGTGTGTCTCACGGTGTGTGTGTGTGTCTCACGGTGTGTGTTTGTGTGTCTCACGGTGTGTGTTTGTGTGTCTCACGGTGTGTGTGTGTGTGTCTCACGGTGTGTGTGTCTCACGGTGTGTGTGTGTGTCTCACGGTGTGTGTGTGTCTCACGGTGTGTGTGTGTCTCTCACGGTGTGTGTGTGTGTGTGTGTGTCACGGTGTGTGTGTGTCTCACAGTGTGTGTCTCACGGTGTGTGTTTGTGTGTCTGTCTCACGGTGTGTGTTTGTGTGTCTCACGGTGTGTGTGTGTCTTTCACGGTGTGTGTGTGTCTCACGGTGTGTGTGTGTGTGTGTCTCACGGTGTGTGTGTGTGTGTGTGTCTCACGGGGTGTGTGTGTGTGCCACGGTGTGTGTGTCACGGTGTGTGTGTGTCTCACGGTGTGTGTGTGTGTGTGTCTCCCGGTGTGTGTGTGTGTGTGTCTCACGGTGTGTGTGTGTGTGTCTCACGGTGTGTTTGTGTGTGTCTCACGGTGTGTGTGTGTCTCACGGTGTGTGTGTCTCACGGTGTGTGTCTCACGGTGTGTGTGTCTCACGGTGTGTGTGTGTGTGTCTCACGGTGTGTGTGTGTGTCTCACGGTGTGTGTGTGTCTCACGGTGTGTGTGTGTGTGTGTCTCACGGTGTGTGTGTGTGTGTGTGTCTCACGGTGTGTGTGTTTGTGTCTCATGGTGTGTGTGTTTGTGTGTCTCACACGGTGTGTGTGTCTCACACGGTGTGTGTGTCTCACACGGTGTGTGTGTCTCACACACGGTGTGTGTGTGTCTCACACACGGTGTGTGTGTGTCTCACACACGGTGTGTGTGTGTCTCACACACGGTGTGTGTGTGTCTCACACACGGTGTGTGTGTCTCACACACGGTGTGTGTGTGTCTCACACACGGTGTGTGTGTGTGTCTCACGCGGTGTGTGTGTGTCTCACGCGGTGTGTGTGTGTGTCTCACGCGGTGTGTGTGTGTGTCTCACGCGGTGTGTGTCTCACGCGGTGTGTGTGTGTGTCTCACGCGGTGTGTGTGTGTTTCAATGATGATCTCTATTTCAGATTTAGGACTTTTTGGACCATTAAGGGTTTCCCCCTGCCCCCGAACAAGAACTGTGAAGCTATGGGATATACTGTATGCTTTGTGTCTTTCAACAATGTATCCACTTTAAAGAACTATAGTAAAAAATGTATTTCCACTTTTCTGTGTTTTGTGTTTATATACTGTAGTTACTTTATCACATGAGTAAAGTAAAAATGTACAAGCTATTTAAGGTCACGGATCTTTCTGGGATTCTCTAAACTTTATGGAACAATATCTATATCTATAAGTCTCAAATAATGTTTGTGTGTGTATGTCTTCCCCCTGTGTGCTTGGCCCTGTGTTCCCCCTGTGTCATTGGCCACGGACGCACCCCCCGACCCCCTCACCCCACCCCTCACATTGCGAGAACAACTTGGGGAACCCACACTCCTCACCTCTCCCCCCACACCCATACACCTCCGCCGCAGGCCTCACCTCTCCCCAACCACCAACCCCCTTCCCCCCGGTCACACCACTAGCCGCTTCTCACCTCTCCCCCACCACCAATCCCCATCCCCTAGCCGCTCCTCGGCGCCGGCCTCAAGTCTGTGTCTGTGACACTGTGTGTGTGTCACGGTGTGTGTGTGTGTCGCGGTGTGTGTGTGTCTCACTGTGTGTGTGTGTGTGTCTCACGGTGTGTGTGTGTCTCACTGTGTTTGTGTGTGTGTCTCACGGTGTTTGTGTGTGTGTCTCACGGGGTGTGTGTGTGTCTCACGGTGTGTGTGTCTCACGGTGTGTGTGTGTGTGTGTGTGTCTCTCTCGGTGTGTGTGTGTGTGTGTGTGTGTCTCACGGTGTGTGTGTGTGTGTGTGTGTCTCACGGTGTGTGTGTCTCACGGTGTGTGTGTGTGTCTCACGGTGTGTGTGTGTGTGTCTCACGGTGTGTGTGTGTGTGTCTCACGGTGTGTGTATGTGTGTCTCACGGTGTGTGTGTGTGTGTCTCATGGTGTGTGTGTCTCACGGTGTGTGTGTCTCACGGTGTGTGTGTCTCACGGTGTGTGTGTCTCACGGTGTGTGTGTATGTGTCTCGGTGTGTGTGTGTGTCTCTCGGTGTGTGTGTGTCTCTCGGTGTGTGTGTGTGTGTCTCACGGTGTGTGTGTATGTGTCTCATGGGGTGTGTGTGTGTCTCACGGTGTGTGTCTCACGGTGTGTGTCTCACGGTGTGTGTGTGTGTGTCTCACGGTGTGTGTGTGTCTCACGGTGTGTGTGTGTGTCTCACTGTGTGTGTGTGTGTGTGTGTCTCACGGTGTGTGTGTGTGTGTCTCACGGTGTGTGTGTGTGTGTGTGTCTCACGGTGTGTGTGTGTGTGTGCCTCACGGTGTGTGTGTGTGTGTCTGTCTCACGGTGTGTGTGTGTGTGTGTGTCTTATGGTGTGTGTGTCTCACGGTGTGTGTGTGTGTCTCACGGTGTGTGTGTGTCTCACGGTGTGTGTGTGTCTCACGGTGTGTGTGTGTCTCACGGTGTGTGTGTGTGTGTGTGTGTGTCTCACGGTGTGTGTGTGTGTGTCTCACGGTGTGTGTGTGTGTGTGTGTGTCTCACGGTGTATGTGTGTGTGTGCCTCACGGTGTGTGTGTGTGTGTCTGTCTCACGGTGTGTGTGTGTGTCTCACGGTGTGTGTGTGTCTCACGGTGTGTGTGTGTCTCACGGTGTGTGTGTGTGTGTGTGTGTCTCACGGTGTGTGTGTGTGTGTCTCACGGTGTGTGTGTGTCTCTCACGGTGTGTGTGTGTGTCTCTCACGGTGTGTGTGTGTCTCTCACGGTGTGTGTCTCACGGTGTGTGTGTGTGTCTCACGGTGTGTGTCTCACGGTGTGTGTGTGTGTCTCACAGTGTGTGTGTCTCAAGGTGTGTGTGTCTCACGGTGTGTGTGTGTCTCACGGTGTGTGTGTGTCTCACGGTGTGTTTGTGTGTGTGTCTCACGGTGTGTGTGTGTCTCACAGTGTGTGTGTCTCACGGTGTGTGCGTGTGTGTGTCTCACGTGTGTGTGTGTCTCAAGGTGTGTGTGTCTCACGGTGTGTGTGTGTCTCACGGTGTGTGTGTCTCACGGTGTGTGTGTCTCACGGTGTGTGTGTGTGTGTCTCACGGTGTGTGTGTGTCTCACGGTGTGTGTGTGTGTGTCTCACGGTGTGTGTGTGTGTGTGTCTCACGGTGTGTGTGTGTGTGTGTCTCACGGTGTGTGTCTCACGGTGTGTGTGTGTCTCTTGGTGTGTGTGTGTGTGTGTGTGTGTGTGTGTGTGTGTCTCACGGTGTGTGTGTCTCACGGTGTGTGTGTGTGTGTGTGTGTCTCACGGTGTGTGTGTGTGTGTGTGTCTCACGGTGTGTGTGTGTGTCTCACGGTGTGTGTGTGTCTCACGGTGTGTGTGTGTCACGGTGTGTGTCTCACGGTGTGTGTGTGTGTGTCTCACGGTGTGTGTGTCTCACGGTGTGTGTGTGTGTGTGTCTCACGGTGTGTGTGTCTCACGGTTTGTGTGTGTATCTCACGGTGTGTGTGTGTGTGTGTCTCACGGTGTGTGTGTGTGTCTCATGGTGTGTGTGTGTGTCTCACGGTGTGTGTGTGTGTCTCACGGTGTGTGTGTGTGTCTCACGGTGTGTGTGTGTGTCTCACGGTGTGTGTGTGTGTCTCACGGTGTGTGTGTGTCACGGTGTGTGTGTCTCACGGTGTGTGTGTGTGTGTCACGGTGTGTGTGTGTGTGTGTCTCACGGTGTGTGTGTGTCTCACGGTTTGTGTGTGTATCTCACGGTGTGTGTGTGTCTCACGGTGTGTGTGTGTATGTGTCTCGGTGTGTGTGTGTGTGTCTCACGGTGTGTGTGAGTATGTGTCTCGGTGTGTGTGTGTCTCTCGGTGTGTGTGTGTGTGTGTCTCTCGGTGTGTGTGTGTCTCTCACGGTGTGTGTGTGTGTGTCTCTCACGGTGTGTGTGTCTCATGGGGTGTGTGTGTGTGTCTCACGGTGTGTGTCTCACGGTGTGTGTGTGTCTCACGGTGTGTGTGTGTCTCACGGTGTGTGTGTGTCTCACGGTGTGTGTGTGTCTCACGGTGTGTGTGTGTGTCTCACGGTGTGTGTGTGTGTCTCACGGTGTGTGTGTGTGTCTCACGGTGTGTGTGTGTCTCACGGTGTGTGTTTGTGTGTCTCACGGTGTGTGTTTGTGTGTCTCACGGTGTGTGCGTGTGTGTCTCACGGTGTGTGTGTCTCACGTGTGTGTCTCACGGTGTGTGTGTTTGTCTCACGGTGTGTGTGTGTGTGTCTCACGGTGTGTGTGTGTCTCACGGTGTGTGTGTGTCTCACGGCGTGTGTGTGTGTCTCACGGCGTGTGTGTGTGTCTCACGGTGTGTGTGTCTCACGGTGTGTGTGTGTGTCTCACGGTGTGTGTGTGTGTCTCACGGTGTGTGTGTGTCACGGTGTGTGTCTCACGGTGTGTGTGTGTGTGTGTCTCACGGTGTGTGTGTCTCACGGTGTGTGTGTGTGTGTGTGTCACGGTGTGTGTGCGTGTGTGTCTCACGGTGTGTGCGTGTGTGTCTCACGGTGTGTGCGTGTGTGTCTCACGGTGTGTGCGTGTGTGTCTCACGGTGTGTGCGTGTGTGTCTCACGGTGTGTGCGTGTGTGTCTCACGGTGTGTGTGTGTGTGTCTCACGGTGTGTGTGTGTGTGTGTCTCACGGTGTGTGTGTGTGTCTCACGGTGTGTGTGTGTGTCTCACGGTGTGTGTGTGTGTCTCACGGTGTGTGTGTGTGTCTCACGGTGTGTGTGTGTGTCTCACGGTGTGTGTGTGTGTCTCACGGTGTGTGTGTGTGTCTCACGGTGTGTGTGTGTGTCTCACGGTGTGTGTGTGTGTGTCTCACGGTGTGTGTGTGTCTCACGGTGTGTGTGTGTGTGTCTCACGGTGTGTGTGTGTGTGTCTCACGGTGTGTGTGTGTGTGTGTCTCACGGTGTGTGTGTGTCTCACAGTGTGTGTGTCTCACGGTGTGTGTGTGTCTCACGGTGTGTGTGTGTGTGTGTGTGTCTCACGGTGTGTGTGTGTGTGTCTCACAGTGTGTGTGTCTCACAGTGTGTGTGTCTCACAGTGTGTGTGTGTGTCTCACGGTGTGTGTGTGTGTCTCACGGTGTGTGTGTGTGTGTGTGTGTCTCACGCGGTGTGTGTGTCTCACGCGGTGTGTGTGTGTCTCACGCGGTGTGTGTGTGTCTCACGCGGTGTGTGTGTGTCTCACGCGGTGTGTGTGTGTCTCACGCGGTGTGTGTGTGTGTGTCTCACGGTGTGTGTGTGTGTGTATGTGTCTCACGGTGTGTGTTTGTGTGTTTCACGGTGGGTGTGTCTCACGGTGGGTGTGTTTCTCACACGGTGTGCGTGTGTGTGTCTCACACTGTGTGCGTGTGTGTGTCTCACGCGGTGTGTGTGTGTCTCACGCGGTGTGTGTGTGTCTCACGCGGTGTGTGTGTGTCTCACGCGGTGTGTGTGTGTCTCACGCGGTGTGTGTGTGTCTCACGCGGTGTGTGTGTGTGTGTCTCACGCGGTGTGTGTGTGTGTCTCACGCGGTGTGTGTGTGTGTCTCACACGGTGTGTGTGTGTGTCTTACACGGTGTGTGAGTGTGTCTCACACGGTGTGTGTGTGTGTCTCACACGGTGTGTGTGTGTGTCTCACACGGTGTGTGTGTGTGTGTGTCTCACACGGTGTGTGTGTGTGTGTGTCTCACACAGTGTGTGTGTGTGTGTGTATGTGTCTCACGGTGTGTGTCTCACGGTGTGTGTGTGTCTCACGGTGTGTGTGTGTCTCACGGTGTGTGTGTGTCTCACGGTGTGTGTGTCTCACGGTGTGTGTGTCTCACGGTGTGTGTGTCTCACGGTGTGTGTGTCTCACGGTGTGTGTGTCTCACGGTGTGTGTGTCTCACGGTGTGTGTGTGTGTGTCTCACACGGTGTGTGTGTGTCTCACACGGTGTGTGTGTGTGTGTGTCTCACACGGTGTGTGTGTGTGTGTGTCTCACACGGTGTGTGTGTGTGTGTGTGTGTGTATGTATGTGTCTCACGGTGTGTGTGTGTCTCACACGGTGTGTGTGTGTCTCACGCGGTGTGTGTGTGTCTCACGCGGTGTGTGTGTGTCTCACGCGGTGTGTGTGTGTCTCACGCGGTGTGTGTGTGTCTCACGCGGTGTGTGTGTGTCTCACGCGGTGTGTGTGTGTGTCTCACGCGGTGTGTGTGTGTCTCACGCGGTGTGTGTGTGTGTGTCTCACATGGTGTGTGTCTCACACACGGTGTGTGTGTCTCACACACGGTGTGTGTGTCTCACACACGGTGTGTGTGTCTCACACGGTGTGTGTGTGTCTCACACGGTGTGTGTGTGTCTCACACGGTGTGTGTGTGTGTCTCACACGGTGTGTGTGTGTGTCTCACACGGTGTGTGTGTGTGTCACACACGGTGTGTGTGTGTGTGTGTCTCACACGGTGTGTGTGTCTCACACGGTGTGTGTGTCTCACACGGTGTGTGTGTGTGTGTCACACACGGTGTGTGTGTGTGTGTCTCACACGGTGTGTGTGTGTGTCTCACACGGTGTGTGTGTGTGTCTCACACGGTGTGTGTGTGTGTGTCTCACACGGTGTGTGTGTGTGTGTCTCACACGGTGTGTGTGTGTGTCTCACACGGTGTGTGTGTGTGTCTCACACGGTGTGTGTGTGTCTCACACGGTGTGTGTGTGTGTGTGTGTGTCTGATATGGTGTGTGTGTGTTTTTGAAAAGGTGTGTGTGTGTGTCTCACGGTGTGTGTGTGTGTATGTGTCTCACGGTGTGTGTGTGTCTCACGGTGTGTGTTTGTGTGTCTCACGGTGTGTGTGTCTAACGGTGTGTGTGTCTCACGGTGTGTGTGTGTCTCACGGTGTGTGTGTCTCACGGTGTGTGTGTCTCACGGTGGGTGTGTCTCACGGTGGGTGTGTCTCACGGTGGGTGTGTCTCTCACACGGTGTGCATGTGTGTGTCTCACACGGTGTGCATGTGTGTGTCTCACGCGGTGTGTGTGTGTCTCACGCGGTGTGTCTCTCACACGGTGTGTGTGTGTCTCACGCGGTGTGTGTGTGTCTCACGCGGTGTGATTGTGTCTCACACGGTGTGTGTGTGTGTCTCACACGGTGTGTGTGTGTGTGTGTGCGTGTGTGTCTCACACGCTGTGTGTGTGTGTGTGTGCGTGTGTGTCTCACACGGTGTGTGTGTGTCTCTTGGTGTGTGTGTGTGTCTCCTGGTGTGTGTGTCTCACGGTGTGTGTGTGTGTCTCACGGTGTGTGTGTGTGTGTGTCTCACGGTGTGTGTGTGTGTGTGTGTCTCACGGTGTGTGTATGTGTGTGTGTGTCTCATGGTGTGTGTGTCTCACGGTGTGTGTGTGTGTGTCTCACGGGGTGTGTGTGTGTCTCACGGTGTGTGTGTGTGTGGGTCTCACTGTGTTTGTGTGTGTGTGTCTCATGGTGGGTGTGGGTGTCTCACGGTGTGTGTGTGTCTCACGGTGTGTGTGTGTCTCACGGTGTGTGTGTGTGTCTCACGGTGTGTGTGTGTGTGTCTCACGGTGTGTGTGTGTCTCACGGTGTGTGTGTCTCACGGTGTGTGTGTCTCACGGTGTGTGTGTGTCTCACGGTGTGTGTGTGTGTGTTCTCACGGTGTGTGTGTGTGTGTGTCTCACGGTGTGTGTGTGTGTGTCTCACGGTGTGTGTGTCTCACGGTGTGTGTGTGTGTCTCACGGTGTGTGTGTGTGTGTCTCACGGTGTGTGTGTGTGTCTCACGGTGTGTGTGTGTGTGTCTCACGGTGTGTGTGTCTCACGGTGTGTGTGTGTGTCTCACGGTGTGTGTGTGTGTCTCACGGTGTGTGTGTGTCTCACGGTGTGTGTGTGTCTCACGGTGTGTGTGTGTCTCACGGTGCGTGTGTGTGTGTCTCACGGTGTGTGTGTCTCACGGTGTGTGTGTGTCTCACGGTGTGTGTGATTGTGTGTTTCACGGTGTGTGTGTGTGTCTCACGGTGGGTGGGTGTCTCACACGGTGTGTTTGCGTGTGTGTGTCTCAAACGGTGTGTGTGTCTCCCACGTTGTGTGTGTCTCACACGTTGTGTGTGTCTCACACGGTGTGTGTGTGTCTCCCACGTTGTGTGTGTCTCACACGGTGTGTGTGTGTCTCACACGGTGTGTGTGTGTCTCACACGGTGTGTGTGTGTCTCACGCGGTGTGTGTATGTGTCTCACGCTGTGTGTGTCTCACGCGGTGTGTGTGTCTCACGCGGTGTGTGTGTCTCACGCGGTGTGTGTGTCTCACGCGGTGTGTGTGTCTCACGCGGTGTGTGTGTGTGTGTCTCACGCGGTGTGTGTGTCTCACGCGGTGTGTGTGTCTCACGCGGGGTGTGTGTGTCTCACGCGGTGTGTGTGTCTCACGCGGTGTGTGTGTCTCACGCGGTGTGTGTATGTGTCTCACGCGGTGTGTGTATGTGTCTCACGCGGTGTGTGTCTCACGCGGTGTGTGTGTCTCACGCGGTGTGTGTGTGTGTCTCACGCGGTGTGTGTGTGTGTCTCACGCGGTGTGTGTGTGTGTCTCACGCGGTGTGTGTGTGTGTCTCACGCGGTGTGTGTGTGTGTCTCACGCGGTGTGTGTGTGTGTCTCACGCGGTGTGTGTGTGTGTCTCACGCGGTGTGTGTGTGTCTCACGCGGTGCGTGTGTGTGTCTCACGCGGTACGTGTGTGTCTCACGCGGTGCGTGTGTGTGTGTCTCACGTGGTGTGTGTGTGTGTGTGTCTCACGCGGTGTGTGTGTGTGTGTCTCACGCGGTGTGTGTGTGTGTGTGTGTCTCACGCGGTGTGTGTGTGTGTGTGTGTGTCTCTCACGTTGTGTGTGTGTGTGTCTCACACGGTGTGTGTGTGTGTGTGTGTGTCTCACACGGTGTGTGTGTGTGTCTCACACGGTGTGTGTGTGTCTCACACGGTGTGTGTGTCTCACACGGTGTGTGTGTGTGTGTGTGTGTATGTGTCTCACGGTGTGTGTGTGTGTGTGTATGTGTCTCACGGTGTGTGTGTGTGTCTCACGGTGTGTGTTTGTGTGTTTCACGGTGTGTGTCTCACGGTGGGTGTGTTTCTCACACGGTGTGCGTGTGTGTGTCTCACACGGTGTGTGTGTGTGTGTGTGTGTGTCTCACACGGTGTGTGTGTGTGTGTGTGTGTCTCACACGGTGTGTGTGTCTCACATGGTGTGTGTGTCTCACACCGTGTGTGTTTCTCACACGGTGTGTGTGTGTGTGTGTGTCTCACACGGTGTGTGTGTGTGTGTCTCACACGGTGTGTGTGTGTGTGTCTCACACTGTGTGTGTGTGTGTGTGTCTCACACGGTGTGTGTGTGTGTCTCACACGGTGTGTGTGTGTCTCACACGGTGTGTGTGTGTGTGTCTCACATGGTGTGTGTGTGTGTCTCACGGTGTGTGTGTCTCACGGTGGGTGTGTCTCACGGTGGGTGTGTCTCACGGTGGGTGTGTCTCTCACACGGTGTGCATGTGTGTGTCTCACACGGTGTGCATGTGCGTGTCTCACGCGGTGTGTGTGTGTCTCACGCGGTGTGTCTCTCACACGGTGTGTGTGTGTCTCACGCGGTGTGTGTGTGTCTCACGCGGTGTGATTGTGTCTCACACGGTGTGTGTGTGTGTCTCACACGGTGTGTGTGTGTGTGTGTGCGTGTGTGTCTCACACGCTGTGTGTGTGTGCGTGTGTGTCTCACACGGTGTGTGTGTGTCTCCTGGTGTGTGTGTGTGTGTCTCCTGGTGTGTGTGTGTGTCTCCTGGTGTGTGTGTCTCCTGGTGTGTGTGTCTCACGGTGTGTGTGTGTCTCACGGTGTGTGTGTGTGTCTCACGGTGTGTGTGTGTGTGTGTCTCACGGTGTGTGTATGTGTGTGTGTGTCTCATGGTGTGTGTGTCTCACGGTGTGTGTGTGTGTGTCTCACGGGGTGTGTGTGTGTCTCACGGTGTGTGTGTGTGTGGGTCTCACGGTGTTTGTGTGTGTGTGTCTCATGGTGGGTGTGTGTGTCTCACGGTGTGTGTGTGTCTCACGGTGTGTGTGTGTCTCACGGTGTGTGTGTGTGTCTCACGGTGTGTGTGTGTCTCACGGTGTGTGTGTGTCTCACGGTGTGTGTGTCTCACGGTGTGTGTGTGTCTCACGGTGTGTGTGTGTTCTCACGGTGTGTGTGTGTGTGTCTCACGGTGTGTGTGTGTGTGTGTGTCTCACAGTGTGTGTGTCTCACGGTGTGTGTGTGTGTCTCACGGTGTGTGTGTGTGTCTCACGGTGTGTGTGTGTGTGTGTGTGTCTCACGGCGTGTGTGTGTGTGTGTCTCACGGCGTGTGTGTGTGTCTCATGGTGGGTGGGTGTGTCTCACGGTGTGTGTGTGTCTCACGGTGTGTGTGTGTCTCACGGTGTGTGTGTGTGTCTCACGGTGTGTGTGTGTGTCTCACGGTGTGTGTGTGTCTCACGGTGTGTGTGTGTCTCACGGTGTGTGTGTCTCACGGTGTGTGTGTGTCTCACGGTGTGTGTGTGTTCTCACGGTGTGTGTGTGTGTGTCTCACGGTGTGTGTGTGTGTGTGTGTCTCACAGTGTGTGTGTCTCACGGTGTGTGTGTGTGTCTCACGGTGTGTGTGTGTGTCTCACGGTGTGTGTGTGTGTGTGTCTCACGGCGTGTGTGTGTGTGTGTCTCACGGCGTGTGTGTGTGTCTCACGGTGTGTGTGTGTGTCTCACGGTGTGTGTGTGTGTCTCACGGTGTGTGTGTGTGTCTCACGGTGTGTGTGTGTGTCTCACGGTGTGTGTGTGTCTCACGGTGTGTGTGTGTCTCACGGTGTGTGTGTGTCTCACGGTGTGTGTGTGTCTCACGGTGTGTGTGTGTCTCACGGTGTGTGTGTGTTTGTGTGTTTCACGGTGTGTGTGTGTGTCTCACGGTGGGTGGGTGTCTCACACGGTGTGTTTGCGTGTGTGTGTCTCAAACGGTGTGTGTGTCTCCCACGTTGTGTGTGTCTCACACGTTGTGTGTGTCTCACACGGTGTGTGTGTGTGTCTCACACGGTGTGTGTGTGTCTCACGCGGTGTGTGTATGTGTCTCACGCTGTGTGTGTCTCACGCGGTGTGTGTGTCTCACGCGGTGTGTGTGTCTCACGCGGTGTGTGTGTCTCACGCGGTGTGTGTGTCTCACGCGGTGTGTGTGTGTGTGTCTCACGCGGTGTGTGTGTCTCACGCGGGGTGTGTGTGTCTCACGCGGTGTGTGTGTCTCACGCGGTGTGTGTGTCTCACGCGGTGTGTGTGTCTCACGCGGTGTGTGTGTCTCACGCGGTGTGTGTATGTGTCTCACGCGGTGTGTGTATGTGTCTCACGCGGTGTGTGTATGTGTCTCACGCGGTGTGTGTCTCACGCGGTGTGTGTGTGTGTCTCACGCGGTGTGTGTGTGTCTCACGCGGTGTGTGTGTGTGTCTCACGCGGTGTGTGTGTCTCACGCGGTGTGTGTGTCTCATGCGGTGTGTGTGTGTGTCTCACGCGGTGTGTGTGTGTGTCTCACGCGGTGTGTGTGTGTGTCTCACGCGGTGTGTGTGTGTGTCTCACGCGGTGTGTGTGTGTGTCTCACGCGGTGCGTGTGTGTGTCTCACGCGGTACGTGTGTGTCTGACGCGGTGCGTGTGTGTGTGTCTCACGTGGTGTGTGTGTGTGTGTGTCTCACGCGGTGTGTGTGTGTGTCTCACGCGGTGTGTGTGTGTGTGTCTCACACGGTGTGTGTGTGTGTCTCACATGGTGTGTGTGTGTGTGTCTCACACGTTGTGTGTGTGTGTGTCTCACACGGTGTGTGTGTGTGTGTCTCACACGGTGTGTGTGTGTGTGTCTCACACGGTGTGTGTGTGTCTCACACGGTGTGTGTGTCTCACACGGTGTGTGTGTGTGTGTTTGTGTGTATGTGTCTCACGGTGTGTGTGTGTGTGTGTGTATGTGTCTCACGGTGTGTGTGTGTGTCTCACACGGTGTGTGTGTGTCTCACACTGTGTGTGTGTGTGTGTCTCACACGGTGTGTGTGTGTGTCTCACACGGTGTGTGTGTGTGTGTGTGTCTCACATGGTGTGTGTGTGTGTCTCACGGTGTGTGTGTCTCACGGTGTGTGTGTCTCACGGTGTGTGTGTCTCACGGTGTGTGTGTCTCACGGTGTGTGTGTCTCACGGTGTGTGTGTCTCACGGTGGGTGTGTCTCACGGTGGGTGTGTCTCTCACACGGTGTGCATGTGTGTGTCTCACACGGTGTGCATGTGTGTGTCTCACGCGGTGTGTGTGTGTCTCACGCGGTGTGTCTCTCACACGGTGTGTGTGTGTCTCACGCGGTGTGTGTGTGTCTCACGCGGTGTGATTGTGTCTCACACGGTGTGTGTGTGTGTCTCACACGGTGTGTGTGTGTGTGTGTGTGCGTGTGTGTCTCACACGCTGTGTGTGTGTGTGTGTGCGTGTGTGTCTCACACGGTGTGTGTGTGTCTCCTGGTGTGTGTGTGTGTCTCCTGGTGTGTGTGTCTCACGGTGTGTGTGTGTCTCACGGTGTGTGTGTGTGTGTCTCACGGTGTGTGTGTGTGTGTGTCTCACGGTGTGTGTATGTGTGTGTGTGTCTCATGGTGTGTGTGTCTCACGGTGTGTGTGTGTGTGTCTCACGGGGTGTGTGTGTGTCTCACGGTGTGTGTGTGTGTGGGTCTCACGGTGTTTGTGTGTGTGTGTGTCTCATGGTGGGTGTGTGTGTCTCACGGTGTGTGTGTGTCTCACGGTGTGTGTGTGTCTCACGGTGTGTGTGTGTGTCTCACGGTGTGTGTGTGTGTGTGTGTGCGTGTGTGTCTCACACGGTGTGTGTGTGTCTCCTGGTGTGTGTGTGTGTCTCCTGGTGTGTGTGTCTCACGGTGTGTGTGTGTCTCACGGTGTGTGTGTGTGTGTCTCACGGTGTGTGTGTGTGTGTGTCTCACGGTGTGTGTATGTGTGTGTGTGTCTCATGGTGTGTGTGTCTCACGGTGTGTGTGTGTGTGTCTCACGGGGTGTGTGTGTGTCTCACGGTGTGTGTGTGTGTGGGTCTCACGGTGTTTGTGTGTGTGTGTGTCTCATGGTGGGTGTGTGTGTCTCACGGTGTGTGTGTGTCTCACGGTGTGTGTGTGTCTCACGGTGTGTGTGTGTGTCTCACGGTGTGTGTGTGTGTGTGTCTCACGGTGTGTGTGTGTCTCACGGTGTGTGTGTGTCTCATGGTGTGTGTGTTTGTGTGTTTCACGGTGTGTGTGTGTGTCTCACGGTGGGTGGGTGTCTCACACGGTGTGTTTGCGTGTGTGTGTCTCAAACGGTGTGTGTGTCTCCCACGTTGTGTGTGTCTCCCACGTTGTGTGTGTCTCACACGGTGTGTGTGTGTGTCTCACACGGTGTGTGTGTGTCTCACGCGGTGTGTGTATGTGTCTCACGCTGTGTGTGTCTCACGCGGTGTGTGTGTCTCACGCGGTGTGTGTGTCTCACGCGGTGTGTGTGTCTCACGCGGTGTGTGTGTGTGTGTCTCACGCGGTGTGTGTGTCTCACGCGGGGTGTGTGTGTCTCACGCGGTGTGTGTGTCTCACGCGGTGTGTGTGTCTCACGCGGTGTGTGTATGTGTCTCACGCGGTGTGTGTATGTGTCTCACGCGGTGTGTGTCTCACGCGGTGTGTGTGTGTTTGTGTGTTTCACGGTGTGTGTCTCACGGTGGGTGTGTTTCTCACACGGTGTGCGTGTGTGTCTCACACGGTGTGTGTGTGTGTGTGTGTGTCTCACACGGTGTGTGTGTGTGTGTGTCTCACACGGTGTGTGTGTCTCACATGGTGTGTGTGTCTCACACCGTGTGTGTTTCTCACACGGTGTGTGTGTGTGTGTGTGTCTCACACGGTGTGTGTGTGTGTGTCTCACACTGTGTGTGTGTGTGTGTCTCACACGGTGTGTGTGTGTCTCACACGGTGTGTGTTTGTGTGTGTGTCTCACATGGTGTGTGTGTGTGTCTCACACGGTGTGTGTGTGTGTGTGTGTGTGTGTGTCTCACACGGTGTGTGTGTGTGTGTGTGTGTCTCACGGTGTGTGTGTGTGTGTATGTGTCTCACGGTGTGTGTTTGTGTGTTTCACGGTGGGTGTGTCTCACGGTGGGTGTGTTTCTCACACGGTGTGCGTGTGTGTGTCTCACACTGTGTGCGTGTGTGTGTCTCACGCGGTGTGTGTGTGTCTCACGCGGTGTGTGTGTGTCTCACGCGGTGTGTGTGTGTCTCACGCGGTGTGTGTGTGTCTCACGCGGTGTGTGTGTGTCTCACGCGGTGTGTGTGTGTCTCACGCGGTGTGTGTGTGTCTCACGCGGTGTGTGTGTGTCTCACGCGGTGTGTGTGTGTCTCACGCGGTGTGTGTGTGTGTCTCACGCGGTGTGTGTGTGTCTCACTCGGTGTGTGTGTGTGTCTTACACGGTGTGTGAGTGTGTCTCACACGGTGTGTGTGTGTGTCTCACACGGTGTGTGTGTGTGTCTCACACGGTGTGTGTGTGTGTCTCACACGGTGTGTGTGTGTGTGTCTCACACGGTGTGTGTGTGTGTCTCACACGGTGTGTGTGTGTGTGTGTGTCTCACACAGTGTGTGTGTGTATGTGTCTCACGGTGTGTGTCTCACGGTGTGTGTGTGTCTCACGGTGTGTGTGTGTCTCACGGTGTGTGTGTCTCACGGTGTGTGTGTCTCACGGTGTGTGTGTCTCACGGTGTGTGTGTCTCACGGTGTGTGTGTCTCACGGTGTGTGTGTCTCACGGTGTGTGTGTCTCACGGTGTGTGTGTGTGTCTCACGGTGTGTGTGTCTCACGGTGTGTGTGTCTCACGGTGTGTGTGTCTCACGGTGTGTGTGTCTCACGGTGGGTGTGTTTCTCACACGGTGTGCGTGTGTGTGTCTCACACGGTGTGTGTGTGTCTCACGCGGTGTGTATGTGTCTCACGCGGTGTGTGTGTGTGTCTCACGCGGTGTGTGTGTCTCACGCAGTGTGTGTGTCTCACGCAGTGTGTGTGTCTCACGCAGTGTGTGTGTCTCACGCAGTGTGTGTGTCTCACGCAGTGTGTGTGTCTCACGCAGTGTGTGTGTCTCTCTCACGCTGTGTGTGTGTCTCTCTCACGCTGTGTGTGTGTCTCTCTCACGCTGTGTGTGTGTCTCTCTCACGCTGTGTGTGTGTCTCTCACGCTGTGTGTGTGTCTCACACGGTGTGTGTGCGTGTGTGTCTCACACGGTGTGTGTGTGTGTGCGTGTGTGTCTCACATGGTGTGTGTGTGTGTGTGTGTGTGTCTCACACGGTGTGTGTGTGTGTGTGTCTCACACGGTGTGTGTCTGTGTGTTTGTCTCACACGGTGTGTGTGTGTGTGTCTCACACGGTGTGTGTGTGTGTGTGTGTCACACGGTGTGTGTGTGTGTGTCTCACACGGTGTGTGTGTGTCTCACACGGTGTGTGTGCGTGTGTGTCTCACACGGTGTGTGTGTGTGTGTGTGTGTGTGTGTGTGTCTCACACGGTGTGTGTGTGTGTGTGTGTCTCACACGGTGTGTGTGTGTGTGTCTCACATGGTGTGTGTGTCTCACACGGTGTGTGTCTCACATGGTGTGTGTCTCACACGGTGTGTGTCTCACATGGTGTGTGTCTCACACGGTGTGTGTCTCACACGTTGTGTGTTTCTCACACGGTGTGTGTGTGTCTCACACGGTGTGTGTGTGTGTCTCACAAGGTGTGTGTGTCTCACACGGTGTGTGTCTCACACGTTGTGTGTTTCTCACACGTTGTGTGTGTGTGTCTCACATGGTGTGTGTGTGTCTCACACGGTGTGTGTGTGTCTCACACGGTGTGTGTGTGTCTCACACGGTGTGTGTGTGTCTCACACGGTGTGTGTGTGTGTGTGTCTCACACGGTGTGTGTGTCTCACACGGTGTGTGTGTGTGTCTCACACGGTGTGTGTGTGTGTATGTATGTGTCTCACGGTGTGTGTGTGTCTCACACGGTGTGTGTGTGTGTGTCTCACATGGTGTGTGTGTGTGTCTCACGCGGTGTGTGTGTGTGTCTCACGCGGTGTGTGTGTGTCTCACGCGGTGTGTGTGTGTCTCACGCGGTGTGTGTGTGTCTCACGCGGTGTGTGTGTGTGTGTCTCACATGGTGTGTGTGTGTCTCACACGGTGTGTCTCACACACGGTGTGTGTGTCTCACACGGTGTGTGTGTGTCTCACACGGTGTGTGTGTGTGTCTCACATGGTGTGTGTGTGTGTGTCACACACGGTGTGTGTGTGTCACACACGGTGTGTGTGTGTCTCACACGGTGTGTGTGTGTCTCACACGGTGTGTGTGTGTCTCACACGGTGTGTGTGTGTGTCACACACGGTGTGTGTGTGTGTCACACACGGTGTGTGTGTGTGTCACACACGGTGTGTGTGTGTGTCTCACACGGTGTGTGTGTGTGTCTCACACGGTGTGTGTGTGTGTCTCACACGGTGTGTGTGTGTGTCTCACACGGTGTGTGTGTGTGTGTGTGTCTGATATGGTGTGTGTGTTTTTGAAACGGTGTGTGTGTGTGTCTCACGGTGTGTGTGTGTGTGTGTCTCACGTGTGTGTGTGTGTGTGTGTATGTGTCTCACGGTGTGTGTGTGTCTCACGGTGTGTGTTTGTGTGTCTCACGGTGTGTGTGTCTCACGGTGTGTGTGTCTAACGGTGTGTGTGTCTCACGGTGTGTGTGTGTCTCACGGTGTGTGTGTCTCACGGTGTGTGTGTCTCACGGTGTGTGTGTCTCACGGTGGGTGTGTCTCACGGTGGGTGTGTCTCACGGTGGGTGTGTCTCACGGTGGGTGTGTCTCATGGTGGGTGTGTCTCACGGTGGGTGTGTCTCTCACACGGTGTGCATGTGTGTGTCTCACGCGGTGTGTGTGTGTCTCACGCAGTGTGTGTGTGTCTCACGCGGTGTGTCTCTCACACGGTGTGTGTGTGTCTCACGCGGTGTGTGTGTGTCTCACGCGGTGTGTGTGTGTCTCACGCGGTGTGTGTGTGTCTCACGCGGTGTGTGTGTGTCTCACGCGGTGTGTGTGTGTCTCACACGGTGTGTGTGTGTGTCTCACACGGTGTGTGTGTGTGTGTGTGTATCACACGGTGTGTGTGCGTGTGTGTCTCACACGCTGTGTGTGTGTGTGCGTGTGTCTCACACGGTGTGTGTGTGTCTCCTGGTGTGTGTGTGTGTCTCCTGGTGTGTGTGTGTGTCTCCTGGTGTGTGTGTGTGTCTCCTGGTGTGTGTGTGTCTCACGGTGTGTGTGTGTCTCACGGTGTGTGTGTGTCTCACGGTGTGTGTGTGTGTGTGTGTGTGTGTGTGTGCGCCTCACGGTGTGTGTGTGTGTCTCACGGTGTGTGTGTGTGTGTGTCTCACAGTGTGGGTGTCTCACGGTGTGTGTGTGTGTGTCTCACGGGGTGTGTGTGTGTGTCACGGTGTGTGTGTGTGTGGGTCTCACGGTGTTTGTGTGTGTGTCTCATGGTGGGTGTGTGTGTGTGTGTGTGTCTCACGGTGTGTGTGTCTCACGGTGTGTGTGTGTCTCACGGTGTGTGTGTGTGTCTCACGGTGTGTGTGTGTGTCTCACGGTGTGTGTGTGTGTGTGTCTCACGGTGTGTGTGTATCTCACGGTGTGTGTGTGTCTCACGGTGTGTTTGTGTCTCACGGTGTGTTTGTGTCTCACGGTGTGTGTGTCTCACGGTGTGTGTGTGTGTGTCTCACGGTGTGTGTGTGTCTCACGGTGTGTGTGTGTGTGTCTCACGGTGTGTGTGTGTGTGTGTCTCACGGTGTGTGTGTGTGTCTCACGGTGTGTGTGTCTCACGGTGTGTGTGTGTGTCTCACGGTGTGTGTGTGTGTCTCACGGTGTGTGTGTCTCACGGTGTGTGTGTCTCACGGTGTGTGTGTCTCATGGGGTGTGTGTGTGTGTGTGTCTCACGGTGTGTGTCTCACGGTGTGTGTGTCTCACGGTGTGTGTGTCTCACGGTGTGTGTGTGTCTCACGCGGTGTGTGTCTCACACACGGTGTGTGTGTCTCACACGGTGTGTGTGTGTCTCACACGGTGTGTGTGTGTGTCTCACACGGTGTGTGTGTGTGTCACACACGGTGTGTGTGTGTGTCACACACGGTGTGTGTGTGTGTCACACACGGTGTGTGTGTGTGTCTCTCACACGGTGTGTGTGTGTGTCACACACGGTGTGTGTGTGTGTGTCACACACGGTGTGTGTGTGTGTGTGTGTGTGTGTGTGTCTCACACGGTGTGTGTGTGTGTCTCACACGGTGTGTGTGTGTGTCTCACACGGTGTGTGTGTGTGTCTCACACGGTGTGTGTGTGTCTCACACGGTGTGTGTGTGTGTGTGTGTGTCTGATATGGTGTGTGTGTGTGTCTCACGGTGTGTGTGTGTGTCTCACGTGTGTGTGTGTGTGTGTGTATGTGTCTCACGGTGTGTGTTTGTGTGTCTCACGGTGTGTGTCTAACGGTGTGTGTGTCTCACGGTGTGTGTGTGTCTCACGGTGTGTGTGTGTCTCACGGTGTGTGTGTCTCACGGTGTGTGTGTCTCACGGTGGGTGTGTCTCACGGTGGGTGTGTCTCACGGTGGGTGTGTCTCACGGTGGGTGTGTCTCACGGTGGGTGTGTCTCTCACACGGTGTGCGTGTGTGTGTCTCACACGGTGTGCATGTGTGTGTCTCACGCGGTGTGTGTGTGTCTCACGCAGTGTGTGTGTGTCTCACGCGGTGTGTCTCTCACACGGTGTGTGTGTGTCTCACGCGGTGTGTGTGTGTCTCACACGGTGTGTGTGTGTCTCACACGGTGTGTGTGTGTGTGTGTATCACACGGTGTGTGTGCGTGTGTGTCTCACACGCTGTGTGTGTGTGTGCGTGTGTCTCACACGGTGTGTGTGTGTCTCCTGGTGTGTGTGTGTGTCTCCTGGTGTGTGTGTGTGTCTCCTGGTGTGTGTGTCTCCTGGTGTGTGTGTCTCCTGGTGTGTGTGTCTCACGGTGTGTGTGTGTCTCACGGTGTGTGTGTGTCTCACGGTGTGTGTGTGTGTGTGTGTGTGTGTGTGTGTGCCTCACGGTGTGTGTGTGTGTCTCACGGTGTGTTTGTGTGTGTGTCTCACGGTGTGTGTCTTACGGTGTGTGTGTGTGTGTGTCTCACGGGGTGTGTGTGTGTGTCACGGTGTGTGTGTGTGTGGGTCTCACGGTGTTTGTGTGTGTGTCTCATGGTGGGTGTGTGTGTGTGTGTGTCTCACGGTGTGTGTGTCTCACGGTGTGTGTCTCACGGTGTGTGTGTGTGTCTCACGGTGTGTGTGTGTGTCTCACGGTGTGTGTGTGTGTGTGTGTCTCACGGTGTGTGTGTGTGTGTGTCTCACGGTGTGTGTGTGTCTCACGGTGTGTGTGTGTCTCACGGTGTGTTTGTGTCTCACGGTGTGTGTGTCTCACGGTGTGTGTGTGTGTGTCTCACGGTGTGTGTGTGTGTGTGTCTCACGGTGTGTGTGTGTGTCTCACGGTGTGTGTGTGTGTGTGTGTGTGTCTCACGGTGTGTGTGTGTGTGTCTCACGGTGTGTGTGTCTCACGGTGTGTGTGTGTGTCTCACGGTGTGTGTGTCTCACGGTGTGTGTGTGTGTCTCACGGTGTGTGTGTCTCATGGGGTATGTGTGTGTGTGTGTCTCACGGTGTGTGTCTCACTGTGTGTGTGTCTCACTGTGTGTGTGTGTCTCACGGTGTGTGTGTGTCTCACGGTGTGTGTGTGTCTCACGGTGTGTGTGTGTCTCACGGTGTGTGTGTGTGTGTCTCACGGTGTGTGTGTGTGTGTCTCACGGTGTGTGTGTGTCTCACGGTGTGTGTTTGTGTGTCTCACGGTGTGTGTTTGTGTGTCTCACGGTGTGTGTTTGTGTGTCTCACGGTGTGTGTTTGTGTGTCTCACGGTGTGTGCGTGTGTGTCTCACGTGTGTGTCTCACGGTGTGTGTGTGTGTCTCACGGTGTGTGTGTGTGTGTCTCACGGTGTGTGTGTGTGTGTCTCACGGTGTGTGTGTGTCTCACGGTGTGTGTGTGTCTCACGGCGTGTGTGTGTGTCTCACGGTGTGTGTGTGTCTCACGGTGTGTGTGTCTCACGGTGTGTGTGTGTCACGGTGTGTGTCTCACGGTGTGTGTGTGTGTCTCACTGTGTGTGTGTCTCACTGTGTGTGTGTCTCACGGTGTGTGTGTCTCACGGTGTGTGTGTGTGTGTGTGTGTCTCACGGTGTGTGCGTGTGTGTCTCACGGTGTGTGCGTGTGTGTCTCACGGTGTGTGCGTGTGTGTCTCACGGTGTGTGCGTGTGTGTCTCACGGTGTGTGCGTGTGTGTTTCACGGTGTGTGTGTGTGTGTGTCTCACGGTGTGTGTGTGTGTGTCTCACGGTGTGTGTGTGTGTCTCACGGTGTGTGTGTGTGTGTGTCTCACGGTGTGTGTGTGTGTCTCACGGTGTGTGTGTCTCATGGTGTGTGTGTGTGTGTCTCACGGTGTGTGTGTGTGTGTCTCACGGTGTGTGTGTGTGTGTCTCACGGTGTGTGTGTCTCACGGGGTGTGTGTGTGTCTCACGGTGTGTGTGTGTGTGTCTCACGGTGTGTGTGTGTCTCACGGTGTGTGTGTGTCTCACGGTGTGTGTGTGTCTCACGGTGTGTGTGTGTCTCACGGTGTGTGTGTGTCTCACGGTGTGTGTGTGTGTGTCTCACGGTGTGTGTGTCTCACGGTGTGTGTGTCTCACAGTGTGTGTGTCTCACGGTGTGTGTGTGTGTCTCACGGTGTGTGTGTCTCACGGTGTGTGTGTGTGTCTCACGCGGTGTGTGTGTGTCTCACGCGGTGTGTGTGTGTCTCACGCGGTGTGTGTGTGTCTCACGCGGTGTGTGTGTGTCTCACGCGGTGTGTGTGTGTCTCACGCGGTGTGTGTGTGTCTCACGCGGTGTGTGTGTCTCACGCGGAGTGTGTGTGTGTCTCACGCGGTGTGTGTGTGTCTCACGCGGTGTGTGTGTGTCTCACGTGGTGTGTGTGTGTCTCACACGGTGTGTGTGTGTGTGTGTGTGTCTCACGGTGTGTGTGTGTGTGTGTGTCTCACGGTGTGTGTGTGTGTCTCACGGTGTGTGTGTGTCTCACGGTGTGTGTTTGTGTGTCTCACGGTGTGTGTTTGTGTGTCTCACGGTGTGTGTTTGTGTCTCACGGTGTGTGCGTGTGTGTCTCACGGTGTGTGTGTCTCACGTGTGTGTCTCACGGTGTGTGTGTGTGTCTCACGGTGTGTGTGTGTGTGTCTCACGGTGTGTGTGTGTCTCACGGTGTGTGTGTGTCTCACGGCGTGTGTGTGTGTCTCACGGTGTGTGTGTGTCTCACGGTGTGTGTGTGTGTCTCACGGTGTGTGTGTGTCACGGTGTGTGTCTCACGGTGTGTGTGTGTGTCTCACGGTGTGTGTGTCTCACGGTGTGTGTGTCTCATGGTGTGTGTGTGTGTGTGTGTGTCTCACGGTGTGTGCGTGTGTGTCTCACGGTGTGTGCGTGTGTGTCTCACGGTGTGTGCGTGTGTGTCTCACGGTGTGTGCGTGTGTGTCTCACGGTGTGTGTGTGTGTGTGTCTCACGGTGTGTGTGTGTGTGTCTCACGGTGTGTGTGTGTGTGTGTGTCTCACGGTGTGTGTGTGTGTGTGTCTCACGGTGTGTGTGTGTGTCTCACGGTGTGTGTGTCTCATGGTGTGTGTGTGTGTGTCTCACGGTGTGTGTGTGTGTGTCTCACGGTGTGTGTGTCTCACGGTGTGTGTGTGTGTCTCACGGTGTGTGTGTGTGTGTCTCACGGTGTGTGTGTGTGTGTGTCTCACGGTGTGTGTGTGTCTCACGGTGTGTGTGTGTCTCACGGTGTGTGTGTGTCTCACGGTGTGTGTGTGTCTCACGGTGTGTGTGTGTGTGTCTCACAGTGTGTGTTTGTGTGTGTGTCTCACAGTGTGTGTGTCTCACGGTGTGTGTGTGTGTCTCACGGTGTGTGTGTGTGTCTCACGGTGTGTGTGTGTGTCTCACGGTGTGTGTGTGTGTCTCACGGTGTGTGTGTGTGTCTCACGCGGTGTGTGTGTGTCTCACGCGGTGTGTGTGTGTCTCACGCGGTGTGTGTGTCTCACGCGGAGTGTGTGTGTGTCTCACGCGGTGTGTGTGTGTCTCACGCGGTGTGTGTGTGTCTCACGTGGTGTGTGTGTGTCTCACACGGTGTGTGTGTGTGTGTCTCACGGTGTGTGTGTGTGTGTATGTGTCTCACGGTGTGTGTTTGTGTGTTTCACGGTGGGTGTGTCTCACGGTGGGTGTGTTTCTCACACGGTGTGCGTGTGTGTGTCTCACACTGTGTGCGTGTGTGTGTCTCACGCGGTGTGTGTGTGTCTCACGCGGTGTGTGTGTGTCTCACGCGGTGTGTGTGTCTCACGCGGTGTGTGTGTCTCACGCGGTGTGTGTGTGTCTCACACGCGGTGTGTGTGTGTGTCTCACACGGTGTGTGTGTGTCTTACACGGTGTGTGAGTGTGTCTCACACGGTGTGTGTGTGTGTCTCACACGGTGTGTGTGTGTGTGTCTCACACGGTGTGTGTGTGTGTCTCACACGGTGTGTGTGTGTGTGTGTGTGTGTGTGTCTCACACAGTGTGTGTGTGTGTGTGTGTATGTGTCTCACGGTGTGTGTGTCTCACGGTGTGTGTGTCTCACGGTGTGTGTGTCTCACGGTGTGTGTGTCTCACGGTGTGTGTGTCTCACGGTGTGTGTGTCTCACACGGTGTGTGTGTGTCTCACACGGTGTGTGTGTGTCTCACACGGTGTGTGTGTGTGTGTGTCTCACACGGTGTGTGTGTGTCTCACACGGTGTGTGTGTGTGTGTGTGTCTCACACGGTGTGTGTGTGTGTGTGTGTGTGTGTATGTATGTGTCTCACGGTGTGTGTGTGTCTCACACGGTGTGTGTGTGTGTGTCTCACACGGTGTGTGTGTGTGTCTCACGCGGTGTGTGTGTGTCTCACGCGGTGTGTGTGTGTCTCACGCGGTGTGTGTGTGTGTCTCACGCGGTGTGTGTGTGTCTCACGCAGTGTGTGTGTGTCTCACGCGGTGTGTGTGTGTCTCACGTGGTGTGTGTGTGTCTCACACGGTGTGTGTGTGTGTGTCTCACGGTGTGTGTGTGTGTGTGTATGTGTCTCACGGTGTGTGTTTGTGTGTTTCACGGTGGGTGTGTCTCACGGTGGGTGTGTTTCTCACACGGTGTGCGTGTGTGTGTCTCACACTGTGTGCGTGTGTGTGTCTCACGCGGTGTGTGTGTGTCTCACGCGGTGTGTGTGTGTCTCACGCGGTGTGTGTGTCTCACGCGGTGTGTGTGTCTCACGCGGTGTGTGTGTGTCTCACGCGGTGTGTGTGTGTCTCACGCAGTGTGTGTGTGTCTCACGCGGTGTGTGTGTGTCTCACATGCGGTGTGTGTGTGTGTCTCACACGGTGTGTGTGTGTGTCTTACACGGTGTGTGTGTGTCTCACACGGTGTGTGTGTGTGTCTCACACGGTGTGTGTGTGTCTCACACGGTGTGTGTGTGTGTCTCACACGGTGTGTGTGTGTGTGTGTGTGTGTGTGTGTGTGTGTCTCACACAGTGTGTGTGTGTGTGTGTGTGTATGTGTCTCACGGTGTGTGTGTCTCACGGTGTGTGTGTCTCACGGTGTGTGTGTCTCACGGTGTGTGTGTCTCACGGTGTGTGTGTCTCACGGTGTGTGTGTGTGTGTGTCTCACACGGTGTGTGTGTGTCTCACACGGTGTGTGTGTGTCTCACACGGTGTGTGTGTGTGTGTGTGTCTCACACGGTGTGTGTGTGTGTGTGTGTATGTATGTGTCTCACGGTGTGTGTGTGTCTCACGGTGTGTGTGTGTGTGTGTCTCACACGGTGTGTGTGTGTCTCACACGGTGTGTGTGTGTCTCACACGGTGTGTGTGTGTGTGTGTGTCTCACACGGTGTGTGTGTGTGTCTCACGCGGTGTGTGTGTGTCTCACGCGGTGTGTGTGTCTCACGCGGTGTGTGTGTGTCTCACGCGGTGTGTGTGTCTCACGCAGTGTGTGTGTGTCTCACGCAGTGTGTGTGTGTCTCACGCGGTGTGTGTGTGTCTCACGCGGTGTGTGTGTGTGTCTCACATGGTGTGTGTGTGTCTCACACGGTGTGTGTCTCACACACGGTGTGTGTCTCACACACGGTGTGTGTCTCACACACGGTGTGTGTGTCTCACACGGTGTGTGTGTGTCTCACACGGTGTTTGTGTGTCTCACACGGTGTGTGTGTGTGTGTGTCTCACATGGTGTGTGTGTGTGTCACACACGGTGTGTGTGTGTGTGTGTCTCACACGGTGTGTGTGTGTCTCACACGGTGTGTGTGTGTGTCTCACACGGTGTGTGTGTGTGTCTCACACGGTGTGTGTGTGTCTCACACGGTGTGTGTGTGTGTGTGTGTCTGATATGGTGTGTGTGTGTGTGTCTCACGGTGTGTGTGTGTCTCACGTGTGTGTGTGTGTATGTGTCTCACGGTGTGTGTGTGTCTCACGGTGTGTGTTTGTGTGTCTCACGGTGTGTGTGTGTCTCACGGTGGGTGTGTCTCACGGTGGGTGTGTCTCACGGTGGGTGTGTCACACGGTGTGCGTGTGTGTGTCTCACACGGTGTGCATGTGTGTGTCTCACGCGGTGTGTGTGTGTCTCACGCGGTGTGTCTCTCACACGGTGTGTGTGTGTCTCACGCGGTGTGTGTGTGTCTCACGCGGTGTGATTGTGTCTCACACGGTGTGTGTGTGTGTCTCACACGGTGTGTGTGTGTGTGTGTGTATCACACGGTGTGTGCGTGTGTGTCTCACACGCTGTGTGTGTGTGTGTGTGCGTGTGTGTCTCACACGGTGTGTGTGTGTCTCCTGGTGTGTGTGTGTGTCTCCTGGTGTGTGTGTCTCACGGTGTGTGTGTGTCTCACGGTGTGTGTGTGTGTGTGTCTCACGGTGTGTGTGTGTGTGTGTCTCACGGTGTGTGTGTGTGTGTCTCATGGTGTGTGTGTCTCACGGTGTGTGTGTGTGTGTCTCACGGTGTGTGTGTGTGTGGGTCTCACGGTGTTTGTGTGTGTGTGTCTCATGGTGGGTGTGTGTGTGTGTGTGTCTCACGGTGTGTGTGTCTCACGGTGTGTGTGTCTCACGGTGTGTGTGTGTCACGGTGTGTGTGTGTCTCACGGTGTGTGTGTGTGTGTCTCACGGTGTGTGTGTGTGTGTCTCACGGTGTGTGTGTGTCTCACGGTGTGTGTGTGTCTCACGGTGTGTGTGTGTCTCACGGTGTGTGTGTGTGTGTGTTCTCACGGTGTGTGTGTGTGTGTGTGTGTCTCACAGTGTGTGTGTCTCACGGTGTGTGTGTGTGTCTCACGGTGTGTGTGTGTGTGTCTCACGGTGTGTGTGTGTGTCTCACGGTGTGTGTGTGTGTCTCACGGTGTGTGTGTGTGTGTCTCACGGTGTGTGTGTGTGTCTCACGGTGTGTGTGTGTGTCTCACGGTGTGTGTGTGTCTCACGGTGCGTGTGTGTGTCTCACGGTGTGTGTGTGTCTCACGATGCGTGTGTGTGTGTCTCACGGTGTGTGTGTCTCACGGTGTGTGTGTGTCTCATGGTGTGTGTGTTTGTGTGTTTCACGGTGTGTGTGTGTGTCTCACGGTGGGTGGGTGTCTCACACGGTGTGTTTGCGTGTGTGTGTCTCAAACGGTGTGTGTGTCTCCCACGTTGTGTGTGTCTCACACGTTGTGTGTGTCTCACACGGTGTGTGTGTGTGTCTCACGCGGTGTGTGTGTGTCTCACGCGGTGTGTGTATGTGTCTCACGCTGTGTGTGTCTCACGCGGTGTGTGTGTCTCACGCGGTGTGTGTGTCTCACGCGGTGTGTGTGTCTCACGCGGTGTGTGTGTCTCACGCGGTGTGTGTGTGTCTCACGCGGTGTGTGTGTGTGTCTCACGCGGGGTGTGTGTGTCTCACGCGGTGTGTGTGTCTCACACGGTGTGTGTGTCTCACGCTGTGTGTGTGTGTGTGTGTCTCACGCGGTGTGTGTATGTGTCTCACGCGGTGTGTGTATGTGTCTCACGCGGTGTGTGTCTCACGCGGTGTGTGTGTGTGTCTCACGCGGTGTGTGTGTGTCTCACGCGGTGTGTGTGTGTGTATCACGCGGTGTGTGTGTGTCTCACGCGGTGTGTGTGTCTCATGCGGTGTGTGTGTGTGTCTCACGCGGTGTGTGTGTGTGTCTCACGCGGTGTGTGTGTGTGTCTCACACGGTGTGTGTGTGTGTCTCACGCGGTGTGTGTGTGTGTCTCACGCGGTGTGTGTGTGTGTGTCTCACACGGTGTGTGTGTGTGTCTCACACGGTGTGTGTGTGTGTGTCTCACATGGTGTGTGTGTGTGTGTCTCACACGGTGTGTGTGTGTGTCTCACACGGTGTGTGTGTGTGTGTCTCACACGGTGTGTGTGTGTCTCACACGGTGTGTGTGTCTCACACGGTGTGTGTGTGTGTGTGTGTATGTGTCTCACGGTGTGTGTGTGTGTGTGTATGTGTCTCACGGTGTGTGTGTGTGTCTCACGGTGTGTGTTTGTGTGTTTCACGGTGTGTGTCTCACGGTGGGTGTGTTTCTCACACGGTGTGTGTGTCTCACACGGTGTGTGTGTGTGTGTGTCTCACACGGTGTGTGTGTCTCACATGGTGTGTGTGTCTCACACCGTGTGTGTTTCTCACACGGTGTGTGTGTGTGTGTGTCTCACACGGTGTGTGTGTGTGTGTCTCACACTGTGTGTGTGTGTGTGTCTCACACGGTGTGTGTGTGTGTGTCTCACACGGTGTGTGTGTGTGTGTGTGTGTCTCACACGGTGTGTGTGTGTGTGTGTCTCACACGGTGTGTGTGTGTGTGTGTGTCTCACACGGTGTGTGTGTGTGTGTGTGTCTCACACGGTGTGTGTGTGTGTGTGTGTCTCACGGTGTGTGTGTGTGTGTGTGTGTATGTGTCTCACGGTGTGTGTTTGTGTGTTTCACGGTGGGTGTGTCTCACGGTGGGTGTGTTTCTCACACGGTGTGCGTGTGTGTCTCACACTGTGTGCGTGTGTGTGTCTCACGCGGTGTGTGTGTGTCTCACGCGGTGTGTGTGTGTCTCACGCGGTGTGTGTGTGTTTCTCACGCGGTGTGTGTGTGTCTCACGCGGTGTGTGTGTGTCTCACGCGGTGTGTGTGTGTCTCACGCGGTGTGTGTGTGTCTCACGCGGTGTGTGTGTGTCTCACGCGGTGTGTGTGTGTGTCTCACGCGGTGTGTGTGTGTGTCTCACACGGTGTGTGTGTGTGTCTTACACGGTGTGTGAGTGTGTCTCACACGGTGTGTGTGTGTGTCTCACACGGTGTGTGTGTGTGTCTCACACGGTGTGTGTGTGTGTCTCACACGGTGTGTGTGTGTGTCTCACACGGTGTGTGTGTGTGTGTGTCTCACACGGTGTGTGTGTGTGTGTATGTGTCTCACGGTGTGTGTCTCACGGTGTGTGTGTGTCTCACGGTGTGTGTGTGTCTCACGGTGTGTGTGTCTCACGGTGTGTGTGTCTCACGGTGTGTGTGTCTCACGGTGTGTGTGTCTCACGGTGTGTGTGTCTCACGGTGGGTGTGTCTCACGGTGGGTGTGTCTCACGGTGTGTGTGTCTCACGGTGGGTGTGTCTCATGGTGGGTGTGTTTCTCACACGGTGTACGTGTGTGTGTCTCACACGGTGTGTGTGTGTCTCACGCGGTGTGTATGTGTCTCACGCGGTATGTGTGTGTCTCACGCGGTGTGTGTGTGGGTGCGTGTGTGTCTCACACGGTGTGTGTGTGTGTGCGTGTGTGTCTCACAAGGTGTGTGTGTGTGTGCGTGTGTCTCACACATGGTGTGTGTGTGTGTGTGCGTGTGTCTCACACGGTGTGTGTGTGTGTGTCTCACACGGTGTGTGTCTGTGTGTTTGTCTCACACGGTGTGTGTGTGTGTGTGTGTGTCTCACACGGTGTGTTTGTGTGTGTGTGTCACACGGTGTGTGTGTGTGTCTCACACGGTGTGTGTGTGTCTCACACGGTGTGTGTGCGTGTGTGTCTCACACGGTGTGTGTGTGTGTGCGTGTGTGTCTCACAAGGTGTGTGTGTGTGTGTGTGTGTGTGCGTGTGTGTTTCACACGGTGTGTGTGTGTGTGTCTCACACGGTGTGTGTGTGTGTGTCTCACACAGTGTGTGTGTGTGTGTCTCACATGGTGTGTGTGTCTCACACGGTGTGTGTCTCACACGGTGTGTGTCTCACACGGTGTGTGTCTCACACGTTGTGTGTTTCTCACACGGTGTGTGTGTGTCTCACACGGTGTGTGTGTGTGTCTCACACGGTGTGTGTGTGTGTCTCACAAGGTGTGTGTGTCTCACACGGTGTGTGTTTCTCACACGTTGTGTGTTTCTCACACGGTGTGTGTGTGTGTCTGACACGGTGTGTGTGTGTCTCACACGGTGTGTGTGTGTCTCACACGGTGTGTGTGTGTGTGTCTCACACGGTGTGTGTGTGTGTCTCACACGGTGTGTGTGTGTGTCTCACGCGGTGTGTGTGTGTCTCACACGGTGTGTGTGTGTCTCACGCGGTGTGTGTGTGTGTCTCACGCGGTGTGTGTGTGTCTCACGCGGTGTGTGTGTGTCTCACGCGGTGTGTGTGTGTGTGTCTCACATGGTGTGTGTGTGTCTCACACGGTGTGTGTCTCACACACGGTGTGTGTGTCTCACACGGTGTGTGTGTGTCTCACACGGTGTGTGTGTGTCTCACACGGTGTGTGTGTGTGTCACACACGGTGTGTGTGTGTGTGTCACACACGGTGTGTGTGTGTGTGTCACACACGGTGTGTGTGTGTGTGTCTCACACGGTGTGTGTGTGTGTCTCACACGGTGTGTGTGTCTCACACGGTGTGTGTTTGTCTCACACGGTGTGTGTGTGTGTGTCTGATATGGTGTGTGTGTGTTTTTGAAACGGTGTGTGTGTGTGTCTCACGGTGTGTGTGTGTGTGTGTGTCTCACGTGTGTGTGTGTGTGTGTATGTGTCTCACGGTGTGTGTGTGTCTCACGGTGTGTGTTTGTGTGTCTCACGGTGTGTGTGTCTAATGGTGTGTGTGTATCACGGTGTGTGTGTGTCTCACGGTGTGTGTGTCTCACGGTGTGTGTGTCTCACGGTGGGTGTGTCTCACGGTGGGTGTGTCTCACGGTGGGTGTGTCTCACGGTGGGTGTGTCTCACGGTGGGTGTGTCTCACGGTGGGTGTGTCTCACGGTGGGTGTGTCTCTCACATGGTGTGCGTGTGTGTGTCTCACACGGTGTGCATGTGTGTGTCTCACGCGGTGTGTGTGTGTCTCACGCAGTGTGTGTGTGTCTCACGCGGTGTGTCTCTCACGCGGTGTGTGTGTGTCTCACGCGGTGTGTGTGTGTCTCACGCGGTGTGTGTGTGTCTCACGCGGTGTGTGTGTGTGTCTCACACGGTGTGTGTGTGTGTCTCACACGGTGTGTGTGTGTGTGTGTGTATCACACGGTGTGTGTGCGTGTGTGTATCACACGGTGTGTGTGCGTGTGTCTCACACGCTGTGTGTGTGTGCGTGTGTCTCACACGGTGTGTGTGTGTGTCTCCTGGTGTGTGTGTGTGTCTCCTGGTGTGTGTGTGTGTCTCCTGGTGTGTGTGTGTGTCTCCTGGTGTGTGTGTGTGTCTCCTGGTGTGTGTGTCTCACGGTGTGTGTGTGTCTCACGGTGTGTGTGTGTCTCACGGTGTGTGTGTGTGTGTGTGTGTGTGCCTCACGGTGTGTGTGTGTGTGTCTCACGGTGTGTGTGTGTGTGTCTCACGGTGTGTGTGTCTCACGGTGTGTGTGTGTGTCTCACAGGGTGTGTGTGTGTGTCACGGTGTGTGTGTGTGTGGGTCTCACGGTGTTTGTGTGTGTGTCTCATGGTGGGTGTGTGTGTGTGTGTGTCTCACGGTGTGTGTGTCTCACGGTGTGTGTGTGTCTCACGGTGTGCGTGTGTGTCTCACGGTGTGTGTGTGTGTGTCTCACGGTGTGTGTGTGTCTCACGGTGTGTGTGTGTCTCACGGTGTGTTTCTGTCTCACGGTGTGTGTGTCTCATGGTGTGTGTGTGTGTGTCTCACGGTGTGTGTGTGTGTGTCTCACGGTGTGTGTGTGTGTGTGTGTCTCACGGTGTGTGTGTGTGTGTGTGTCTCACGGTGTGTGTGTGTGTCTCACGGTGTGTGTGTGTGTCTCACGGTGTGTGTGTGTGTCTCACGGTGTGTGTGTGTGTCTCACGGTGTGTGTGTGTGTGTGTGTGTCTCACGGTGTGTGTGTGTGTCTCACGGTGTGTGTGTCTCACAGTGCGTGTGTGTGTCTCACGGTGTGTGTGTGTCTCACGGTGTGTGTGTCTCATGGTGTGTGTGTTTGTGTGTTTCACGGTGTGTGTGTGTGTCTCACGGTGGGTGGGTGTCTCACACGGTGTGTTTGCGTGTGTGTGTCTCACACGGTGTGTGTGTCTCACACGTTGTGTGTGTCTCACACGTTGTGTGTGTCTCACACGTTGTGTGTGTCTCACACGGTGTGTGTGTGTCTCACGCGGTGTGTGTAAGTGTCTCACGCTGTGTGTGTCTCACGCGGTGTGTGTGTCTCACGCGGTGTGTGTGTCTCAAGCGGTGTGTGTGTCTCAAGCGGTGTGTGTGTCTCACGCGGTGTGTGTGTGTGTGTCTCACGCGGTGTGTGTGTCTCACGCGGTGTGTGTGTGTGTCTCACACGGTGTGTGTGTGTCTCACGCGGTGTGTGTATGTGTCTCACGCTGTGTGTGTCTCACGCGGTGTGTGTGTCTCACGCGGTGTGTGTGTGTCTCACGCAGGGTGTGTGTGTCTCACGCGGTGTGTGTGTCTCACGCGGTGTGTGTGTCTCACGCGGTGTGTGTGTCTCACGCTGTGTGTGTGTCTCACGCTGTGTGTGTGTGTCTCACGCGGTGTGTGTATGTGTCTCACGCGGCGTGTGTATGTGTCTCACGCGGTGTGTGTCTCACGCGGTGTGTGTGTGTGTCTCACGCGGTGTGTGTGTGTGTCTCACGCGGTGTGTGTGTGTGTCTCACGCGGTGTGTGTGTGTGTGTATCACGCGGTGTGTGTGTGTCTCACGCGGTGTGTGTGTGTCTCACGCGGTGTGTGTGTCTCACGCGGTGTGTGTGTCTCACGCGGTGTGTGTGTGTGTGTCTCACGCGGTGTGTGTGTGTGTGTGTCTCACGCGGTGTGTCTCACGCGGTGCGTGTGTGTGTCTCACGCGGTGCGTGTGTGTGTCTCACGCGGTGCGTGTGTGTGTCTCACGCGGTGCGTGTGTGTGTCTCACGCGGTGCGTGTGTGTGTCTCACGCGGTACGTGTGTGTCTCACGTGGTGTGTGTGTGTGTGTCTCACGTGGTGTGTGTGTGTGTGTCTCACGCGGTGTGTGTGTGTGTGTCTCACACGGTGTGTGTGTGTCTCACACGGTGTGTGTGTGTGTGTCTCACACGGTGTGTGTGTGTGTGTGTCTCACACGGTGTGTGTGTGTGTGTCTCACACACACACACCGTGTGACACACACACACACACCGTGTGTCTCACACGGTGTGTGTGTGTGTGTGTGTGTGTGTATGTGTCTCACGGTGTGTGTGTGTGTGTGTGTGTATTTGTCTCACGGTGTGTGTGTTTCTCACGGTGTGTGTTTGTGTGTTTCACGGTGTGTGTCTCACGGTGGGTGTGTTTCTCACACGGTGTGTGTGTGTGTGTCTCACACGGTGTGTGTGTGTGTGTCTCACACGGTGTGTGTGTGTGTGTCTCACACGGTGTGTGTGTCTCACATGGTGTGTGTGTCTCACACCGTGTGTGTTTCTCACACGGTGTGTGTGTGTGTGTCTCACACGGTGTGTGTGTGTGTGTGTCTCACACGGTGTGTGTGTGTGTGTGTGTGTCTCACACGGTGTGTGTGTGTGTCTCACACGGTGTGTGTGTGTGTCTCACACGGTGTGTGTGTGTGTGTTTCTCACACGGTGTGTGTGTGTGTGTGTGTCTCACGGTGTGTGTGTGTGTGTGTGTATGTGTCTCACGGTGTGTGTTTGTGTGTTTCACGGTGGGTGTGTCTCACGGTGGTGTGTTTCTCACACGGTGTGCGTGTGTGTGTCTCACACTGTGTGCGGGTGTGTGTCTCACGCGGTGTGTGTGTGTCTCACGCGGTGTGTGTGTCTCATGCGGTGTGTGTGTGTCTCACGCGGTGTGTGTGTCTCACGCGGTGTGTGTGTGTCTCACGCGGTGTGTGTGTGTGTCTCACGCGGTGTGTGTGTGTCTCACGCGGTGTGTGTGTGTCTCACGCGGTGTGTGTGTGTCTCACGCGGTGTGTGTGTGTCTCACGCGGTGTGTGTGTGTCTCACGCGGTGTGTGTGTGTCTCACGCGGTGTGTGTGTGTGTCTCACGCGGTGTGTGTGTGTCTCACGTGGTGTGTGTGTGTGTCTCACACTGTGTGCGTGTGTGTGTCTCACGCGGTGTGTGTGTGTCTCACGCGGTGTGTGTGTGTCTCACGCGGTGTGTGTGTGTCTCACGCGGTGTGTGTGTGTCTCACGCGGTGTGTGTGTGTCTCACGCGGTGTGTGTGTGTCTCACGCGGTGTGTGTGTGTCTCACGCGGTGTGTGTGTGTCTCACGCGGTGTGTGTGTGTCTCACGCGGTGTGTGTGTGTCTCACGCGGTGTGTGTGTGTGTGTCTCACGCGGTGTGTGTGTGTGTGTCTCACGCTGTGTGTGTGTGTGTCTCACGTGGTGTGTGTGTGTGTCTCACGTGGTGTGTGTGTGTGTGTCTCACACGGTGTGTGAGTGTGTCTCACACGGTGTGTGTGTGTGTCTCACATGGTGTGTGTGTGTGTCTCACACGGTGTGTGTGTGTCTCACACGGTGTGTGTGTGTGTCTCACACGGTGTGTGTGTGTCTCACACGGTGTGTGTGTGTGTCTCACACGGTGTGTGTGTGTGTGTGTGTGTGTCTCACGGTGTGTGTGTGTGTGTGTATGTGTCTCACGGTGTGTGTCTCACGGTGTGTGTGTGTCTCACGGTGTGTGTGTGTCTCACGGTGTGTGTGTGTCTCACGGTGTGTGTGTGTCTCACGGTGTGTGTGTCTCACGGTGTGTGTGTCTCACGGTGTGTGTGTCTCACGGTGTGTGTGTCTCACACTGTGTGCGTGTGTGTCTCACGAGGTGTGTGTGTGTCTCACGCGGTGTGTGTGTGTCTCACGCGGTGTGTGTGTGTCTCACGCGGTGTGTGTGTGTCTCACGCGGTGTGTGTGTCTCACGCGGTGTGTGTGTGTCTCACGCGGTGTGTGTGTGTCTCACGCGGTGTGTGTGTGTCTCACGCGGTGTGTGTGTGTCTCACGCGGTGTGTGTGTGTCTCACGCGGTGTGTGTGTGTCTCACGCGGTGTGTGTGTGTCTCACGCGGTGTGTGTGTGTGTGTCTCACGCGGTGTGTGTGTGTGTCTCACACGGTGTGTGAGTGTGTCTCACACGGTGTGTGAGTGTGTCTCACACGGTGTGTGTGTGTGTCTCACACGGTGTGTGTGTGTGTGTGTCTCACACGGTGTGTGTGTGTGTGTGTCTCACACAGTGTGTGTGTGTGTGTGTGTATGTGTCTCACGGTGTGTGTCTCATGGTGTGTGTGTGTCTCACGGTGTGTGTGTGTCTCACGGTGTGTGTGTCTCACGGTGTGTGTGTCTCACGGTGTGTGTGTCTCACGGTGGGTGTGTCTCATGGTGGGTGTGTTTCTCACACGGTGTGCGTGTGTGTGTCTCACACGGTGTGTGTGTGTCTCACACGGTGTGTGTGTGTCTCACGCGGTGTGTGTGTGTCTCACGCGGTGTGTGTGTGTCTCACGCGGTGTGTGTGTGTCTCACGCGGTGTGTGTGTGTGTCTCACGCGGTGTGTGTATGTGTCTCACGCGGTGTGTGTGTCTCTCTCACGCGGTGTGTGTGTCTCACACGGTGTGTGTGTGTCTCACACGGTGTGTGTGTGTGTCTCACACGGTGTGTGTGCGTGTGTGTCTCACACGGTGTGTGTGTGTGTGTGCGTGTGTGTCTCACAAGGTGTGTGTGTGTGTGCGTGTGTGTCTCACATGGTGTGTGTGTGTGTGCGTGTGTCTCACACGGTGTGTGTGTGTGTGTGTGTGTCTCACACGGTGTGTGTCTGTGTGTTTGTCTCACACGGTGTGTGTGTGTGTGTCTCACACGGTGTGTGTGTGTGTGTGTGTCACACGGTGTGTGTGTGTGTGTCTCACACGGTGTGTGTGTGTCTCACACGGTGTGTGTGCGTGTGTGTCTCACACGGTGTGTGTGTGCGTGTGTGTCTCACAAGGTGTGTGTGTGTGTGTGTGTGTGTGTGTGCGTGTGTGTTTCACACGGTGTGTGTGTGTGTGTCTCACACGGTGTGTGTGTGTGTCTCACACGGTGTGTGTGTGTGTGTCTCACATGGTGTGTGTGTCTCACACGGTGTGTGTCTCACACGGTGTGTGTCTCACACGGTGTGTGTCTCACACGTTGTGTGTTTCTCACACGGTGTGTTTGTGTGTCTCACACGGTGTGTGTGTGTGTGTCTCACAAGGTGTGTGTGTCTCACACGGTGTGTGTCTCACACGGTGTGTGTCTCACACGTTGTGTGTTTCTCACACGGTGTGTGTGTGTGTCTCACACGGTGTGTGTGTGTGTGTCTCACACGGTGTGTGTGTGTGTCTCACACGGTGTGTGTGTGTGTGTGTCTCACACGGTGTGTGTGTGTGTCTCACACGGTGTGTGTGTGTGTGTGTGTGTGTATGTATGTATGTGTCTCACGGTGTGTGTGTGTCTCACGCGGTGTGTGTGTGTCTCACGCGGTGTGTGTGTGTCTCACGCGGTGTGTGTGTGTCTCACGCGGTGTGTGTGTCTCACGCGGTGTGTGTGTGTCTCACGCGGTGTGTGTGTGTCTCACGCGTTGTGTGTGTGTCTCACGCGGTGTGTGTGTGTCTCACGCGGTGTGTGTGTGTCTCACGCGGTGTGTGTGTGTCTCACGCGGTGTGTGTGTGTCTCACGCGGTGTGTGTGTGTGTGTCTCACGCGGTGTGTGTGTGTGTCTCACACGGTGTGTGAGTGTGTCTCACACGGTGTGTGAGTGTGTCTCACACGGTGTGTGTGTGTGTCTCACACGGTGTGTGTGTGTGTGTGTCTCACACGGTGTGTGTGTGTGTGTGTGTCTCACACAGTGTGTGTGTGTGTGTGTGTATGTGTCTCACGGTGTGTGTCTCATGGTGTGTGTGTGTCTCACGGTGTGTGTGTGTCTCACGGTGTGTGTGTCTCACGGTGTGTGTGTCTCACGGTGTGTGTGTCTCACGGTGGGTGTGTCTCATGGTGGGTGTGTTTCTCACACGGTGTGCGTGTGTGTGTCTCACACGGTGTGTGTGTGTCTCACACGGTGTGTGTGTGTCTCACGCGGTGTGTGTGTGTCTCACGCGGTGTGTGTGTGTCTCACGCGGTGTGTGTGTGTCTCACGCGGTGTGTGTGTGTCTCACGCGGTGTGTGTGTGTGTCTCACGCGGTGTGTGTATGTGTCTCACGCGGTGTGTGTGTCTCTCTCACGCGGTGTGTGTGTCTCACACGGTGTGTGTGTGTCTCACACGGTGTGTGTGTGTGTCTCACACGGTGTGTGTGCATGTGTGTCTCACACGGTGTGTGTGTGTGTGTGCGTGTGTGTCTCACAAGGTGTGTGTGTGTGTGCGTGTGTGTCTCACATGGTGTGTGTGTGTGTGCGTGTGTCTCACACGGTGTGTGTGTGTGTGTGTGTCTCACACGGTGTGTGTCTGTGTGTTTGTCTCACACGGTGTGTGTGTGTGTGTCTCACACGGTGTGTGTGTGTGTGTGTGTCACACGGTGTGTGTGTGTGTGTCTCACACGGTGTGTGTGTGTCTCACACGGTGTGTGTGCGTGTGTGTCTCACACGGTGTGTGTGTGCGTGTGTGTCTCACAAGGTGTGTGTGTGTGTGTGTGTGTGTGCGTGTGTGTTTCACACGGTGTGTGTGTGTGTGTCTCACATGGTGTGTGTGTCTCACACGGTGTGTGTCTCACACGGTGTGTGTCTCACACGGTGTGTGTCTCACACGTTGTGTGTTTCTCACACGGTGTGTTTGTGTGTCTCACACGGTGTGTGTGTGTGTGTCTCACAAGGTGTGTGTGTCTCACACGGTGTGTGTCTCACACGGTGTGTGTCTCACACGTTGTGTGTTTCTCACACGGTGTGTGTGTGTGTCTCACACGGTGTGTGTGTGTGTGTCTCACACGGTGTGTGTGTGTGTCTCACACGGTGTGTGTGTGTGTGTGTGTCTCACACGGTGTGTGTGTGTGTCTCACACGGTGTGTGTGTGTGTGTGTGTGTGTGTATGTATGTATGTGTCTCACGGTGTGTGTGTGTCTCACACGGTGTGTGTGTGTGTGTCTCACACGGTGTGTGTGTGTGTGTCTCACGCGGTGTGTGTGTGTCTCACGCGGTGTGTGTGTGTCTCACGCGGTGTGTGTGTGTGTCACGCGGTGTGTGTGTGTGTCTCACGCGGTGTGTGTGTGTCTCACGCGGTGTGTGTGTGTCTCACGCGGTGTGTGTGTGTGTCTCACATGGTGTGTGTGTGTCTCACACGGTGTGTGTCTCACACACGGTGTGTGTGTCTCACACGGTGTGTGTGTGTCTCACACGGTGTGTGTGTGTCTCACACGGTGTGTGTGTGTGTGTGTCTAACATGGTGTGTGTGTGTGTCACACACGGTGTGTGTGTGTGTGTCTCACACGGTGTGTGTGTGTCACACACGGTGTGTGTGTGTGTGTCTCACACGGTGTGTGTGTGTCTCTCACACGGTGTGTGTGTGTGTCTCACACGGTGTGTGTGTGTGTCTCACACGGTGTGTGTGTGTGTCTCACACGGTGTGTGTGTGTCTCACACAGTGTGTGTGTGTCTCACACGGTGTGTGTGTGTGTGTGTGTGTGTCTGATATGGTGTGTGTGTGTGTTTTTGAAACGGTGTGTGTGTGTGTGTCTCACGGTGTGTGTGTGTGTGTGTGTGTCTCACGTGTGTGTGTGTGTGTGTGTGTGTGTGTGTGTATGTGTCTCACGGTGTGTGTCTCACGGTGTGTGTTTGTGTGTCTCACGGTGTGTGTGTCTAACGGTGTGTGTGTCTAACGGTGTGTGTGTCTCACGGTGTGTGTGTGTCTCACGGTGTGTGTGTGTCTCACGGTGTGTGTGTCTCACGGTGGGTGTGTCTCACGGTGGGTGTGTCTCACGGTGGGTGTGTCTCTCACACGGTGTGCGTGTGTGTGTCTCACACGGTGTGCATGTGTGTGTCTCACGCGGTGTGTGTGTGTCTCACGCGGTGTGTGTGTGTCTCACGCAGTGTGTGTGTGTCTCACACGGTGTGTGTGTGTCTCACGCGGTGTGTGTGTGTCTCACGCGGTGTGTGTGTGTGTGTCTCACACGGTGTGTGTGTGTGTGTATCACACGGTGTGTGTGCGAGTGTGTCTCACACGCTGTGTGTGTGTGTGTGTGTGCGTGTGTGTCTCACACGGTGTGTGTGTGTGTGTGTGCGTGTGTCTCACACGGTGTGTGTGTCTCACATGGTTTGTGTGTGTGTCTCACATGGTGTGTGTGTGTGTCTTTGTGTGTGTCTCACACGGTGTGTGTGTGTGTGTGTGTGTCTGTGTGTGTGTGTCTCACACGGTGTGTGTGTGTGTGTGTCTGTGTGTGTGTGTGTGTGTGTCTCACACGGTGTGTGTGTGTGTGTGTGTCTGTGTGTGTGTGTCTCACACGGTGTGTGTGTGTCTCACACGGTGTGTGTGTGTGTGTGTCTCTCACACGGTGTGTGTGTGTGTGTGTGTCTCACACGGTGTGTGTGTGTCTCACACGGTGTGTGTGTGTGTGTGTCTCTCACACGGTGTGTGTGTGTCTCACACGGTGTGTGTGTGTGTCACACGGTGTGTGTGTGTCACGGTGTGTGTGTGTCACGGTGTGTGTGTGTGTCACGGTGTGTGTGTGTCACCCGGTATGTGTGTGTGTCACGGTGTGTGTCACACGGTGTGTGTGCGTGTGTGTCTCACATGGTGTGTGTGTGTGTGTGTGCGTGTGTGTCTCACAGTGTGTGTGTGTGCGTGTGTGTCTCACACGGTGTGTGTGTGCGTGTGTCTCACACGGTGTGTGTCTCACACGGTGTGTGTGTGTGTGTCTCACATGGTGTGTGTGTGTGTGTGTCTCACACGGTGTGTGTGTGTGTTGGTGTGTGTGTATCTCACACGGTGTGTGTGTGTGTGTGTCTCACACAGTGTGTGTGTGTGTCTCACACGGTGTGTGTGTGTGTGTGTCTCACATGGTGTGTGTGTGTGTCTCACACGGTGTGTGTGTGTCACGCGGTGTGTGTGTGTGTGTGTCACACGGTGTGTGTGTGTGTGTCACATGGTGTGTGTGTGTGTGTCACACGGTGTGTGTGTGTGTGTGTCACGGTGTGTGTGTGTGTGTGTGTCACGGTGTGTGTGTGTGTCACACGGTGTGTGTGTGTGTCACACGGTGTGTGTGTGTCACACGGTATGTGTGTGTGTCACGGTTTGTGTGTGTGTGTCACGGTGTGTGTGTCACGGTGTGTGTGTCACGGTGTGTGTGTGTCACGGTGTGTGTGTGTCACTGTGAGTGTGTGTCACTCTGTGTGTGTGTGTGTGTATGTCTCACAGTGTGTGTGTGTGTGTGTGTGTGTCTCACGGTGTGTGTGTCTCACACGGTGTGTGTGTGTGTGTCTCACACGGTTTGTGTGTGTGTTTCACACACGGTGTGTGTGTCTCATACGGTGTGTGTGTGTGTGTGTCTCACATGGTGTGTGTGTGTGTCTCACATGGTGTGTGTGTGTGTCTCACACAGTGTGTGTGTGTCTCACACAGTGTGTGTGTCACACAGTGTGTGTGTGTGTCACACGGTGTGTGTGTGTCACGGTATGTGTGTGTGTCACTGTGTGTGTGTCACGGTGTGTGTGTCACGGTTTGTGTGTGTGTGTCACGGTGTGCGTGTGTCACTGTGTGTGTGTGTGTCTCACTGTGTGTGTGTGTGTCTCACGGTGTGTGTGTGTGTCTCACGGTGTGTGTGTGTGTGTGTGTCCCACGGTGTGTGTGTGTGTCTCACGTGTGTGTGTGTATGTGTCTCACGGTGTGTGTTTGTCTCACGGTGTGTGTTTGTGTGTCTCACGGTGTGTGTGTCTTACCGTGTGTGTGTCTCACGGTGTGTGTGTCTCACGGTGTGTGTGTCTCACGGTGTGTGTGTCTCACGGTGTGTGTGTCTCACGGTGTGTGTGTCTCACGGTGTGTGTGTCTCACGGTGTGTGTGTCTCACGGTGTGTGTGTCTCACGGTGGGTGTGTCTCACGGTGGGTGTGTCTCACGGTGGGTGTGTCTCACGGTGGGTGTGTCTCTCACACGGTGGGTGTGTCTCACACGCGGTGTGCGTGTGTGTGTCTCACGCGGTGTGCGTGTGTGTGTCTCACGCGGTGTGTGTGTGTGTCTCACGTGGTGTGTCTCACACGGTGTGTGTGTGTGTGTCTCACACGCTGTGTGTGTGTGTGTGTGTGCGTGTGAGTCTCACACGGTGTGTGTGTGTGTGTGTCTGTGTGTGTGTGTTTCACACGGTGTGTGTGTGTGTGTGTCTGTGTGTGTGTCTCACACGGTGTGTGTGTGTGTGTCTCACACGGTGTGTGTGTGTGTCTCACACGGTGTGTGTGTGTGTCTCACATGGTGTGTGTGTGTGTCTCACACGGTGTGTGTGTGTGTCTCACACGGTGTGTGTGTGTCACACGGTGTGTGTGTCACACTGTGTGTGTGTCACACTGTGTGTGTGTCACACTGTGTGTGTGTCACACTGTGTGTGTGTCACACTGTGTGTGTGTCACACGGTGTGTGTGTGTGTCACACGGTGTATGTGTGTGTCACACGGTGTGTGTGTGTGTCACACGGTGTGTGTGTGTGTGTCACGGTGTGTGTGTGTGTCACACGGTGTGTGTGTGTGTCACCCGGTATGTGTGTGTGTCACCCGGTATGTGTGTGTGTCACGGTGTGTGTGTGTGTGTGTGTGTCACGGTGTGTGTCACACGGTGTGTGTGCGTGTGTGTCTCACATGGTGTGTGTGTGTGTGTGTGCGTGTGTCTCACAGTGTGTGTGTGTGCGTGTGTGTCTCACACGGTGTGTGTGTGCATGTGTCTCACACGGTGTGTGTCTCACACGGTGTGTGTGTGTGTCTCACATGGTGTGTGTGTGTGTGTGTCTCACACGGTGTGTGTGTGTGTGTCGGTGTGTGTGTGTTTCACACGGTGTGTGTGTGTGTGTCTCACACAGTGTGTGTGTGTCTCACACGGTGTGTGTGTGTCTCACACGGTGTGTGTGTGTGTCTCACACGGTGTGTGTGTGTGTCTCACACGGTGTGTGTGTGTCTCACACGGTGTGTGTGTGTGTGTGTATGTATGTATGTGTCTCACGGTGTGTGTGTGTCTCACACGGTGTGTGTGTGTGTGTCTCACACGGTGTGTGTGTGTGTCTCACGCGGTGTGTGTGTGTCTCACGCGGTGTGTGTGTGTCTCACGCGGTGTGTGTGTGTGTGTCTCACGCGGTGTGTGTGTGTCTCACGCGGTTTGTGTGTGTCTCACGCGGTGTGTGTGTGTGTGTCTCACATGGTGTGTGTGTGTCTCACACGGTGTGTGTCTCACACACGGTGTGTGTGTCTCACACAGTGTGTGTGTGTCTCACACGGTGTGTGTGTGTCTCACACGGTGTGTGTGTGTGTCTCACACGGTGTGTGTGTGTGTCACACACGGTGTGTGTGTGTGTGTCTCACACGGTGTGTGTGTGTGTGTCTCACACGGTGTGTGTGTGTGTCTCACACGGTGTGTGTGTGTGTGTCTCACACGGTGTGTGTGTGTCTCACACGGTGTGTGTGTGTCTCACACGGTGTGTGTGTGTCTCACACGGTGTGTGTGTGTGTGTGTGTGTGTGTCTGATATGGTGTGTGTGTGTTTTTGAAACGGTGTGTGTGTGTGTGTGTGTGTCTCACGGTGTGTGTGTGTGTGTGTGTGTGTCTCACGTGTGTGTGTGTGTGTGTGTGTATGTGTCTCACGGTGTGTGTGTGTCTCACGGTGTGTGTTTGTGTGTCTAACGGTGTGTGTGTCTCACGGTGTGTGTGTGTCTCACGGTGTGTGTCTCACGGTGTGTGTGTCTCACGGTGTGTGTGTCTCACGGTGGGTGTGTCTCACGGTGTGTGTGTCTCACGGTGTGTGTGTCTCACGGTGGGTGTGTCTCACGGTGGGTGTGTCTCTCACACGGTGTGCGTGTGTGTGTCTCACACGGTGTGCATGTGTGTGTCTCACGCGGTGTGTGTGTGTCTCACGCAGTGTGTGTGTGTCTCACGCGGTGTGTCTCTCACACGGTGTGTGTGTGTCTCACGCGGTGTGTCTCTCACGCGGTGTGTGTGTGTCTCACACGGTGTGTGTGTGTGTCTCACACGGTGTGTGTGTGTGTGTATCACACGGTGTGTGTGCGAGTGTGTCTCACACGCTGTGTGTGTGTGTGTGCGCGTGTGTGTCTCACACGGTGTGTGTGTGTGTGTGTGTGCGTGTGTCTCACACGGTGTGTGTCTCACATGATTTGTGTGTGTGTCTCACATGGTGTGTGTGTGTGTCTGTGTGTGTGTCTCACACGGTGTGTGTGTGTGTGTGTGTGTGTGTCTCACACGGTGTGTGTGTGTGTCTGTGTGTGTGTGTCTCACACGGTGTGTGTGTGTGTGTGTGTCTGTGTGTGTGTGTCTCACACGGTGTGTGTGTGTGTGTGTCTCACACGGTGTGTGTGTGTGTGTCTCACACGGTGTGTGTGTGTGTCTCACACGGTGTGTGTGTGTGTGTCTCACACGGTGTGTGTGTGTCTCACACGGTGTGTGTGTGTCTCACACGGTGTGTGTGTGTGTCTCACACGGTGTGTGTGTGTGTCTCACACGGTGTGTGTTTGTGTGTCTCACACGGTGTGTGTGTCACACGGTGTGTGTGTGTGTCACGGTGTGTGTGTGTGTCACGGTGTGTGTGTGTGTCACGGTGTGTGTGTGTCACCCGGTATGTGTGTGTGTCACGGTGTGTGTGTGTGTGTCACGGTGTGTGTGACACGGTGTGTGTGCGTGTGTGTCTCACATGGTGTGTGTGTGTGTGTGTGCGTGTGTGTCTCACAGTGTGTGTGTGTGCGTGTGTGTCTCACACGGTGTGTGTGTGCGTGTGTCTCACACGGTGTGTGTCTCACACGGTGTGTGTGTGTGTATCACATGGTGTGTGTGTGTGTGTGTCTCACACGGTGTGTGGGTGTGTGTCGGTGTGTGTGTATCTCACACGGTGTGTGTGTGTGTCACTGTGTGTGTGTGTGTCTCACAGTGTGTGTGTGTGTGTATGTCTCACAGTGTGTGTGTGTGTGTGTGTCTCACGGTGTGTGTGTCTCACACGGTGTGTGTGTGTGTGTGTCTCACACGGTTTGTGTGTGTGTCTCACACACGGTGTGTGTGTCTCACACGGTGTGTGTGTGTGTGTGTCTCACATGGTGTGTGTGTGTGTGTCTCACATGGTGTGTGTGTGTGTGTGTCTCACACAGTGTGTGTGTCACACAGTGTGTGTGTGTGTGTCACACGGTGTGTGTGTGTCACGGTATGTGTGTGTGTCACTGTGTGTGTGTCACGGTGTGTGTGTCACGGTTTGTGTGTGTGTGTCACGGTGTGCGTGTGTCACTGTGTGTGTGTGTGTCTCACTGTGTGTGTGTGTGTCTCACGGTGTGTGTGTGTGTCTCACGGTGTGTGTGTGTGTGTGTGTGTCCCACGGTGTGTGTGTGTGTCTCACGTGTGTGTGTGTATGTGTCTCACGGTGTGTGTGTGTCTCACGGTGTGTGTTTGTGTGTCTCACGGTGTGTGTATCTCACGGTGTGTGTGTCTCACGGTGTGTGTGTCTCACGGTGTGTGTGTCTCACGGTGTGTGTGTCTCACGGTGGGTGTGTCTCACGGTGGGTGTGTCTCACGGTGGGTGTGTCTCACGGTGGGTGTGTCTCTCACACGGTGGGTGTGTCTCTCACACGGTGGGTGTGTCTCTCACACGGTGGGTGTGTCTCTCACACGGTGGGTGTGTCTCTCACACGGTGGGTGTGTCTCTCACACGGTGGGTGTGTCTCTCACACGGTGGGTGTGTCTCACACGCGGTGTGCGTGTGTGTGTCTCACGCGGTGTGCGTGTGTGTGTCTCACGCGGTGTGCGTGTGTGTGTCTCACGTGGTGTGTCTCACACGGTGTGTGTGTGTCTCACGTGGTGTGTCTCACACGGTGTGTGTGTGTGTGTCTCACACGTTGTGTGTGTGTGTGTCTCACACGCTGTGTGTGTGTGTGTGTGTGTGCGTGTGTGTCTCACACGGTGTGTGTGTGTGTGTGCGTGTGTCTCACACGGTGTGTGTCTCACACGGTTTGTGTGTGTGTCTGTGTGTGTGTGTTTCACACGGTCTGTGTGTGTGTCTCACACGGTGTGTGTGTGTGTCTCACACGGTGTGTGTGTGTCTCACACGGTGTGTGTGTGTGTCTCACACGGTGTGTGTGTGTCACACGGTGTGTGTGTTACACTGTGTGTGTGTCACACGGTGTGTGTGTGTCACACGGTGTGTGTGTGTGTCACACGGTGTGTGTGTGTGTCACACGGTGTATGTGTGTGTCACACGGTGTGTGTGTGTGTCACACGGTGTATGTGTGTGTCACACGGTGTGTGTGTGTGTGTGTCACGGTGTGTGTGTGTGTCACACGGTGTGTGTGTGTCACATGGTGTGTGTGTGTGTCACCCGGTATGTGTGTGTGTCACGGTGTGTGTGTGTGTCACGGTGTGTGTCACACGGTGTGTGTGCGTGTGTGTGTGTCTCACATGGTGTGTGTGTGTGCGTGTGTCTCACAGTGTGTGTGTGTGCGTGTGTGTCTCACACGGTGTGTGTGTGCGTGTGTCTCACACGGTGTGTGTCTCACACGGTGTGTGTGTGTGTCTCACATGGTGTGTGTGTGTGTGTGTCTCACACGGTGTGTGTGTGTGTGTGTCGGTGTGTGTGTGTCTCACACGGTGTGTGTGTGTGTCTCACACAGTGTGTGTGTGTCTCACACGGTGTGTGTGTCTCACATGGTGTGTGTGTGTGTCTCACACGGTATGTGTGTGTGTGTGTCTCACACGGTGTGTGTGTGTGTGTCACACGTGTGTGTGTGTCACGGTGTGTGTGTGTCACACGGTGTGTGTGTGTGTGTCACACGGTGTGTGTGTGTGTCACATGGTATGTGTGTGTGTCACAGTGTGTGTGTGTCACGGTTTGTGTGTGTGTGTCACGGTGTGTGTGTCACGGTGTGTGTGTCGCGGTGTGTGTGTCGCGGTTTGTGTGTGTGTGTCACGGTGTGCGTGTGTCACTGTGTGTGTGTGTATGTCTCACAGTGTGTGTGTGTGTGTGTGTGTATGTCTCACAGTGTGTGTGTGTGTGTGTGTCTCACGGTGTGTGTGTGTGTGTGTCTCACACGGTGTGTGTGTGTGTGTGTCTCACACGGTGTGTGTGTGTCTCACACGGTTTGTGTGTGTGTGTCTCACACGGTGTGTGTGTCTCACATGGTGTGTGTGTGTCTCACATGGTGTGTGTGTGTGTGTCTCACATGGTGTGTGTGTGTGTGTCTCACACAGTATGTGTGTGTCACACAGTGTGTGTGTGTGTGTCACACAGTGTGTGTGTGTGTGTCACACGGTGTGTGTGTGTGTCACACGGTATGTGTGTGTGTCACTGTGTGTGTGTGTGTGTGTGTCACGGTTTGTGTGTGTGTGTGTGTCATGGTGTGTGTGTCACGGTGTGTGTGTCACGGTTTGTGTGTGTGTGTCACGGTGTGCGTGTGTCACTGTGTGTGTGTGTGTCTCACGGTGTGTGTGTGTGTCTCACGGTGTGTGTGTGTGTGTGTGTCTCATGGTGTGTGTGTGTGTGTGTGTCACACGGTGTGTGTGTGTTACACGGTGTGTGTGTCACACGGTGTGTGTGTCACACGGTGTGTGTGTCACACGGTGTGTGTGTGTCACACGGTGTGTGTGTGTCACACGGTGTGTGTCTGTCTCACACGGTGTGTGTCTGTCTCACACGGTGTGTGTCTGTCTCACACGGTGTGTGTGTCCGTCTCACACGGTGTGTGTGTGTCTGTCTCACACGGTGTGTGTGTGTCTGTCTCACACGGTGTGTGTGTGTCTGTCTCACACGGTGTGTGTGTGTCTGTCTCACACGGTGTGTGTGTGTGTGTCTCACATGGTGTGTGTGTGTGTCTCACACGGTGTGTGTGTGTCTCACACGGTGTGTGTGTGTGTCTCACACGGTGTGTGTGTGTGTCTCACACGGTGTGTGTGTGTGTCTCACACGGTGTGTGTGTGTGTCTCACACGGTGTGTGTGTGTGTGTGTCTCACATGGTGTGTGTGTGTGTATGTGTCTCACACGGTGTGTGTGTCTCACACGGTGTGTGTGTGTGTGTCTCACACGGTGTGTGTGTGTCTCACACGGTGTGTGTGTGTGTGTCTCTCACACAGTGTGTGTGTGTGTGTCTCACACGGTGTGTGTGTGTGTGTCTCTCACACGGTGTGTGTGTGTGTGTCTCACACGGTGTGTGTGTGTGTGTCTCACACGGTGTGTGTGTGTGTGTCTCACACGGTGTGTGTGTGTGTGTGTCTCTCACACGGTGTGTGTCTCACACGGTGTGTGTGTGTGTGTCTCACGCGGCGTGTGTGTGTCTCATGCGGTGTTTGTGTGTCTCACGCGGTGTGTGTGTGTCTCACGCGGTGTGTGTGTGTCTCACGCGGTGTGTGTGTGTGTCTCAAGCGGTGAGAGTGTGTCTCACACGGTGTGTGTGTCTCACACGGTGTGTGTGTGTGTGCGTTTGTGTCTCACACGGTGTGTGTGTGTGTGCGTGTGTGTGTGTCTCACATGGTGTGTGTGTGTGTGTGTGTCTCACATGGTGTGTGTGTGTGTCTCACACGGTGTGTGTGTGTCTCACACGGTGTGTGTGTGTGTCTCACACGGTGTGTGTGTGTCACACGGTGTGTGTGTTACACTGTGTGTGTGTCACACGGTGTGTGTGTGTCACACGGTGTGTGTGTGTGTCACACGGTGTGTGTGTGTGTCACACGGTGTATGTGTGTGTCACACGGTGTGTGTGTGTGTCACACGGTGTATGTGTGTGTCACACGGTGTGTGTGTGTGTGTGTCACGGTGTGTGTGTGTGTCACACGGTGTGTGTGTGTCACATGGTGTGTGTGTGTGTCACCCGGTATGTGTGTGTGTCACGGTGTGTGTGTGTGTCACGGTGTGTGTCACACGGTGTGTGTGCGTGTGTGTGTGTCTCACATGGTGTGTGTGTGTGCGTGTGTCTCACAGTGTGTGTGTGTGCGTGTGTGTCTCACACGGTGTGTGTGTGCGTGTGTCTCACACGGTGTGTGTCTCACACGGTGTGTGTGTGTGTCTCACATGGTGTGTGTGTGTGTGTGTCTCACACGGTGTGTGTGTGTGTGTGTCGGTGTGTGTGTGTCTCACACGGTGTGTGTGTGTGTCTCACACAGTGTGTGTGTGTCTCACACAGTGTGTGTGTCTCACATGGTGTGTGTGTGTGTCTCACACGGTATGTGTGTGTGTGTGTCTCACACGGTGTGTGTGTGTGTGTCACACGTGTGTGTGTGTCACGGTGTGTGTGTGTCACACGGTGTGTGTGTGTGTGTCACACGGTGTGTGTGTGTGTCACATGGTATGTGTGTGTGTCACAGTGTGTGTGTGTCACGGTTTGTGTGTGTGTGTCACGGTGTGTGTGTCACGGTGTGTGTGTCGCGGTGTGTGTGTCGCGGTTTGTGTGTGTGTGTCACGGTGTGCGTGTGTCACTGTGTGTGTGTGTATGTCTCACAGTGTGTGTGTGTGTGTGTGTGTATGTCTCACAGTGTGTGTGTGTGTGTGTGTGTCTCACGGTGTGTGTGTGTGTGTGTCTCACACGGTGTGTGTGTGTGTGTGTCTCACACGGTGTGTGTGTGTCTCACACGGTTTGTGTGTGTGTGTCTCACACGGTGTGTGTGTCTCACATGGTGTGTGTGTGTCTCACATGGTGTGTGTGTGTGTGTCTCACATGGTGTGTGTGTGTGTGTCTCACACAGTATGTGTGTGTCACACAGTGTGTGTGTGTGTGTCACACAGTGTGTGTGTGTGTGTCACACGGTGTGTGTGTGTGTCACACGGTATGTGTGTGTGTCACTGTGTGTGTGTGTGTGTGTGTCACGGTTTGTGTGTGTGTGTGTGTCATGGTGTGTGTGTCACGGTGTGTGTGTCACGGTTTGTGTGTGTGTGTCACGGTGTGCGTGTGTCACTGTGTGTGTGTGTGTCTCACGGTGTGTGTGTGTGTCTCACGGTGTGTGTGTGTGTGTGTGTCTCATGGTGTGTGTGTGTGTGTGTGTCACACGGTGTGTGTGTGTTACACGGTGTGTGTGTCACACGGTGTGTGTGTCACACGGTGTGTGTGTCACACGGTGTGTGTGTGTCACACGGTGTGTGTGTGTCACACGGTGTGTGTCTGTCTCACACGGTGTGTGTCTGTCTCACACGGTGTGTGTCTGTCTCACACGGTGTGTGTGTCCGTCTCACACGGTGTGTGTGTGTCTGTCTCACACGGTGTGTGTGTGTCTGTCTCACACGGTGTGTGTGTGTCTGTCTCACACGGTGTGTGTGTGTGTCTGTCTCACACGGTGTGTGTGTGTGTGTCTCACATGGTGTGTGTGTGTGTCTCACACGGTGTGTGTGTGTCTCACACGGTGTGTGTGTGTGTCTCACACGGTGTGTGTGTGTGTCTCACACGGTGTGTGTGTGTGTCTCACACGGTGTGTGTGTGTGTCTCACACGGTGTGTGTGTGTGTGTGTCTCACATGGTGTGTGTGTGTGTATGTGTCTCACACGGTGTGTGTGTCTCACACGGTGTGTGTGTGTGTGTCTCACACGGTGTGTGTGTGTCTCACACGGTGTGTGTGTGTGTGTCTCTCACACAGTGTGTGTGTGTGTGTCTCACACGGTGTGTGTGTGTGTGTCTCTCACACGGTGTGTGTGTGTGTGTCTCACACGGTGTGTGTGTGTGTGTCTCACACGGTGTGTGTGTGTGTGTCTCACACGGTGTGTGTGTGTGTGTGTCTCTCACACGGTGTGTGTCTCACACGGTGTGTGTGTGTGTGTCTCACGCGGCGTGTGTGTGTCTCATGCGGTGTTTGTGTGTCTCACGCGGTGTGTGTGTGTCTCACGCGGTGTGTGTGTGTCTCACGCGGTGTGTGTGTGTGTCTCAAGCGGTGAGAGTGTGTCTCACACGGTGTGTGTGTCTCACACGGTGTGTGTGTGTGTGCGTTTGTGTCTCACACGGTGTGTGTGTGTGTGCGTGTGTGTGTGTCTCACATGGTGTGTGTGTGTGTGTGTGTCTCACATGGTGTGTGTGTGTGTCTCACACGGTGTGTGTGTGTGTCTCACACGGTGTGTGTGTGTGTGTCTCACACGGTGTGTGTGTGTGTGTGTCTCACACGGTGTGTGTGTGTCTCACGGTGTGTGTGTCTCACGGTGTGTGTTTCTCACACGGTGTGCGTGTGTGTGTCTCACACGGTGTGCGTGTGTGTGTCTCACACGGTGTGCGTGTGTGTGTCTCACATGGTGTGCGTGTGTGTGTCTCACACGGTGTGCGTGTGTGTGTCTCACACGGTGTGTGTGTGTCTCACACGGTGTGTGTGTGTCTCACACGGTGTGTGTGTGTCTCATGTGGTGTGTGTGTGTGTCTCATGCGGTGCGAGTGTGTGTCTCAAGCGGTGTGTGCGTGTCTCACACGGTGTGTGTGTTTCTCACGCGATGTGGGTGTATCACGCGGTGTGTGTGTCTCACACGGTGTGTGTGTGTCTCACACGGTGTGTGTGCGTGTGTGTCTCACACGGTCTGTGTGTGCGTGTGTGTCTCACACGGTGTGTGTGTGTGTGTGTGTGTGCGTGTGTGTCTCACATGGTGTGTGCGTGTGTGTGTGTCTCACACGGTGTGTGTGTGTGTGTCTCACACGGTGTGTGTGTGTCTCACACGGTGTGTGTGTGTGTCTCACACGGTGTGTGTGTGTGTCTCACACGGTGTGTGTGTGTGTCTCACACGGTGTGTGTGTGTGTGTCTCACACGGTGTGTGTGTGTGTCTCACACGGTGTGTGTGTGTGTCTCACACGGTGTGTGTGTGTGTCTCACACGGTGTGTGTGTGTGTCTCACACGGTGTGTGTGTCTTACACAGTGTGTGTGTGTGTCTCACACGGTGTGTGTGTCTTACACGGTGTGTGTGTGTGTCTCACATGGTGTGTGTGTGTGTCTCACACGGTGTGTGTGTCTCACACGGTGTGTGTGTCTCACACGGTGTGTGTGTCACACGGTGTGTGTCACACGGTGTGTGTCACACGGTGTGTGTGTGTGTGTCACGGTGTGTGTGTGTCACGGTGTGTGTGTGTCACACGGTGTGTGTGTGTGTGTCACACGGTGTGTGTGTGTGTGTCACACGGTATGTGAGTGTGTGTGTGTCACACGGTGTGTGTGTGTGTCACACGGTGTGTGTGTGTGTCACACGGTATGTGAGTGTGTGTGTGTCACACGGTGTGTGTGTGTGTCACGGTGTATGTGTGTGTGTCACACGGTATGTGAGTGTGTCACGGTGTGTGTGTGTGTGTCACGGTGTGTGTCACACGGTGTGTGTGCGTGTGTGTCTCACATGGTGTGTGTGTGTGTGTGTGCGTGTGTGTCTCACAGTGTGTGTGTGTGCGTGTGTGTCTCACACGGTGTGTGTGTGCGTGTGTCTCACACGGTGTGTGTCTCACACGGTGTGTGTGTGTGTATCACATGGTGTGTGTGTGTGTGTGTGTCTCACACGGTGTGTGGGTGTGTGTCGGTGTGTGTGTATCTCACACGGTGTGTGTGTGTGTCTCACACAGGGTGTGTGTGTGTCTCACATGGTGTGTGTGTGTGTCTCACACGGTGTGTGTGTGTCACACGGTGTGTGTGTGTGTGTGTCACACGGTGTGTGTGTGTCACACGGTGTGTGTGTGTGTCACATGGTGTGTGTGTGTGTGTCACACAGTGTGTGTGTGTGTGTGTCACACAGTGTGTGTGTGTGTGTGTCACGGTGTGTGTGTGTGTGTGTCACGGTGTGTGTGTGTGTGTCACACGGTTTGTGTGTGTGTCACACGGTGTGTGTGTGTCACGGTTTGTGTGTGTGTGTCACGGTGTGTGTGTCACGGTTTGTGTGTGTGTGTCACGGTGTGTGTGTGTCACTGTGTGTGTGTGTCACTGTGTGTGTGTGTGTCTCACAGTGTGTGTGTGTGTGTATGTCTCACAGTGTGTGTGTGTGTCTCACGGTGTGTGTGTCTCACACGGTGTGTGTGTGTGTGTCTCACACGGTTTGTGTGTGTGTCTCACACACGGTGTGTGTGTCTCACACGGTGTGTGTGTGTGTGTGTCTCACATGGTGTGTGTGTGTGTCTCACATGGTGTGTGTGTGTGTGTCACACAGTGTGTGTGTGTCTCACACAGTGTGTGTGTCACACAGTGTGTGTGTGTGTGTCACACGGTGTGTGTGTGTCACGGTATGTGTGTGTGTCACTGTGTGTGTGTCACGGTGTGTGTGTCACGGTTTGTGTGTGTGTGTCACGGTGTGCGTGTGTCACTGTGTGTGTGTGTGTCTCACTGTGTGTGTGTGTGTGTCTCACGGTGTGTGTGTGTGTCTCACGGTGTGTGTGTGTGTGTGTCCCACGGTGTGTGTGTGTGTGTGTGTCTCACGTGTGTGTGTGTATGTGTCTCACGGTGTGTGTGTGTATGTGTCTCACGGTGTGTGTGTGTCTCACGGTGTGTGTTTGTGTGTCTCACGGTGTGTGTGTCTCACGGTGTGTGTGTCTCACGGTGTGTGTGTCTCACGGTGGGTGTGTCTCACGGTGGGTGTGTCTCACGGTGGGTGTGTCTCACGGTGGGTGTGTCTCACGGTGGGTGTGTCTCACGGTGGGTGTGTCTCACGGTGGGTGTGTCTCACGGTGGGTGTGTCTCTCACACGGTGGGTGTGTCTCTCACACGGTGGGTGTGTCTCTCACACGGTGGGTGTGTCTCACACGGTGGGTGTGTCTCACACGGTGTGTGTGTCTCACGCGGTGTGCGTGTGTGTGTCTCACGCGGTGTGCGTGTGTGTGTGTGTATGTGTGTGTGTCACGGTGTGTGTGTGTCACGGTTTGTGTGTGTGTGTCACGGTGTGTGTGTCACGGTGTGTGTGTCACGGTGTGTGTGTCACGGTGTGTGTGTCTCACGGTGTGTGTGTGTCTCACACGGTGTGTGTCTGTCTCACACGGTGTGTGTCTGTCTCACACGGTGTGTGTGTCTGTCTCACACGGTGTGTGTGTCTGTCTCACACGGTGTGTGTGTCTGTCTCACACGGTGTGTGTGTCTCACACGGTGTGTGTGTCTGTCTCATGGTGTGTGTGTCTGTCTCATGGTGTGTGTGTCTCACACGGTGTTTGTGTGTGTGTCTCACACGGTGTGTGTGTGTGTGTCTCACACGGTGTGTGTGTGTGTGTGTCTCACACGGTGTGTGTGTGTGTGTGTCTCACACGGTGTGTGTGTGCGTCTCACACGGTGTGTGTGTGTGTGCGTCTCACACGGTGTGTGTGTGTGTGCGTCTCACACGGTGTGTGTGTGTGCGTCTCACACGGTGTGTGTGTGTGCGTCTCACACGGTGTGTGTGTGTGTCTCACACGGTGTGTGTGTGTGTCTCACACGGTGTGTGTGTGTGTCTCACACGGTGTGTGTGTGTCTCACACGGTGTGTGTGTGTGTGTGTCTCACACGGTGTGTCTGTCTCACACGGTGTGTGTGTCTGTCTCACACGGTGTGTGTGTCTGTCTCACACGGTGTGTGTGTCTGTCTCACACGGTGTGTGTGTCTGTGTCTCACATGGTGTGTGTGTGTGTCTCACACGGTGTGTGTGTCTGTGTCTCACACGGTGTGTGTGTGTGTATCTCACATGGTGTGTGTGTGTCTCACACGGTGTGTGTGTGTCACACGGTGTGTGTGTGTCACACGGTGTGTGTGTCACACGGTGCGTGTGTGTCTCACACGGTGTGTGTGTGTGTGTGTCTCACACGGTGTGTGTGTCTCACACGGTGTGTGTGTGTGTGTCTCACATGGTGTGTGTGTGTGTGTGTGTGTGTCTCACACGGTGTGTGTGTGTGTGTGTGTCTGTGTGTGTGTGTGTGTCTCACACGGTGTGTGTGTCTCACACGGTGTGTGTGTGTGTCTCACACGGTGTGTGTGTCTCACACGGTGTGTGTGTGTGTCTCACATGGTGTGTGTGTGTCTCACATGGTGTGTGTGTCTCACACGGTGTGTGTGTGTGTCTCACACGGTGTGTGTGTCTCACACGGTGTGTGTGTGCGTGTGTGTGTCTCTCACACGGTGTGTGTGTGTGCATGTGTGTCTCACATGGTGTGTGTGTGTGTCTCACACGGTGTATGTGTGTGTGTGTGTGTGTGTCTCACACGGTGTGTGTGTGTGTGTCTCTCACACGGTGTGTGTGTGTCTCACACGGTGTGTGTGTGTGTGTGTCTCACACGGTGTGTGTGTCTCACATGGTGTGTGTGTGTGTGTCTCACGGTGTGTGTGTGTGTGTGTCTCACGGTGTGTGTGTGTGTCTCACGGTGTGCGTGTGTCTCACACGGTGTGTGTGTGTGTGTCTCACACAGTGTGTGTGTGTGTCACACGGTGTGTGTGTGTCACACGGTATGTGTGTGTGTCACACGGTATGTGTGTGTTTGTCACGGAGTGTGTGTGTGTCACGGAGTGTGTGTGTGTCACACGGTGTGTGTGTGTGTCACACGGTGTGTGTGTGTGTCACACGGTTTGTGTGTGTGTGTCACACGGTTTGTGTGTGTGTCACGGTGTGTGTGTGTGTCACGGTGTGTGTGTCACGGTGTGTGTGTCACGGTGTGTGTGTCACGGTTTGTGTGTGTGTGTCACGGTTTGTGTGTGTGTGTCTCACGGTGTGTGTGTGTGTGTGTGTCTCACGGTGTGTGTGTGTCTCATGGTGTGTGTGTGTCACACGGTGTGTGTGTGTGTCACACGGTTTGTGTCTGTCTCACACGGTGTGTGTCTGTCTCACACAGTGTGTGTGTCTGTCTCACACGGTGTGTGTGTCTCACATGGTGTGTGTGTGTGTCTCACATGGTGTGTGTGTGTGTCTCACGGTGTGTGTGTGTGTGTCTCACGGTGTGTTTGTGTCTCACACGGTGTGTGTGTGTGTCTCACACAGTGTGTGTGTGTCACACGGTGTGTGTGTGTCACACGGTATGTGTGTGTGTGTCACACGGTATGTGTGTGTGTGTCACAATGTGTGTGTGTGTCACAATGTGTGTGTGTGTCACACGGTGTGTGTGTGTGTCACACGGTTTGTGTGTGTGTGTCACACGGTTTGTGTGTGTGTGTCACGGTGTGTGTGTGTCACGGTGTGTGTGTGTCACGGTGTGTGTGTGTGTGTCACGGTGTGTGTGTGTCACGGTGTGTGTGTGTCACGGTGTGCGTGTGTCACTGTGTGTGTGTGTGTCACGGTGTGTGTGTGTGTGTGTGTCTCACGGTGTGTGTGTGTCACACGGTGTGTGTGTGTGTGTGTGTCACACGGTGTGTGTCTGTCTCACATGGTGTGTGTCTGTCTAACACGGTGTGTGTGTCTGTCTCACACGGTGTGTGTGTCTGTCTCACACGGTGTGTGTCTGTCTCACACGGTGTGTGTCTGTCTCACACGGTGTGTGTGTCTGTCTCACACGGTGTGTGTGTGTCTCACACGGTGTGTGTGTGTGTCTCACACGGTGTGTGTGTGTGTCTCACACGGTGTGTGTGTGTGTCTCACACGGTGTGTGTGTCTCACACGGTGTGTGTGTCTCACACGGTGTGTGTGTCTCACACGGTGTGTGTGTCTCACACGGTGTGTGTGTCTCACACGGTGTGTGTGTGTCTCTCACACGGTGTGTGTGTGTGTCTCACACGGTGTGTGTGTGTGTCTCACACGGTGTGTGTGTGTGTCTCACACGGTGTGTGTGTGTGTCTCACACGGTGTGTGTGTGTGTGTCTCACACGGTGTGTGTGTGTGTGTCTCACACGGTGTGTGTGTCACACGGTGTGTGTGTGCGTGTGTGTCTCACACTGTGTGTGTGTGTGTGTGTCTCACACGGTGTGTGTGTCTCACACGGTGTGTGTGTGTGTGTGTGTGTGTGTCTCACACGGTGTGTGTGTGTGTGTGTGTGTGTGTGTCTGTGTGTGTGTGTGTCTCACACGGTGTGTGTGTGTCTCACACAGTGTGTGTGTGTGTCTCACACGGTGTGTGTGTGTGTGTCTCACACGGTATGTGTGTGTGTGTCTCACACGGTGTGTGTGTGTGTGTGTGTTTCACACGGTGTGTGTGTGTGTCTCACACGGTGTGTGTGTGTGTCTCACATGGTGTGTGTGTGTGTCTCACATGGTGTGTGTGTGTCTCACACGGTGTGTGTGTGTGTCTCACACGGTGTGTGTGTCTCACACGGTGTGTGTGTGTGTCTCACACGGTGTGTGTGTGTGTCTCACACGGTGTGTGTGTGTGTCTCACACGGTGTGTGTGTGTGTCTCACACGGTGTGTGTGTGTGTGTCTCACATGGTGTGTGTGTGTCTCACACGGTGTGTGTGTCACACGGTGTGTGTGTGTCACACTGTGTGTGTGTGTGTCACGGTGTGTGTGTGTGTGTCACGGTGTGTGTGTGTCACGGTGTGTGTGTGTGTCACACGTGTGTGTGTGTGTGTGCCACAGGGTGTGTGTGTGTGTCACAGGGTGTATGTGTGTGTCACACGGTATGTGAGTGTGTCACGGTGTGCGCGTGTCACTGTGTGTGTGTGTGTGTGTGTGTCACATGGTGTTTGTGTGTTTCACGGTGTATGTGTGTGTGTCACATGGTATGTGAGTGTGTCACGGTGTGTGTGTGTGTGTCACGGTGTGTGTCACACGGTGTGTGTGTGTGTGTGTGTGTGTCTCACACGGTGTGTGTGTGTGTGTGCGTGTGTGTCTCACACGGTGTGTGTGTGTGTGCGTGTGTGTCTCACACGGTGTGTGTGTGTGTGTGTCTCACACGGTGTGTCTGTCTCACACGGTGTGTGTCTGTCTCACACGGTGTGTGTGTCTGTCTCACACGGTGTGTGTGTCTGTCTCACACGGTGTGTGTGTCTGTCTCACACGGTGTGTGTGTCTGTCTCACACGGTGTGTGTGTCTGTCTCACACGGTGTGTGTGTGTGTCTCACACGGTGTGTGTGTGTGTCTCACACGGTGTGTGTGTGTGTCTCACACGGTGTGTGTGTGTGTGTGTCTCACACGGTGTGTGTGTGTCTCACATGGTGTGTGTGTGTGTGTCTCACACGGTGTGTGTGTGTGTCTCACACGGTGTGTGTCTCACACGGTGTGTGTCTCACACGGTGTGTGTGTGTGTGTGTCTCACAAGGTGTGTGTGTCTCACACGGTGTGTGTGTCTCACACGGTGTGTGTCTCACACGGTGTGTGTCTCACACGGTGTGTGTCTCACACGGTGTGTGTGTGTGTCTCACGCGGTGTGTGTGTGTGTCTCACGCGGTGTGTGTGTGTGTCTCATGCGGTGTGTGTGTGTGTCTCACGCGGTGAGAGTGTGTGTGTCTCACATGGTGTGTGTGTGTGTTTCACACGGTGTGTGTGTCTCACACGGTGTGTGTGTGTGTGTGCGTGTGTGTCTCACACGGTGTGTGTGTGTGCGTGTGTGTCTCACATGGTGTGTGTGCATGTGTGTGTGTCTCACACGGTGTGTGTGTGTGTGTCTCACATGGTGTGTGTGTGTGTGTCTCACACGGTGTGTGTGTGTGTCACACACGGTGTGTGTGTCTCACATGGTGTGTGTGTGTGTCACACACGGTGTGTTTGTGTGTCTCACATGGTGTGTGTGTGTGTCTCACACGGTGTGTGTGTCTCACACGGTGTGTGTGTCTCACACGGTGTGTGTGTCTCACACGGTGTGTGTGTCTCACACGGTGTGTGTGTCTCACACGGTGTGTGTGTCTCACACGGTGTGTGTGTCTCACACGGTGTGTGTGTCTCACACGGTGTGTGTGTCTCACACGGTGTGTGTGTCTCACACGGTGTGTGTGTGTGTGTGTCTCACATGGTGTGTGTGTGTGTGTCTCACATGGTGTGTGTGTGTGTGTCTCACACGGTGTGTGTGTGTGTCTCACACGGTGTGTGTGTGTGTGTCTCACACGGTGTGTGTGTGTGTATCTCACACGGTGTGTGTGTCACACGGTGTGTGTGTCACACGGTGTGTGTGTGTGTGTGTGTCTCACACGGTGTGTGTGTCTCACACGGTGTGTGTGTGTGTGTCTCACATGGTGTGTGTGTGTGTGTGTCTCACACGGTGTGTGTGTGTGTGTGTGTCTGTGTGTGTGTGTGTGTCTCACACGGTGTGTGTGTCTCACACGGTGTGTGTGTGTCTCACACGGTGTGTGTGTCTCACACGGTGTGTGTGTGTGTCTAACATGGTGTGTGTGTGTCTCACATGGTGTGTGTGTCTCATAAAGGTGTGTGTGTGTCTCACACGGTGTGTGTGTGTGTCTCACACGGTGTGTGTGTCTCACACGGTGTGTGTGTGCGTGTGTGTGTCTCTCACACGGTGTGTGTGTGTGCGTGTGTGTCTCACATGGTGTGTGTGTGTGTCTCACACGGTGTATGTGTGTGTGTGTGTGTGTGTGTCTCACACGGTGTGTGTGTGTGTCTCTCACACGGTGTGTGTGTGTGTCTCACACGGTGTGTGTGTGTGTGTGTGTCTCACACGGTGTGTGTGTGTGTGTGTGTCTCACACGGTGTGTGTGTCTCACATGGTGTGTGTGTGTCTCACGGTGTGTGTGTGTCTCACGGTGTGTGTGTGTGTGTCTCACGGTGTGCGTGTGTCTCACACGGTGTGTGTGTGTGTCTCACACAGTGTGTGTGTGTGTCACACGGTGTGTGTGTGTCACACGGTGTGTGTGTGTGTGTGTGTCACACGGTATGTGTGTGTGTGTCACGGAGTGTGTGTGTGTCACACGGTGTGTGTGTGTGTCACACGGTGTGTATGTGTCACACGGTTTGTGTGTGTGTGTCACACGGTTTGTGTGTGTGTGTCACGGTGTGTGTGTGTGTCACGGTGTGTGTGTCACGGTGTGTGTGTCACGGTGTGTGTGTCACGGTGTGTGTGTCACGGTGTGTGTGTCACGGTGTGTGTGTCACGGTTTGTGTGTGTGTGTCACGGTTTGTGTGTGTGTGTCTCACGGTGTGTGTGTGTGTGTCTCACGGTGTGTGTGTGTGTGTCTCATGGTGTGTGTGTGTCACACGGTGTGTGTGTGTCACACGGTTTGTGTCTGTCTCACACGGTGTGTGTCTGTCTCACACAGTGTGTGTGTCTGTCTCACACGGTGTGTGTGTCTGTCTCACACGGTGTGTCTGTCTCACACGGTGTGTGTGTCTCTTTCTCACGGTGTGTGTGTGTGTCTCACACGGTGTGTGTGTCTCACACGGTGTGTGTGTCTCACATGGTGTGTGTGTGTGTCTCACATGGTGTGTGTGTGTGTCTCACGGTGTGTGTGTGTGTGTCTCACGGTGTGTTTGTGTCTCACACGGTGTGTGTGTGTGTCTCACACAGTGTGTGTGTGTCACACGGTGTGTGTGTGTCACACGGTATGTGTGTGTGTGTCACGCGGTATGTGTGTGTGTGTCACACGGTATGTGTGTGTGTGTGTCACACGGTGTGTGTGTGTGTCACACGGTTTGTGTGTGTGTGTCACACGGTTTGTGTGTGTGTGTCACGGTGTGTGTGCGTCACGGTGTGTGTGTGTCACGGTGTGTGTGTGTCACGGTGTGTGTGTGTCACGGTGTGTGTGTGTCACGGTGTGTGTGTGTGTGTCACGGTGTGTGTGTGTGTGTCACGGTGTGTGTGTGTCACGGTGTGTGTGTGTCACGGTGTGCGTGTGTCACTGTGTGTGTGTGTGTCACGGTGTGTGTGTGTGTGTGTGTCTCACGGTGTGTGTGTGTGTCACACGGTGTGTGTGTGTGTGTGTGTCACACGGTGTGTGTCTGTCTCACATGGTGTGTGTCTGTCTCACACGGTGTGTGTCTGTCTCACACGGTGTGTGTCTGTCTCACATGGTGTGTGTCTGTCTAACACGGTGTGTGTGTCTGTCTCACACGGTGTGTGTGTCTGTCTCACACGGTGTGTGTCTGTCTCACACGGTGTGTGTGTGTCTGTCTCACACGGTGTGTGTCTGTCTCACACGGTGTGTGTGTGTCTCACACGGTGTGTGTGTGTGTCTCACACGGTGTGTGTGTGTGTGTCTCACACGGTGTGTGTGTGTGTGTCTCACACGGTGTGTGTGTCTCACACGGTGTGTGTGTCTCACACGGTGTGTGTGTCTCACACGGTGTGTGTGTCTCACACGGTGTGTGTGTGTCGCTCACACGGTGTGTGTGTGTCGCTCACACGGTGTGTGTGTGTGTCTCACATGGTGTGTGTGTGTGTCTCACACGGTGTGTGTGTGTGTCTCACACGGTGTGTGTGTGTGTCTCACATGGTGTGTGTGTGTGTCTCACACGGTGTGTGTGTGTGTGTCTCACACGGTGTGTGTGTCACACGGTGTGTGTGTGTGCGTGTGTGTCTCACACGGTGTGTGTGTGTGTGTGTGTCTCACACGGTGTGTGTGTCTCACACGGTGTGTGTGTGTGTGTCTCACATGGTGTGTGTGTGTGTCTCACACGGTGTGTGTGTGTGTGTGTGTGTGTCTGTGTGTGTGTGTGTCTCACACGGTGTGTGTGTGTCTCACACGGTGTGTGTGTGTGTCTCACACGGTGTGTGTGTGTGTGTCTCACACGGTATGTGTGTGTGTGTCTCACACGGTGTGTGTGTGTGTGTGTGTGTGTTTCACACGGTGTGTGTGTGTGTCTCACACGGTGTGTGTGTGTGTCTCACATGGTGTGTGTGTGTCTCACACGGTGTGTGTGTGTCTCACACGGTGTGTGTGTGTGTCTCACACGGTGTGTGTGTCTCACACGGTGTGTGTGTCTCACACGGTGTGTGTGTGTCTCACACGGTGTGTGTGTCTCACACGGTGTGTGTGTGTGTCTCACACGGTGTGTGTGTGTGTCTCACACGGTGTGTGTGTGTGTCTCACACGGTGTGTGTGTGTCTCACACGGTGTGTGTGTCTCACACGGTGTGTGTGTCTCACACGGTGTGTGTGTCACACGGTGTGTGTGTGTCACACTGTGTGTGTGTGTGTGTCACGGTGTGTGTGTGTGTGTCACGGTGTGTGTGTCACGGTGTGTGTGTGTGTCACACGTGTATGTGTGTGTGTGTGTCACAGGGTGTGTGTGTGTGTCACAGGGTGTATGTGTGTGTCACACGGTATGTGAGTGTGTCACGGTGTGCGTGTGTCACTGTGTGTGTGTGTGTGTCACACGGTGTTTGTGTGTTTCACGGTGTATGTGTGTGTGTCACATGGTATGTGAGTGTGTCACGGTGTGTGTGTGTCACGGTGTGTGTCACACGGTGTGTGTGTGTGTGCGTGTGTGTCTCACACGGTGTGTGTGTGTGCGTGTGTGTCTCACACGGTGTGTGTGTGTGTGCGTGTGTGTCTCACACGGTGTGTGTGTCTCACACAGTGTGTGTGTGTCTCACACGGTGTGTGTGTCTGTGTGTATGTCTCACACGGTGTGTGTGTGTGTGTCTCACATTGTGTGTGTCTCACATTGTGTGTGTCTCACATTGTGTGTGTGTGTCTCACACGGTGTGTGTGTGTGTGTCTCACATGGTGTGTGTGTGTGTGTGTCTCACACGGTGTGTGTGTGTGTCTCACACGGTGTGTGTGTGTGTGTCTCACACGGTGTGTGTGTGTGTGTGTCTCACACGGTGTGTGTCTCACATGGTGTGTGTGTGTGTGTGTGTGTGTGTCTCACACGGGGTGTTTGTGTGTCTCACACGATGTGTGTGTGTGTCTCACACGGTGTGTGTGTCACACGGTGTGTGTGTGTGTGTGTCACGGTGTGTGTGTGTGTCACACTGTGTGTGTGTGTGTTTCACAGTGTGTGTGTGTGTGTCTCACACGGTGTGTGTGTGTGTGTGTCTCACACGGTGTGTGTCTCACATGGTGTGTGTGTGTGTGTGTCTCACACGGGGTGTTTGTGTGTCTCACACGGTGTGTGTGTGTGTCTCACACGGTGTGTGTGTCACACGGTGTGTGTGTGTGTGTCACGGTGTGTGTGTGTGTCACACTGTGTGTGTGTGTGTTTCACAGTGTGTGTGTGTCTGTCTCACACGGTGTGTGTGTCTGTCTCACACGGTGTGTGTGTGTCTCTCACACGGTGTGTGTGTGTTTCTCACGGTGTGTGTCTGACGGTGTGTGTGTCACGGTGTGTGTGTGTCACGGTGTGTGTGTGTCACGGTGTGTGTGTGTGTCACGGTGTGTGTGTGTCACGGTGTGTGTGTGTCACGGTGTGTGTGTGTCACGGTGTGCGTGTGTCACGGTGTGCGTGTGTCACTGTGTGTGTGTGTCACGGTGTGTGTGTGTGTGTGTCTCACGGTGTGTGTGTGTGTGTCTCATGGTGTGTGTGTGTGTCACACGGTGTGTGTGTGTGTGTGTCACACGGTGTGTGTCTGTCTCACATGGTGTGTGTCTGTCTCACACGGTGTGTGTCTGTCTCACACGGTGTGTGTCTGTCTCACATGGTGTGTGTCTGTCTTACACGGTGTGTGTGTCTGTCTCACACGGTGTGTGTGTCTGTCTCACACGGTGTGTGTCTGTCTCACACGGTGTGTGTGTGTCTGTCTCACACGGTGTGTGTGTGTCTGTCTCACACGGTGTGTGTGTGTCTGTCTCACACGGTGTGTGTGTGTCTCACACGGTGTGTGTGTGTCTCACACGGTGTGTGTGTGTGTGTCTCACACGGTGTGTGTGTGTGTGTCTCACACGGTGTGTGTGTGTCGCTCACACGGTGTGTGTGTGTGTCTCACACGGTGTGTGTGTGTGTCTCACACGGTGTGTGTGTGTGTCTCACACGGTGTGTGTGTGTGTCTCACACGGTGTGTGTGTGTGTCTCACACGGTGTGTGTGTGTGTGTCTCACACGGTGTGTGTGTGTCTCACACGGTGTGTGTGTGTGTCTCACACGGTGTGTGTGTGTGTGTCTCACACGGTGTGTGTGTGTGTCTCACACGGTGTGTGTGTGTGTGTGTCTCACACGGTGTGTGTGTGTGTCTCACACGGTGTGTGTGTGTCTCACACGGTGTGTGTGTCTCACACGGTGTGTGTGTGTGTCTCACATGGTGTGTGTCTCACACGGTGTGTGTGTGTGTCTCACACGGTGTGTGTGTGTGTGTCTCACGCGGTATGTGTGTGTGTCTCACGCGGTGTGTGTGTGTGTGTCTCACGTGGTGTGTGTGTGTGTGTCTCACGCGGTGTGTGTGTGTGTCTCACGCGGTGAGATTGTGTGTGTCTCACACGGTGAGTGTGTGTGTCTCACACGGTGTGTGTGTCTCACACGGTGTGTGTGTGTGCGTGTGTGTCTCACACGGTGTGTGTGTGTGTGTCTCACATGGGGTGTGTGTGTGTGTGTGTGTGTCTCACACGGTGTGTGTGTGTGTGTGTCTCACATGGTGTGTGTGTGTGTGTGTGTCTCACACGGTGTGTGTGTGTGTCTCACACGGTGTGTGTGTGTGTGTCTCACACGGTGTGTGTATGTGTCTCACACGGTGTGTGTGTGTCTCATGCGGTGTGTGTGTGTGTGTGTCTCACGCGGTGTGTGTGTGTGTGTCTCATGCGGTGTGTGTGTGTGTGTCTCACGCGGTGTGTGTGTGTGTGTGTCTCACGCGGTGAGAGTGTGTGTGTCTCACGCGGTGAGTGTGTGTGTCACACGCGGTGTGTGTGTGTCACACATGGTGTGTGTGTGTGTCTCACACGGTGTGTGTGTCTCACACGGTGTGTGTGTGTGTGCGTGTGTATCTCACACTGTGTGTGTGTCTCACACGGTGTGTGTGTGTGTCTCACATGGTGTGTGTGTGTCTCACATGGTGTGTGTGTGTCTCACACGGTGTGTGAGCGTGTGTGTCTCACACGGTGTGTGTGTGTGTGTGTGTGTCTCACACGGTGTGTGTGTGTGTGTGTCTCACACGGTGTGTGTGTGTGTGTGTCTCACACGGTGTGTGTGTGTGTCTCACACGGTGTGTGTGTGTGTCTCACACGGTGTGTGTGTGTGTCTCACACGGTGTGTGTGTGTGTCTCACACGGTTTGTGTGTGTGTCTCACACGGTGTGTGTGTGTGTTTGTGTCTCACACATGGTGTGTGTGTCTCACACAGTGTGTGTGTCTCTTACACGGTGTGTGTGTCTCACACGGTGTGTGTGCGTGTGTGTCTCACACGGTGTGTGTGTGTGTGTGCGTGTGTCTCTCACACGGTGTGTGTGTCTCACACGGTGTGTGTGTGCGTGTGTGTGTCTCTCACACGGTGTGTGTGTGTGCGTGTGTGTCTCACATGGTGTGTGTGTGTGTCTCACACGGTGTGTGGGTGTGTGTGTGTGTGTCTCACACGGTGTGTGTGTGTGTGTGTCTCTCACACGGTGTGTGTGTCTCACACGGTGTGTGTGTGTGTGTCTCACACGGTGTGTGTGTCTCACATGGTGTGTGTGTGTGTCTCACGGTGTGTGTGTGTGTGTGTCTCACGGTGTGTGTGTGTGTCTCACGGTGTGTGTGTGTCTCACACGGTGTGTGTGTGTGTGTCTCACACAGTGTGTGTGTGTCACACGGTGTGTGTGTGTCACACGGTATGTGTGTGTGTGTGTCACACGGTATGTGTGTGTGTGTCACGGAGTGTGTGTGTGTCACACGGTGTGTGTGTGTGTCACACGGTTTGTGTGTGTGTCACACGGTTTGTGTGTGTGTGTCACTGTGTGTGTGTGTCACGGTGTGTGTGTGTCACGGTGTGTGTGTCACGGTGTGTGTGTCACGGTGTGTGTGTCACGGTTTGTATGTGTGTGTCACGGTTTGTGTGTGTGTGTCTCACGGTGTGTGTGTGTGTGTGTCTCACGGTGTGTGTGTGTCTCATGGTGTGTGTGTGTCACACGGTGTGTGTGTGTGTCACATGGTGTGTGTCTGTCTCACACGGTGTGTGTCTGTCTCACACGGTGTGTGTGTCTGTCTCACACGGTGTGTGTGTCTGTCTCACACGGTGTGTGTCTGTCTCACACGGTGTGTGTGTCTCTCTCTCACGGTGTGTGTGTGTGTCTCACACGGTGTGTGTGTGTGTGTGTGTGTGTGTCTCACACGGTGTGTGTGTCTCACATGGTGTGTGTGTGTGTCTCACGGTGTGTGTGTGTGTGTGTCTCACGGTGTGTGTGTGTGTCTCACGGTGTGTGTGTCTCACACGGTGTGTGTGTGTGTCTCACACGGTGTGTGTGTGTGTCACACACGGTGTGTGTGTGTGTCACACACAGTGTGTGTGTGTCACACGGTGTGTGTGTGTGTGTCACACGGTATGTGTGTGTGTGTCACACGGTATGTGTGTGTGTGTCACACGGTATGTGTGTGTGTGTCACGATGTGTGTGTGTGTCACACGGTGTGTGTGTGTGTCACACGGTTTGTGTGTGTGTGTCACACGGTTTGTGTGTGTGTGTCACGGTGTGTGTGTGTCACGGTGTGTGTGTGTCACGGTGTGTGTGTCACGGTGTGTGTGTGTCACGGTGTGTGTGTGTCACGGTGTGTGTGTGTCACGGTGTGCGTGTGTCACGGTGTGCGTGTGTCACTGTGTGTGTGTGTCACGGTGTGTGTGTGTGTGTCTCACGGTGTGTGTGTGTGTGTCTCACGGTGTGTGTGTGTGTCTCATGGTGTGTGTGTGTGTCACACGGTGTGTGTGTGTGTGTGTCACACGGTGTGTGTCTGTCTCACATGGTGTGTGTCTGTCTCACACGGTGTGTGTCTGTCTCACACGGTGTGTGTCTGTCTCACATGGTGTGTGTCTGTCTAACACGGTGTGTGTGTCTGTCTCACACGGTGTGTGTGTCTGTCTCACACGGTGTGTGTCTGTCTCACACGGTGTGTGTGTGTCTGTCTCACACGGTGTGTGTGTGTCTGTCTCACACGGTGTGTGTGTGTCTGTCTCACACGGTGTGTGTGTGTCTCACACGGTGTGTGTGTGTGTGTCTCACACGGTGTGTGTGTGTGTGTCTCACACGGTGTGTGTGTCTCACACGGTGTGTGTGTCTCACACGGTGTGTGTGTGTGTCTCACACGGTGTGTGTGTGTGTCTCACACGGTGTGTGTGTGTGTCTCACACGGTGTGTGTGTGTGTCTCACACGGTGTGTGTGTGTGTGTCTCACGGTGTGTGTGTGTGTCTCACGGTGTGTGTGTGTGTCTCACGGTGTGTGTGTGTGTCACACGGTGTGTGTGTGTGTGTGTCACACGGTGTGTGTGTGTGTGTGTCACACGGTGTGTGTCTGTCTCACATGGTGTGTGTCTGTCTCACACGGTGTGTGTCTGTCTCACACGGTGTGTGTCTGTCTCACATGGTGTGTGTCTGTCTAACACGGTGTGTGTGTCTGTCTCACACGGTGTGTGTGTCTGTCTCACACGGTGTGTGTCTGTCTCACACGGTGTGTGTGTGTCTGTCTCACACGGTGTGTGTGTGTCTGTCTCACACGGTGTGTGTGTGTCTGTCTCACACGGTGTGTGTGTGTCTCACACGGTGTGTGTGTGTGTGTCTCACACGGTGTGTGTGTGTGTGTCTCACACGGTGTGTGTGTCTCACACGGTGTGTGTGTCTCACACGGTGTGTGTGTGTGTCTCACACGGTGTGTGTGTGTGTCTCACACGGTGTGTGTGTGTGTCTCACACGGTGTGTGTGTGTGTCTCACACGGTGTGTGTGTGTGTCTCACACGGTGTGTGTGTGTGTCTCACACGGTGTGTGTGTGTGTGTCTCACACGGTGTGTGTGTGTGTGTCTCACACGGTGTGTGTGTCACACGGTGTGTGTGTGTGCGTGTGTGTCTCACACGGTGTGTGTGTGTGTGTGTGTGTGTCTCACACGGTGTGTGTGTCTCACACGGTGTGTGTGTGTGTGTCTCACATGGTGTGTGTGTGTGTGTGTCTCACACGGTGTGTGTGTGTGTGTGTGTCTGTGTGTGTGTGTGTCTCACACGGTGTGTGTGTGTCTCACACGGTGTGTGTGTGTCTCACACGGTGTGTGTGTGTCTCACACGGTGTGTGTGTGTGTGTCTCACACGGTATGTGTGTGTGTGTCTCTCACGGTGTGTGTGTGTGTGTCTCTCACGGTGTGTGTGTGTGTGTGTGTGTTTCACACGGTGTGTGTGTGTGTCTCACACGGTGTGTGTGTGTGTCTCACATGGTGTGTGTGTGTGTCTCACATGGTGTGTGTGTGTCTCACACGGTGTGTGTGTGTCTCACACGGTGTGTGTGTGTGTCTCACACGGTGTGTGTGTGTGTCTCACACGGTGTGTGTGTCTCACACGGTGTGTGTGTCTCACACGGTGTGTGTGTGTCTCACACACGGTGTGTGTGTGTGTCTCACACACGGTGTGTGTGTGTGTCTCACACGGTGTGTGTGTGTGTCTCACACGGTGTGTGTGTGTGTCTCACACGGTGTGTGTGTGTGTCTCACACGGTGTGTGTGTGTGTCTCACACGGTGTGTGTGTGTGTCTCACACGGTGTGTGTGTGTGTCTCACACGGTGTGTGTGTGTGTGTCTCACACGGTGTGTGTGTGTCTCACACGGTGTGTGTGTCACACGGTGTGTGTGTCACACGGTGTGTGTGTGTCACACTGTGTGTGTGTGTGTGTCACGGTGTGTGTGTGTCACGGTGTGTGTGTGTGTCACACGTGTGTGTGTGTGTGTGTCACAGGGTGTGTGTGTGTGTGTCACAGGGTGTATGTGTGTGTCACACGGTATGTGAGTGTGTCACGGTGTTCGTGTGTCACTGTGTGTGTGTGTGTGTGTGTGTCACACGGTGTTTGTGTGTTTCACGGTGTATGTGTGTGTGTCACATGGTATGTGAGTGTGTCACGGTGTGTGTGTGTGTGTGTGTCACGGTGTGTGTCACACGGTGTGTGTGTGTGTGTGCGTGTGTGTCTCACACAGTGTGTGTGTGTGTGCGTGTGTGTCTCACACGGTGTGTGTATGTGTGCGTGTGTGTCTCACACGGTGTGTGTGTCTCACACAGTGTGTGTGTGTCTCACACGGTGTGTGTGTGTCTGTGTGTATGTCTCACACGGTGTGTGTGTGTGTGTGTGTCTCACATTGTGTGTGTCTCACATTGTGTGTGTGTGTCTCACACGGTGTGTGTGTGTGTGTCTCACACGGTGTGTGTGTGTCTGTGTGTATGTCTCACATGGTGTGTGTGTGTGTGTCTCACATTGTGTGTGTCTCACATTGTGTGTGTGTGTCTCACACGGTGTGTGTGTGTCTCACATGGTGTGTGTGTGTGTGTGTCTCACACGGTGTGTGTGTGTGTGTGTGTGTCTCACACGGTGTGTGTGTGTGTCTCACACGGTGTGTGTGTGTGTCTCACATGGTGTGTGTGTGTGTGTGTCTCACACGGGGTGTGTGTGTGTCTCACACGGTGTGTGTGTCACACGGTGTGTGTGTGTGTGTGTCACGGTGTGTGTGTGTGTCACACTGTGTGTGTGTGTGTTTCACAGTGTGTGTGTGTGTGTGTGTCACACGGTGTGTGTGTGTCATGGTTTGTGTGTGTGTGTAATGGTGTGTGTGTGTCTCGATTTGTGTGTGTGTGTCACGGTGTGCGTGTGTCACGGTGTGTGGGTGTGTGTGTGTGTGTCACGGTGTGTGTGTGTGTGTCTCATGGTGTGTGTGTGTGTGTCTGTCTCACACGGTGTGTGTCTTTCACGGTGTGTGTCTGTCTCACACGGTGTGTGTCTGTCTCACATGGTGTGTGTGTGTTTCTCACACGGTGTGTGTGTCTGTCTCACACAGTGTGTGTGTCTGTGTCACACGGTGTGTGTGTCTGCCTCACACGGTGTGTGTGTCTGTCTCACACGGTGTGTGTGTCTGTCTCACACGGTGTGTGTGTGTCTCTCACACGGTGTGTGTGTGTTTCTCACGGTGTGTGTCTGACGGTGTGTGTGTGTGTGTCTCACGGTGTGTGTGTGTGTCTCACGGTGTGTGTGTGTGTCTCACGGCGTGTGTGTGTGTGTCTCACGGCGTGTGTGTGTGTGTCTCACGGCATGTGTGTGTGTGTCTCACGGTGTGTGTGTGTGTGTCACGGTGTGTGTGTGTGTCTCACGGTGTGTGTGTCTCACGGTGTGTGTGTGTGTGTCTCACGGTGTGTGTGTGTGTGTGTCTCATGGTGTGTGTGTGTGTGTCTCACGGTGTGTGTATGTGCCGCACGGTGTGTGTGTGTGTGTCTCACGGTGTGTGTGCCTCACGGTGTGTGTGTGTGTCTCACTGTGTGTGTGTGTGTCTCACGGTGTGTGTGTGTGTGTCTCACGGTGTGTGTGTGTGTCTCACGGTGTGTGTGTGTGTCTCACGGTGTGTGTGTGTGTCTCACGGTGTGTGTGTGTGTGTCTCACGGTGTGTGTGTGTGTCTCACGGTGTGTGTGTGTGTCTCACGGTGTGTGTGTGTGTGACATGGTGTGTGTGTGTGACACGTGTGTGACACGTGTGTGTGACACGTGTGTGTTTGTGTGTGTGTGACACGTGTGTGTGTGTGTGTGTGTGACACGTGTGTGTGTGTGTGTGTGTGTGTGTGTGACACGGTGTGTGTTTGTGTGTGACACGGTGTGTGTGTGTGTGTGTGACACGGTGTGTGTGACACGGTGTGTGTGTGTGAAACGGTGTGTGTGTGTGACACGGTGTGTGTGTGTGTGTGAGACACGGTGTGTGTTTGTTGTGTGACACGGTGTGTGTGTGTGTGTGTGTGACATGGTGTGTGTGTGTGTGACATGGTGTGTGTGTGTGTGTCTCACTGTGTGTGTGTGTCTCACGGTGTGTTTGTGTCACACGGTGTGTGTGTGTCTCACACGGTGTGTGTGTGTCACACGGTGTGTGTGTGTCACACGGTGTGTGTGTGTGTCACGGTGTGTGTGTGTCACGGTGTGTGTGTGTGTGTCACAGGGTGTGTGTGTGTGTCACAGGGTGTATGTGTGTGTCACACGGTATGTGAGTGTGTCACGGTGTGCGTGTGTCACTGTGTGTGTGTGTGTGTGTGTGTGTCACACGGTGTTTGTGTGTTTCACGGTGTATGTGTGTGTGTCACATGGTATGTGAGTGTGTCACGGTGTGTGTGTGTGTGTGTCACGGTGTGTGTCACACGGTGTGTGTGTGTGTGTGCGTGTGTGTCTCACACGGTGTGTGTGTGTGTGCGTGTGTGTCTCACACGGTGTGTGTGTGTGTGCGTGTGTGTCTCACACGGTGTGTGTGTCTCACACAGTGTGTGTATGTCTCACACGGTGTGTGTGTGTGTGTGTGTCTCACATTGTGTGTGTCTCACATTGTGTGTGTGTGTCTCACACGGTGTGTGTGTGTCTCACATGGTGTGTGTGTGTGTGTCTCACACGGTGTGTGTGTGTGTCTCACACGGTGTGTGTGTGTGTCTCACACAGTGTGTGTGTGTCTCACACGGTGTGTGTGTGTGTGTCTCACACGGTGTGTGTCTCACATGGTGTGTGTGTGTGTGTGTCTCACACGGGGTGTGTGTGTGTCTCACACGGTGTGTGTGTCACACGGTGTGTGTGTGTGTCACGGTGTGTGTGTGTGTCACACTGTGTGTGTGTGTGTTTCACAGTGTGTGTGTGTGTCACACGGTGTGTGTGTGTGTCATGGTTTGTGTGTGTGTGTAATGGTGTGTGTGTGTCTCGATTTGTGTGTGTGTGTCACGGTGTGCGTGTGTCACAGTGTGTGGGTGTGTGTGTGTGTGTGTGTGTCACGGTGTGTGTGTGTGTGTCTCATGGTGTGTGTGTGTGTGTGTGTGTGTCTGTCTCACACGGTGTGTGTCTGTCACGGTGTGTGTCTGTCTCACACGGTGTGTGTCTGTCTCACATGGTGTGTGTGTGTTTCTCACACGGTGTGTGTGTCTGTCTCACACAGTGTGTGTGTCTGTGTCACACGGTGTGTGTGTCTGCCTCACACGGTGTGTGTGTCTGTCTCACACGGTGTGTGTGTCTGTCTCACACGGTGTGTGTGTGTCTCTCACACGGTGTGTGTGTGTTTCTCTCTGTGTGTGTCTGACGGTGTGTGTGTGTGTGTGTCTCACGGTGTGTGTGTGTGTCTCACGGTGTGTGTGTGTGTCTCACGGCGTGTGTATGTGTGTCTCACGGCGTGTGTGTGTGTGTCTCACGGCGTGTGTGTGTGTGTCTCACGGCGTGTGTGTGTGTGTCTCACGGTGTGTGTGTGTGTCTCACGGTGTGTGTGTCTCACGGTGTGTGTGTGTGTGTCTCACGGTGTGTGTGTGTCTCACGGTGTGTGTGTCTCACGGTGTGTGTGTGTGTGTCTCATGGTGTGTGTGTGTGTGTCTCACGGTGTGTGTATGTGCCACACGGTGTGTGTGTGTGTGTGTCTCACGGTGTGTGTGCCTCACGGTGTGTGTGTGTCTCACTGTGTGTTTGTGTGTCTCACGGTGTGTGTGTGTGTCTCACGGTGTGTGTGTGTGTCTCACGGTGTGTGTGTGTGTGTGTCTCACGTTGTGTGTGTGTGTCTCACGGTGTGTGTGTGTGTCTCACGGTGTGTGTGTGTGTGTGACACGGTGTGTGTGTGTGACACGTGTGTGTGTGTGTGTGACACGTGTGTGACACGTGTGTGTGTGTGTGTGTGTGACACGTGTGTGTGTGTGTGTGTGTGTGTTACACGTGTGTGTGTGTGTGTGTGTGTGTGTGTGTGACACGGTGTGTGTTTGTGTGTGACACGGTGTGTGTGTGTGTGTGACACGGTGTGTGTGACACGGTGTGTGTGTGTGACACGGTGTGTGTGTGTGACACGGTGTGTGTGTGTGTGTGTGTGAGACACGGTGTGTGTTTGTGTGTGACACGGTGTGTGTGTGTGTGTGTGTGTGTGTGTGTGTGTGTGTGACATGGTGTGTGTGTGTGTGTGTGACATGGTGTGTGTGTGTGTGTCTCACGGTGTGTGTGTGTCTCACGGTGTGTTTGTGTCACACGGTGTGTGTGTGTCTCACACGGTGTGTGTGTGTCACACGGTGTGTGTGTGTGTGTGTCTCTCACGGTGTGTGTGTTTCACACGGTGTGTGTGTGTTTCACACGGTGTGTGTGTGTGTTTCACACGGTGTGTGGGTTTGTGGGTGTCTCACGGTGTGTGTGTCTCACTGAGTGTGTGTGTGTCTCTCGGTGTGTGTCTCACTGTGTGTGTGTGTGTCTCTCGGTGTGTGTGTCTCACGGTGTGTGTCTCACGGTGTGTGTGTCTCACGGTGTGTGTGTGTCTCACGGTATGTGTGTGTGTGTCTCACGGTTTGTGTGTGTGTGTCACGGTGTGTGTGTGTCTCACGGTGTGTGTGTGTCTCACGGTGTGTGTTTGTGTGTCTCACGGTGTGTGTGTCTCATGGTGGGTGTGTGTGTGTCTCACACGGTGTGTGTGTGTCTCACGTGGTGTGTGTCTCACGCAGTGTGTGTGTGTCTCACGCGGTGTGTGTGTGTCTCACGCGGTGTGTGTGTGTGTCTCACGTGGTGTATGTGTGTGTCTCACGCGGTGTGTGTGTGTCTCACGCGGTGTGTGTGTGTGTCTCACGCGGTGTGTGTGTGTCTCACGCGGTGTGTGTGTGTGTCTCACGCGGTGTGTGTGTGTGTCTCACGCGGTGTGTGTGTGTCTCACGCGGTGTGTGTCTCACGCGGTGTGTGTGTGTGTCTCACGCGGTGTGTGTGTGTGTCTCACGCGGTGTGTGTGTCTCACGCGGTGTGTGTGTGTGTCTCATGTGGAGTGTGTGTGTGTGTCTCACGCGGTGTGTGTCTCACGTTGTGTGTGTGTGTGTTTCACGCGGTGTGTGTGGGTGTCTCACGCGGTGTGTGTGTGTGTCTCACGCGGTGTGTGTGTGTCACGCGGTGTGTGTGTCTCACACGGTGTGTGTGTGTGTCTCACGCGGTGTGTGTGTGTCTCACGCGGTGTGTGTGTCTCACGGTGTGTGTGTGTGTCTCACGGTGTGTGTGTGTCTCACGGTGTGTGTGTGTGTGTGTCTCACGGTGTGTGTGTGTGTGTGTCACGCGGTGTGTGTGTGTCACGCGGTGTGTGTGTCTCACACGGTGTGTGTGTGTCTCACGGTGTGTGTGTGTGTGTCTCACGGTGTGTGTGTGTGTCTCACGGTGTGTGTGTGCCTCACGGTGTGTGTGTGTGTCTCACGGTGTGTGTGTCTCATGGTGTGTGTGTGTGTGTGTCTCACGGTGTGTGTGTGTGTGTGTGTGTCTCACGGTGTTTGTGTGTGTGTGTGTGTGTCTCACGGTGTGTGTGCCTCACGGTGTGTGTGTGTGTCTCACGGTGTGTGTGTCTCATGGTGTGTGTGTGTGTGTGTGTCTCACGGTGTGTGTGTGTGTGTCTCACGGTGTGTGTGTGTGTCTCACGGTGTGTGTGTGTGTGTGACACGGTGTGTGTGTGTGACACGGTGTGTGTGTGTGACACGGTGTGTGTGTGACACGGTGTGTGTGTGTGACACGGTGTGTGTGTGACACGGTGTGTGTGTGACACGGTGCGTGTGTGACACGGTGTGTGTGTGTGTGTGTGTGTGTGACACGGTGTGTGTGTGTGTGTGTGACACGGTGTGTGTGTGTGTGTGACACGGTGTGTGTGTGTGTGTGTGACACGGTGTGCGTGTGTGACACGGTGTGTGTGTGTGTGACACGGTGTGTGTGTGTGTGTGTGTGTGTGTGTGTGTGACACGGTGTGTGTTTGTGTGTGACTCGGTGTGTGTGTGTGTGACACGGTGTGTGTGTGTGTCTCATGGTGTGTGTGTGTCACACGGTGTGTGTGTGTGTCTCACACGGTGTGTGTGTCTCACATGGTGTGTGTGTGTCTCACACGGTGTGTGTGTGTCTCACACGGTGTGTGTGTGTGTCTCACACGGTGTGTGTGTGTCTCACACGGTGTGTGTGTGTCTCACACGGTGTGTGTGTGTCTCTCACACGGTGTGTGTGTGTCTCTCACACGGTGTGTGTGTGTCTCACACGGTGTGTGTGTGTGTCTCACACGGTGTGTGTGTGTGTCTCACACGGTGTGTGTGTGTGTGTCTCTCACACGGTGTGTGTGTGTGTGTCTCACACGGTGTGTGTGTGCGTGTGTGTGTGTGTCTCACACGGTGTGTGTGTGTGTCTCACACGGTGTGTGTGTGTGTGTGTGACATGGTGTGTGTGTGTGATACGGTGTGTGTGTGTCTCACGGTGTGTGTGTCTCACGGTGTGTGTGTGTGTCTCACGGTGTGTGTGTCTCACGGTGTGTGTGTCTCACGGTGTGTGTGTGTGTCTCACGCGGTGTGTGTGTGTCACGCGGTGTGTGTGTCTCACACGGTGTGTGTGTGTGTCTCACGCGGTGTGTGTGTGTCTCACGCGGTGTGTGTGTCTCACGGTGTGTGTGTGTGTCTCACGGTGTGTGTGTGTCTCACGGTGTGTGTGTGTGTGTGTCTCACGGTGTGTGTGTGTGTGTGTCACGCGGTGTGTGTGTGTCACGCGGTGTGTGTGTCTCACACGGTGTGTGTGTGTCTCACGGTGTGTGTGTGTGTGTCTCACGGTGTGTGTGTGTGTCTCACGGTGTGTGTGTGCCTCACGGTGTGTGTGTGTGTCTCACGGTGTGTGTGTCTCATGGTGTGTGTGTGTGTGTGTCTCACGGTGTGTGTGTGTGTGTGTGTGTCTCACGGTGTTTGTGTGTGTGTGTGTGTGTGTCTCACGGTGTGTGTGCCTCACGGTGTGTGTGTGTGTCTCACGGTGTGTGTGTCTCATGGTGTGTGTGTGTGTGTGTGTCTCACGGTGTGTGTGTGTGTGTCTCACGGTGTGTGTGTGTGTCTCACGGTGTGTGTGTGTGTGTGACACGGTGTGTGTGTGTGACACGGTGTGTGTGTGTGACACGGTGTGTGTGTGACACGGTGTGTGTGTGTGACACGGTGTGTGTGTGACACGGTGTGTGTGTGACACGGTGTGTGTGTGACACGGTGTGTGTGTGTGTGTGTGTGTGTGACACGGTGTGTGTGTGTGTGTGTGACACGGTGTGTGTGTGTGTGTGACACGGTGTGTGTGTGTGTGTGTGACACGGTGTGCGTGTGTGACACGGTGTGTGTGTGTGTGACACGGTGTGTGTGTGTGTGTGTGTGTGTGTGTGACACGGTGTGTGTTTGTGTGTGACTCGGTGTGTGTGTGTGTGACACGGTGTGTGTGTGTGTCTCATGGTGTGTGTGTGTCACACGGTGTGTGTGTGTGTCTCACACGGTGTGTGTGTCTCACATGGTGTGTGTGTGTCTCACACGGTGTGTGTGTGTCTCACACGGTGTGTGTGTGTGTCTCACACGGTGTGTGTGTGTCTCACACGGTGTGTGTGTGTCTCACACGGTGTGTGTGTGTCTCTCACACGGTGTGTGTGTGTCTCTCACACGGTGTGTGTGTGTCTCACACGGTGTGTGTGTGTGTCTCACACGGTGTGTGTGTGTGTCTCACACGGTGTGTGTGTGTGTGTCTCTCACACGGTGTGTGTGTGTGTGTCTCACACGGTGTGTGTGTGTGTGTGTGTGTGTGGTCTCACACGGTGTGTGTGTGTGTCTCACACGGTGTGTGTGTGTGTGTGTGACATGGTGTGTGTGTGTGATACGGTGTGTGTGTGTCTCACGGTGTGTGTGTCTCACGGTGTGTGTGTGTGTCTCACGGTGTGTGTGTCTCACGGTGTGTGTGTCTCACGGTGTGTGTGTGTGTGTGTGTCTCACGGTGTGTGTGTGTCTCACGGTGTGTGTGTGTCTCACGGTGTGTGTGTGTCTCACGGTGTGTGTCTCACGGTGTGTGTGTGTGTGTCTCACGGTGTGTGTGTGTGTGTGTGTCTCACGGTGTGTGTTTGTGTGTCTCACGGTGTGTGTGTGTCTCACGGTGTTTGTGCCTGTGTGTGTCTCACGGTGTGTGTGTGTGTGTCTCACGGTGTGTGTGTGTGTGTCTCACGGTGTGCGTGTGTGTGTCTCACGGTGTGTGTGTGTGTGTCTCACGGTGTGTGTGTTTGTGTCTCACGGTGTGTATGTGGGTGTCTCACGGTGTGTGTGTGTCTCTCGGTGTGTGTCTCACGGTGTGTGTGTGTGTGTGTCTCTCGGTGTGTGTGTCTCTCGGTGTGTGTGTCTCATGGTGTGTGTCTCACGGTGTGTGTGTGTGTCTCACGGTGTGTGTCTCATGGTGTGTGTGTCTCACGTTGTGTGTTTGTCTCACGGTTTGTTTGTGTATGTCTCACGGTTTGTGTGTGTGTGTGTGTGTCACGGTGTGTGTGTGTCTCACGGTGTGTGTGTGTGTGTGTGTCTCACGGTGTGTGTTTGTGTGTCTCACGGTGTGTGTGTGTCTCACGGTGTGTGTGTCTCATGGTGGGTGTGTTTCTCACACGGTGTGTGTGTCTCACACGGTGTGTGTGTGTCTCACGTGGTGTGTGTCTCACGTGGTGTGTGTCTCACGCGGTGTGTGTGTGTGTCTCACGCGGTGTGTGTGTGTGTCTCACGCGGTGTGTGTTTGTGTCTCACGCGGTGTGTGTGTGTGTCTCACGCGGTGTGTGTGTGTGTCTCACTTTGTGTATGTGTGTGTCTCACGTGGTGTATGTGTGTGTCTCACGTGGTGTATGTGTGTGTGTCTCATGCGGTGTGTGTGTGTGTCTCACGCGGTGTGTGTGTGTCTCACGCATTGTCTGTGTGTCACGCGGTGTGTGTGTGTGTCTCACGCGGTGTGTGTGTGTGTCTCACACGGTGTGTGTCTCACGCGGTGTGTGTCTGTGTCTCACGCGGTGTGTGTGTGTGTCTCACGCGGTGTGTGTGTCTCATGCGGTGTGTGTGTGTGTCTCACGCGGTGTGTGTGTGTGTGTCTCACGCGGTGTGTGTGTGTCTCACGCGGAGTGTGTGTGTGTGTCTCACGCGGTGTGTGTGTGTCTCACGTGGTGTATGTGTGTGTCTCATGCGGTGTGTGTGTGTCTCACGTTGTGTGTGTGTGTTTCACGTGGTGTGTGTGTCTCACACGGTGTGTGTGTGTGTGTCTCACATGGTGTGTGTGTGTGTGTGTCTCACACGGTGTGTGTGTGTGTGTGTGTCTGTGTGTGTGTGTGTCTCACACGGTGTGTGTGTGTCTCACACGGTGTGTGTGTGTCTCACACGGTGTGTGTGTGTCTCACACGGTGTGTGTGTGTGTGTCTCACACGGTATGTGTGTGTGTGTCTCTCACGGTGTGTGTGTGTGTGTCTCTCACGGTGTGTGTGTGTGTGTGTGTGTTTCACACGGTGTGTGTGTGTGTCTCACACGGTGTGTGTGTGTGTCTCACATGGTGTGTGTGTGTGTCTCACATGGTGTGTGTGTGTCTCACACGGTGTGTGTGTGTCTCACACGGTGTGTGTGTGTGTCTCACACGGTGTGTGTGTGTGTCTCACACGGTGTGTGTGTCTCACACGGTGTGTGTGTCTCACACGGTGTGTGTGTGTCTCACACACGGTGTGTGTGTGTGTCTCACACACGGTGTGTGTGTGTGTCTCACACGGTGTGTGTGTGTGTCTCACACGGTGTGTGTGTGTGTCTCACACGGTGTGTGTGTGTGTCTCACACGGTGTGTGTGTGTGTCTCACACGGTGTGTGTGTGTGTCTCACACGGTGTGTGTGTGTGTCTCACACGGTGTGTGTGTGTGTGTCTCACACGGTGTGTGTGTGTCTCACACGGTGTGTGTGTCACACGGTGTGTGTGTCACACGGTGTGTGTGTGTCACACTGTGTGTGTGTGTGTGTCACGGTGTGTGTGTGTCACGGTGTGTGTGTGTGTCACACGTGTGTGTGTGTGTGTGTCACAGGGTGTGTGTGTGTGTGTCACAGGGTGTATGTGTGTGTCACACGGTATGTGAGTGTGTCACGGTGTTCGTGTGTCACTGTGTGTGTGTGTGTGTGTGTGTCACACGGTGTTTGTGTGTTTCACGGTGTATGTGTGTGTGTCACATGGTATGTGAGTGTGTCACGGTGTGTGTGTGTGTGTGTGTCACGGTGTGTGTCACACGGTGTGTGTGTGTGTGTGCGTGTGTGTCTCACACAGTGTGTGTGTGTGTGCGTGTGTGTCTCACACGGTGTGTGTATGTGTGCGTGTGTGTCTCACACGGTGTGTGTGTCTCACACAGTGTGTGTGTGTCTCACACGGTGTGTGTGTGTCTGTGTGTATGTCTCACACGGTGTGTGTGTGTGTGTCTCACATTGTGTGTGTCTCACATTGTGTGTGTGTGTCTCACACGGTGTGTGTGTGTGTGTCTCACACGGTGTGTGTGTGTCTGTGTGTATGTCTCACATGGTGTGTGTGTGTGTGTCTCACATTGTGTGTGTCTCACATTGTGTGTGTGTGTCTCACACGGTGTGTGTGTGTCTCACATGGTGTGTGTGTGTGTGTGTCTCACACGGTGTGTGTGTGTGTGTGTGTGTCTCACACGGTGTGTGTGTGTGTCTCACACGGTGTGTGTGTGTGTCTCACATGGTGTGTGTGTGTGTGTGTCTCACACGGGGTGTGTGTGTGTCTCACACGGTGTGTGTGTCACACGGTGTGTGTGTGTGTGTGTCACGGTGTGTGTGTGTGTCACACTGTGTGTGTGTGTGTTTCACAGTGTGTGTGTGTGTGTGTGTCACACGGTGTGTGTGTGTCATGGTTTGTGTGTGTGTGTAATGGTGTGTGTGTGTCTCGATTTGTGTGTGTGTGTCACGGTGTGCGTGTGTCACGGTGTGTGGGTGTGTGTGTGTGTGTCACGGTGTGTGTGTGTGTGTCTCATGGTGTGTGTGTGTGTGTCTGTCTCACACGGTGTGTGTCTTTCACGGTGTGTGTCTGTCTCACACGGTGTGTGTCTGTCTCACATGGTGTGTGTGTGTTTCTCACACGGTGTGTGTGTCTGTCTCACACAGTGTGTGTGTCTGTGTCACACGGTGTGTGTGTCTGCCTCACACGGTGTGTGTGTCTGTCTCACACGGTGTGTGTGTCTGTCTCACACGGTGTGTGTGTGTCTCTCACACGGTGTGTGTGTGTTTCTCACGGTGTGTGTCTGACGGTGTGTGTGTGTGTGTCTCACGGTGTGTGTGTGTGTCTCACGGTGTGTGTGTGTGTCTCACGGCGTGTGTGTGTGTGTCTCACGGCGTGTGTGTGTGTGTCTCACGGCATGTGTGTGTGTGTCTCACGGTGTGTGTGTGTGTGTCACGGTGTGTGTGTGTGTCTCACGGTGTGTGTGTCTCACGGTGTGTGTGTGTGTGTCTCACGGTGTGTGTGTGTGTGTGTCTCATGGTGTGTGTGTGTGTGTCTCACGGTGTGTGTATGTGCCGCACGGTGTGTGTGTGTGTGTCTCACGGTGTGTGTGCCTCACGGTGTGTGTGTGTGTCTCACTGTGTGTGTGTGTGTCTCACGGTGTGTGTGTGTGTGTCTCACGGTGTGTGTGTGTGTCTCACGGTGTGTGTGTGTGTCTCACGGTGTGTGTGTGTGTCTCACGGTGTGTGTGTGTGTGTCTCACGGTGTGTGTGTGTGTCTCACGGTGTGTGTGTGTGTCTCACGGTGTGTGTGTGTGTGACATGGTGTGTGTGTGTGACACGTGTGTGACACGTGTGTGTGACACGTGTGTGTTTGTGTGTGTGTGACACGTGTGTGTGTGTGTGTGTGTGACACGTGTGTGTGTGTGTGTGTGTGTGTGTGTGTGTGACACGGTGTGTGTTTGTGTGTGACACGGTGTGTGTGTGTGTGTGTGACACGGTGTGTGTGACACGGTGTGTGTGTGTGAAACGGTGTGTGTGTGTGACACGGTGTGTGTGTGTGTGTGAGACACGGTGTGTGTTTGTTGTGTGACACGGTGTGTGTGTGTGTGTGTGTGACATGGTGTGTGTGTGTGTGACATGGTGTGTGTGTGTGTGTCTCACTGTGTGTGTGTGTCTCACGGTGTGTTTGTGTCACACGGTGTGTGTGTGTCTCACACGGTGTGTGTGTGTCACACGGTGTGTGTGTGTGTCACACGGTGTGTGTGTGTGTCACGGTGTGTGTGTGTCACGGTGTGTGTGTGTGTGTCACAGGGTGTGTGTGTGTGTCACAGGGTGTATGTGTGTGTCACACGGTATGTGAGTGTGTCACGGTGTGCGTGTGTCACTGTGTGTGTGTGTGTGTGTGTGTGTCACACGGTGTTTGTGTGTTTCACGGTGTATGTGTGTGTGTCACATGGTATGTGAGTGTGTCACGGTGTGTGTGTGTGTGTGTCACGGTGTGTGTCACACGGTGTGTGTGTGTGTGTGCGTGTGTGTCTCACACGGTGTGTGTGTGTGTGCGTGTGTGTCTCACACGGTGTGTGTGTGTGTGCGTGTGTGTCTCACACGGTGTGTGTGTCTCACACAGTGTGTGTATGTCTCACACGGTGTGTGTGTGTGTGTGTGTCTCACATTGTGTGTGTCTCACATTGTGTGTGTGTGTCTCACACGGTGTGTGTGTGTCTCACATGGTGTGTGTGTGTGTGTCTCACACGGTGTGTGTGTGTGTCTCACACGGTGTGTGTGTGTGTCTCACACAGTGTGTGTGTGTCTCACACGGTGTGTGTGTGTGTGTCTCACACGGTGTGTGTCTCACATGGTGTGTGTGTGTGTGTGTCTCACACGGGGTGTGTGTGTGTCTCACACGGTGTGTGTGTCACACGGTGTGTGTGTGTGTCACGGTGTGTGTGTGTGTCACACTGTGTGTGTGTGTGTTTCACAGTGTGTGTGTGTGTCACACGGTGTGTGTGTGTGTCATGGTTTGTGTGTGTGTGTAATGGTGTGTGTGTGTCTCGATTTGTGTGTGTGTGTCACGGTGTGCGTGTGTCACAGTGTGTGGGTGTGTGTGTGTGTGTGTGTGTCACGGTGTGTGTGTGTGTGTCTCATGGTGTGTGTGTGTGTGTGTGTGTGTCTGTCTCACACGGTGTGTGTCTGTCACGGTGTGTGTCTGTCTCACACGGTGTGTGTCTGTCTCACATGGTGTGTGTGTGTTTCTCACACGGTGTGTGTGTCTGTCTCACACAGTGTGTGTGTCTGTGTCACACGGTGTGTGTGTCTGCCTCACACGGTGTGTGTGTCTGTCTCACACGGTGTGTGTGTCTGTCTCACACGGTGTGTGTGTGTCTCTCACACGGTGTGTGTGTGTTTCTCTCTGTGTGTGTCTGACGGTGTGTGTGTGTGTGTGTCTCACGGTGTGTGTGTGTGTCTCACGGTGTGTGTGTGTGTCTCACGGCGTGTGTATGTGTGTCTCACGGCGTGTGTGTGTGTGTCTCACGGCGTGTGTGTGTGTGTCTCACGGCGTGTGTGTGTGTGTCTCACGGTGTGTGTGTGTGTCTCACGGTGTGTGTGTCTCACGGTGTGTGTGTGTCTCACGGTGTGTGTGTGTCTCACGGTGTGTGTGTCTCACGGTGTGTGTGTGTGTGTCTCATGGTGTGTGTGTGTGTGTCTCACGGTGTGTGTATGTGCCACACGGTGTGTGTGTGTGTGTGTCTCACGGTGTGTGTGCCTCACGGTGTGTGTGTGTCTCACTGTGTGTTTGTGTGTCTCACGGTGTGTGTGTGTGTCTCACGGTGTGTGTGTGTGTCTCACGGTGTGTGTGTGTGTGTGTCTCACGTTGTGTGTGTGTGTCTCACGGTGTGTGTGTGTGTCTCACGGTGTGTGTGTGTGTGTGACACGGTGTGTGTGTGTGACACGTGTGTGTGTGTGTGTGACACGTGTGTGACACGTGTGTGTGTGTGTGTGTGTGTGACACGTGTGTGTGTGTGTGTGTGTGTGTTACACGTGTGTGTGTGTGTGTGTGTGTGTGTGTGTGACACGGTGTGTGTTTGTGTGTGACACGGTGTGTGTGTGTGTGTGACACGGTGTGTGTGACACGGTGTGTGTGTGTGACACGGTGTGTGTGTGTGACACGGTGTGTGTGTGTGTGTGTGTGAGACACGGTGTGTGTTTGTGTGTGACACGGTGTGTGTGTGTGTGTGTGTGTGTGTGTGTGTGTGTGTGACATGGTGTGTGTGTGTGTGTGTGACATGGTGTGTGTGTGTGTGTCTCACGGTGTGTGTGTGTCTCACGGTGTGTTTGTGTCACACGGTGTGTGTGTGTCTCACACGGTGTGTGTGTGTCACACGGTGTGTGTGTGTGTGTGTCTCTCACGGTGTGTGTGTTTCACACGGTGTGTGTGTGTTTCACACGGTGTGTGTGTGTGTTTCACACGGTGTGTGGGTTTGTGGGTGTCTCACGGTGTGTGTGTCTCACTGAGTGTGTGTGTGTCTCTCGGTGTGTGTCTCACTGTGTGTGTGTGTGTCTCTCGGTGTGTGTGTCTCACGGTGTGTGTCTCACGGTGTGTGTGTCTCACGGTGTGTGTGTGTCTCACGGTATGTGTGTGTGTGTCTCACGGTTTGTGTGTGTGTGTCACGGTGTGTGTGTGTCTCACGGTGTGTGTGTGTCTCACGGTGTGTGTTTGTGTGTCTCACGGTGTGTGTGTCTCATGGTGGGTGTGTGTGTGTCTCACACGGTGTGTGTGTGTCTCACGTGGTGTGTGTCTCACGCAGTGTGTGTGTGTCTCACGCGGTGTGTGTGTGTCTCACGCGGTGTGTGTGTGTGTCTCACGTGGTGTATGTGTGTGTCTCACGCGGTGTGTGTGTGTCTCACGCGGTGTGTGTGTGTGTCTCACGCGGTGTGTGTGTGTCTCACGCGGTGTGTGTGTGTGTCTCACGCGGTGTGTGTGTGTGTCTCACGCGGTGTGTGTGTGTCTCACGCGGTGTGTGTCTCACGCGGTGTGTGTGTGTGTCTCACGCGGTGTGTGTGTGTGTCTCACGCGGTGTGTGTGTCTCACGCGGTGTGTGTGTGTGTCTCATGTGGAGTGTGTGTGTGTGTCTCACGCGGTGTGTGTCTCACGTTGTGTGTGTGTGTGTTTCACGCGGTGTGTGTGGGTGTCTCACGCGGTGTGTGTGTGTGTCTCACGCGGTGTGTGTGTGTCACGCGGTGTGTGTGTCTCACACGGTGTGTGTGTGTGTCTCACGCGGTGTGTGTGTGTCTCACGCGGTGTGTGTGTCTCACGGTGTGTGTGTGTGTCTCACGGTGTGTGTGTGTCTCACGGTGTGTGTGTGTGTGTGTCTCACGGTGTGTGTGTGTGTGTGTCACGCGGTGTGTGTGTGTCACGCGGTGTGTGTGTCTCACACGGTGTGTGTGTGTCTCACGGTGTGTGTGTGTGTGTCTCACGGTGTGTGTGTGTGTCTCACGGTGTGTGTGTGCCTCACGGTGTGTGTGTGTGTCTCACGGTGTGTGTGTCTCATGGTGTGTGTGTGTGTGTGTCTCACGGTGTGTGTGTGTGTGTGTGTGTCTCACGGTGTTTGTGTGTGTGTGTGTGTGTCTCACGGTGTGTGTGCCTCACGGTGTGTGTGTGTGTCTCACGGTGTGTGTGTCTCATGGTGTGTGTGTGTGTGTGTGTCTCACGGTGTGTGTGTGTGTGTCTCACGGTGTGTGTGTGTGTCTCACGGTGTGTGTGTGTGTGTGACACGGTGTGTGTGTGTGACACGGTGTGTGTGTGTGACACGGTGTGTGTGTGACACGGTGTGTGTGTGTGACACGGTGTGTGTGTGACACGGTGTGTGTGTGACACGGTGTGTGTGTGACACGGTGTGTGTGTGTGTGTGTGTGTGTGACACGGTGTGTGTGTGTGTGTGTGACACGGTGTGTGTGTGTGTGTGACACGGTGTGTGTGTGTGTGTGTGACACGGTGTGCGTGTGTGACACGGTGTGTGTGTGTGTGACACGGTGTGTGTGTGTGTGTGTGTGTGTGTGTGTGTGACACGGTGTGTGTTTGTGTGTGACTCGGTGTGTGTGTGTGTGACACGGTGTGTGTGTGTGTCTCATGGTGTGTGTGTGTCACACGGTGTGTGTGTGTGTCTCACACGGTGTGTGTGTCTCACATGGTGTGTGTGTGTCTCACACGGTGTGTGTGTGTCTCACACGGTGTGTGTGTGTGTGTCTCACACGGTGTGTGTGTGTCTCACACGGTGTGTGTGTGTCTCTCACACGGTGTGTGTGTGTCTCTCACACGGTGTGTGTGTGTCTCACACGGTGTGTGTGTGTGTCTCACACGGTGTGTGTGTGTGTCTCACACGGTGTGTGTGTGTGTGTCTCTCACACGGTGTGTGTGTGTGTGTCTCACACGGTGTGTGTGTGCGTGTGTGTGTGTGTCTCACACGGTGTGTGTGTGTGTCTCACACGGTGTGTGTGTGTGTGTGTGACATGGTGTGTGTGTGTGATACGGTGTGTGTGTGTCTCACGGTGTGTGTGTCTCACGGTGTGTGTGTGTGTCTCACGGTGTGTGTGTCTCACGGTGTGTGTGTCTCACGGTGTGTGTGTGTGTCTCACGCGGTGTGTGTGTGTCACGCGGTGTGTGTGTCTCACACGGTGTGTGTGTGTGTCTCACGCGGTGTGTGTGTGTCTCACGCGGTGTGTGTGTCTCACGGTGTGTGTGTGTGTCTCACGGTGTGTGTGTGTCTCACGGTGTGTGTGTGTGTGTGTCTCACGGTGTGTGTGTGTGTGTGTCACGCGGTGTGTGTGTGTCACGCGGTGTGTGTGTCTCACACGGTGTGTGTGTGTCTCACGGTGTGTGTGTGTGTGTCTCACGGTGTGTGTGTGTGTCTCACGGTGTGTGTGTGCCTCACGGTGTGTGTGTGTGTCTCACGGTGTGTGTGTCTCATGGTGTGTGTGTGTGTGTGTCTCACGGTGTGTGTGTGTGTGTGTGTGTCTCACGGTGTTTGTGTGTGTGTGTGTGTGTGTCTCACGGTGTGTGTGCCTCACGGTGTGTGTGTGTGTCTCACGGTGTGTGTGTCTCATGGTGTGTGTGTGTGTGTGTGTCTCACGGTGTGTGTGTGTGTGTCTCACGGTGTGTGTGTGTGTCTCACGGTGTGTGTGTGTGTGTGACACGGTGTGTGTGTGTGACACGGTGTGTGTGTGTGACACGGTGTGTGTGTGACACGGTGTGTGTGTGTGACACGGTGTGTGTGTGACACGGTGTGTGTGTGACACGGTGTGTGTGTGACACGGTGTGTGTGTGTGTGTGTGTGTGTGACACGGTGTGTGTGTGTGTGTGTGACACGGTGTGTGTGTGTGTGTGACACGGTGTGTGTGTGTGTGTGTGACACGGTGTGCGTGTGTGACACGGTGTGTGTGTGTGTGACACGGTGTGTGTGTGTGTGTGTGTGTGTGTGTGACACGGTGTGTGTTTGTGTGTGACTCGGTGTGTGTGTGTGTGACACGGTGTGTGTGTGTGTCTCATGGTGTGTGTGTGTCACACGGTGTGTGTGTGTGTCTCACACGGTGTGTGTGTCTCACATGGTGTGTGTGTGTCTCACACGGTGTGTGTGTGTCTCACACGGTGTGTGTGTGTGTCTCACACGGTGTGTGTGTGTCTCACACGGTGTGTGTGTGTCTCACACGGTGTGTGTGTGTCTCTCACACGGTGTGTGTGTGTCTCTCACACGGTGTGTGTGTGTCTCACACGGTGTGTGTGTGTGTCTCACACGGTGTGTGTGTGTGTCTCACACGGTGTGTGTGTGTGTGTCTCTCACACGGTGTGTGTGTGTGTGTCTCACACGGTGTGTGTGTGTGTGTGTGTGTGTGTCTCACACGGTGTGTGTGTGTGTCTCACACGGTGTGTGTGTGTGTGTGTGACATGGTGTGTGTGTGTGATACGGTGTGTGTGTGTCTCACGGTGTGTGTGTCTCACGGTGTGTGTGTGTGTCTCACGGTGTGTGTGTCTCACGGTGTGTGTGTCTCACGGTGTGTGTGTGTGTGTGTGTCTCACGGTGTGTGTGTGTCTCACGGTGTGTGTGTGTCTCACGGTGTGTGTGTGTCTCACGGTGTGTGTCTCACGGTGTGTGTGTGTGTGTCTCACGGTGTGTGTGTGTGTGTGTGTCTCACGGTGTGTGTTTGTGTGTCTCACGGTGTGTGTGTGTCTCACGGTGTTTGTGCCTGTGTGTGTCTCACGGTGTGTGTGTGTGTGTCTCACGGTGTGTGTGTGTGTGTCTCACGGTGTGCGTGTGTGTGTCTCACGGTGTGTGTGTGTGTGTCTCACGGTGTGTGTGTTTGTGTCTCACGGTGTGTATGTGGGTGTCTCACGGTGTGTGTGTGTCTCTCGGTGTGTGTCTCACGGTGTGTGTGTGTGTGTGTCTCTCGGTGTGTGTGTCTCTCGGTGTGTGTGTCTCATGGTGTGTGTCTCACGGTGTGTGTGTGTGTCTCACGGTGTGTGTCTCATGGTGTGTGTGTCTCACGTTGTGTGTTTGTCTCACGGTTTGTTTGTGTATGTCTCACGGTTTGTGTGTGTGTGTGTGTGTCACGGTGTGTGTGTGTCTCACGGTGTGTGTGTGTGTGTGTGTCTCACGGTGTGTGTTTGTGTGTCTCACGGTGTGTGTGTGTCTCACGGTGTGTGTGTCTCATGGTGGGTGTGTTTCTCACACGGTGTGTGTGTCTCACACGGTGTGTGTGTGTCTCACGTGGTGTGTGTCTCACGTGGTGTGTGTCTCACGCGGTGTGTGTGTGTGTCTCACGCGGTGTGTGTGTGTGTCTCACGCGGTGTGTGTTTGTGTCTCACGCGGTGTGTGTGTGTGTCTCACGCGGTGTGTGTGTGTGTCTCACTTTGTGTATGTGTGTGTCTCACGTGGTGTATGTGTGTGTCTCACGTGGTGTATGTGTGTGTGTCTCATGCGGTGTGTGTGTGTGTCTCACGCGGTGTGTGTGTGTCTCACGCATTGTCTGTGTGTCACGCGGTGTGTGTGTGTGTCTCACGCGGTGTGTGTGTGTGTCTCACACGGTGTGTGTCTCACGCGGTGTGTGTCTGTGTCTCACGCGGTGTGTGTGTGTGTCTCACGCGGTGTGTGTGTCTCATGCGGTGTGTGTGTGTGTCTCACGCGGTGTGTGTGTGTGTGTCTCACGCGGTGTGTGTGTGTCTCACGCGGAGTGTGTGTGTGTGTCTCACGCGGTGTGTGTGTGTCTCACGTGGTGTATGTGTGTGTCTCATGCGGTGTGTGTGTGTCTCACGTTGTGTGTGTGTGTTTCACGTGGTGTGTGTGGGTGTCTCACGCGGTGTGTGTGTGTCTCACGCGGTGTTTGTGTGTCTCACGCGGTGTTTGTTTGTCTCACGCGGTGTGTGTGTCTCACACGGTGTGTGTGTGTCTCACACGGTGTGTGTGTGTCTCACACGGTGTGTGTGTGTCTCACACGGTGTGTGTGTGTCTCACACGGTGTGTGTGTGTGTCTCACACGGTGTGTGTGTGTGTCTCACACGGTGTTTGTGTGTGTCTCACGCGGTGTGTGTGTGTCTCACGGTGTGTGTGTGTGTGTGTGTCACGGTGTGTGTGTGTCTCACGGTGTGTGTGTGTGTGTGTCTCATGATGTGTGTGTGTCTGTCTCACATGGTGTGTGTGTCTGTCTCACATGGTGTGTGTGTCTGTCTCACATGGTGTGTGTGTCTGTCTCACACGGTGTGTGTGTCTGTCTCACACGGTGTGTGTGTGTCTGTCTCACACTGTGTGTGTGTCTCTCACACGGTGTGTGTGTCTGTCTCACACGGTGTATGTGTCTGTCTCACACGGTGTGTGTGTCTGTCTCACACGGGGTGTGTGTCTGTCTCACACGGTGTGTGTGTCTGTCTCACACGGTGTGTGTGTCTGTCTCACACGGTATGTGTGTCTGTCTCACACGGTATGTGTGTCTGTCTCACACGGTGTGTGTGTCTCACACGGTGTGTGTGTGTGTGTGTCTCACACGGTGTGTGTGTGTGTGTGTGACACGGTGTGTGTGTGTGTGTATCACGGTGTGTGTGTGTGACATGGTGTGTGTGTGTGACACGGTGTGTGTGTCTCACGGTGTGTGTGTGTGTGTCTCATGGTGTGTGTGTGTGTGTGTCTCACGGTGTGTGTGTGTGTCACACTGTGTGTGTGTGTGTGTCACACTGTGTGTGTGTGTGTCTCACGCGGTGTGTGTGTGTCTCACGCGGTGTGTGTGTGTGTCTCACATGGTGTGTGTGTGTGTCTCTTGCGGTGTGTGTGTGTCTCACGTGGTGTGTGTGTGTGTGTGTCTCACGCGGTGTGTGTGTGTGTCTCTCACGTGTTGTGTGTGTGTGTCTCACACGGTGTGTGTGTGTGTCTCACGCGGTGTGTGTGTGTGTCTCACGCGGTGTGTGTGTGTGCCTCACGCGGTGTGTGTCTCACGCGGTGTGTGTGTGTCTCACGCGGTGTGTGTCTCACGCGGTGTGTGTGTGTCTCACGCGGTGTGTGTGTGTCTCACGGTGTGTGTGTGTGTGTGTCACGGTGTGTGTGTGTGTCTCACGGTGTGTGTGTGTGTGTGTCTCATGATGTGTGTGTGTCTGTCTCACATGGTGTGTGTGTCTGTCTCACATGGTGTGTGTGTCTGTCTCACACGGTGTGTGTGTGTCTGTCTCACACTGTGTGTGTGTCTGTCTCACACGGTGTGTGTGTCTGTCTCACACGGGGTGTGTGTCTGTCTCACACAGGGTGTGTGTCTGTCTCACACGGTGTGTGTGTCTGTCTCACACGGTGTGTGTGTCTCACACGGTGTGTGTGTGTGTCTCTCACGGTGTGTGTGTGTGACACGGTGTGTGTGTGTGTGTATCACGGTGTGTGTGTGTGACATGGTGTGTGTGTGTGTGTGTGACATGATGTGTGTGTGTGTGACACGGTGTGTGTGTCTCATGGTGTGTGTGTGTTAGTGTGTCTCATGGTGTGTGTGTGTGTGTGTGTCTCACGGTGTGTGTGTGTGTGTGTCACATTGTGTGTGTGTGTGTCTCACGTGGTGTGTGTGTGTGTCTCACGCGGTGTGTGTGTGTCTCACGCGGTTTGTGTGTGTCTCACGCGGTTTGTGTGTGTCTCACGCGGTGTGTGTGTGTGTCTCACGTGGTGTGTGTGTGTGTCTCACGGTGTGTGTGTGTTTGTGTGTGTCTCATGGTGTGTGTGTGTGTGTCACGGTGTGTGTGTGTCTCACGGTGTGTGTGTGTGTCACACGGAGTGTGTGTCTGTCTCACACGGTGTGTGTGTCTGTCTCACACGGTGTGTGTGTCTGTCTCACACGGTGTGTGTGTCTGTCTCATACGGTGTGTGTGTCTGTCTCACACGGTGTGTGTGTGTCTCACACGGTGTGTGTGTGTGTGTGACACGGTGTGTGTGTGTGTGTGACACGTTGTGTGTGTGTCTCACGGTGTGTGTGTGTGTGACACGGTGTGTGTGTGTGTGTGTGTGTGTGTGACATGGTGTGTGTGTGTGTGACACGGTGTGTGTGTCTCACGGTGTGTGTGTGTGTGTGTGTGTGTGTGTGTCTCACGGTGTGTGTGTGTGTGTCTCACGGTGTGTGTGTGTGCGTCTCACTGTGTGTGTGTGTGTCACACGCGGTGTGTGTGTGTGTCACACGCGGTGTGTGTGTGTGTCTCACGCGGTGTGTGTGTGTGTTTCACGCGGTGTGTGTGTCTCACGCGGTTTGTGTGTGTCTCACGCGGTGTATGTGTGTCTCACGGTGTGTGTGTGTTTGTGTGTGTCTCACGGTGTGTGTGTGTCTCACGGTGTGTGTGTGTCTCATGATGTGTGTGTGTCTGTCTCACACGGTGTGTGTGTCTGTCTCACACGGTGTGTGTGTCTGTCTCACACGGTGTGTGTGTCTGTCTCACACGGTTTGTGTGTCTGTCTCACACGGTGTGTGTGTCTGTCTCACACGGTGAGTGTGTGTGTCTGTCTCACATGATGTGTGTGTGTCTCACACGGTGTGTGTGTGTCTCACACGGTGTGTGTGTGTGTGTGTGTGTGTGACACGGTGTGTGTGTGTGTGTGTGTGTGTGTGTGTGTGTGTGTGTGACACGGTGTGTGTGTATGACACGGTGTGTGTGTGACATGGTGTGTGTGTGTCTCACGGTGTGTGTGTGACACTGTGTGTGTGTGTGTGACATGGTGTGTGTGTGTGTGTGACACGGTGTGTGTGTCTCACGGTGTGTGTGTGTGTGTGTCTCTCACGGTGTGTGTGTGTCTCACGATGTGTGTGTGTGTGTGTCTCACGGTGTGTGTGTGTGTCTCACGGTGTGTGCGTGTGTCTCACAGTGTGTGTGTGTCTCACGGTGTGTGTGTGTGTCTCACACGGTGTGTGTGTGTCTCACACGGTGTGTGTGTGTGTCTCACACGGTGTGTGTGTGTCTCACACGGTGTGTGTGTGTCTCTCACACGGTGTGTGTGTGTCTCTCACACGGTGTGTGTGTGTCTCTCACACGGTGTGTGTGTGTGTCTCACACGGTATGTGTGTATGTCTCACACGGTGTGTGTGTCTCACACGGTGTGTGTGTGTGTGTCTCACACGGTGTGTGTGTGTGTGTGTGTGACACGGTGTGTGTGTGTGTGTATCACAGTGTGTGTGTGTGACATGGTGTGTGTGTGTGACACGGTGTGTGTGTCTCACGGTGTGTGTGTGTGTGTCTCATGGTGTGTGTGTGTGTGTGTCTCACGGTGTGTGTGTGTCACACTGTGTGTGTGTGTGTGTCACACTGTGTGTGTGTGTGTCTCACGCGGTGTGTGTGTGTCTCACACGGTGTGTGTGTGTGTCTCACGTGGTGTGTGTGTGTGTCTCTTGCGGTGTGTGTGTGTCTCACGTGGTGTGTGTGTGTGTGTCTCACGCGGTGTGTGTGTGTGTCTCTCACGTGTTGTGTGTGTGTGTGTCTCACACGGTGTGTGTGTATGTCTCACGCGGTGTGTGTGTGTGTCTCACGCGGTGTGTGTGTGTGTGCCTCACGCGGTGTGTGTCTCACGCGGTGTGTGTGTGTCTCACGCGGTGTGTGTCTCACGCGGTGTGTGTGTGTCTCACGCGGTGTGTGTGTGTCTCACGGTGTGTGTGTGTTTGTGTGTGTCTCATGGTGTGTGTGTGTGTGTGTCACGGTGTGTGTGTGTGTGTCTCACGGTGTGTGTGTGTGTGTGTGTCTCATGATGTGTGTGTGTCTGTCTCACATGGTGTGTGTGTCTGTCTCACATGGTGTGTGTGTCTGTCTCACACGGTGTGTGTGTGTCTGTCTCACACTGTGTGTGTGTCTGTCTCACACGGTGTGTGTGTCTGTCTCACACGGGGTGTGTGTCTGTCTCACACAGGGTGTGGGTCTGTCTCACACGGTGTGTGTGTCTGTCTCACACGGTGTGTGTGTCTCACACGGTGTGTGTGTGTGTCTCTCACGGTGTGTGTGTGACACGGTGTGTGTGTGTGTGTATCACGGTGTGTGTGTGTGACATGGTGTGTGTGTGTGTGTGTGTGACATGGTGTGTGTGTGTGTGTGACACGGTGTGTGTGTCTCATGGTGTGTGTGTGTTAGTGTGTCTCATGGTGTGTGTGTGTGTGTGTGTGTCTCACGGTGTGTGTGTGTGTGTGTCACATTGTGTGTGTGTGTGTCTCACGCGGTGTGTGTGTGTGTGTGTCTCACGCGGTGTGTGTGTGTCTCACGCGGTTTGTGTGTGTCTCACGCGGTTTGTGTGTGTCTCACGCGGTGTGTGTGTGTGTCTCACGCGGTGTGTGTGTGTGTCTCACGGTGTGTGTGTGTTTGTGTGTGTCTCATGGTGTGTGTGTGTGTCACGGTGTGTGTGTGTCTCACGGTGTGTGTGTGTTTCACACGGAGTGTGTGTCTGTCTCACACGGTGTGTGTGTCTGTCTCACACGGTGTGTGTGTCTGTCTCACACGGTGTGTGTGTCTGTCTCATACGGTGTGTGTGTCTGTCTCACACGGTGTGTGTGTGTCTCACACGGTGTGTGTGTGTGTGACACGGTGTGTGTGTGTGTGTGACACGTTGTGTGTGTGTCTCACGGTGTGTGTGTGTGTGTGTGTGACACGGTGTGTGTGTGTGTGTGTGTGTGTGTGTGTGTGTGACATGGTGTGTGTGTGTGTGACACGGTGTGTGTGTCTCACGGTGTGTGTGTGTGTGTGTCTCACGGTGTGTGTGTGTGTGTGTGTGTGTCTCACGGTGTGTGTGTGTGTGCGTCTCACTGTGTGTGTGTGTGTCACACGCGGTGTGTGTGTGTGTCACACGCGGTGTGTGTGTGTGTCTCACGCGGTGTGTGTGTGTGTTTCACGCGGTGTGTGTGTCTCACGCGGTTTGTGTGTGTCTCACGCGGTGTATGTGTGTCTCACGGTGTTTGTGTGTTTGTGTGTGTCTCACGGTGTGTGTGTGTCTCACGGTGTGTGTGTGTCTCATGATGTGTGTGTGTCTGTCTCACACGGTGTGTGTGTCTGTCTCACACGGTGTGTGTGTCTGTCTCACACGGTGTGTGTGTCTGTCTCACACGGTTTGTGTGTCTGTCTCACACGGTTTGTGTGTCTGTCTCACACGGTGTGTGTGTCTGTCTCACACGGTGTGTGTGTGTGTCTGTCTCACATGGTGTGTGTGTGTCTCACACGGTGTGTGTGTGTCTCACACGGTGTGTGTGTGTGTGTGTGACACGGTGTGTGTGTGTGTGTGTGTGTGTGTGTGTGTGTGTGTGACACGGTGTGTGTGTATGACACTGTGTGTGTGTGACATGGTGTGTGTGTGTCTCACGGTGTGTGTGTGACACTGTGTGTGTGTGTGTGACATGGTGTGTGTGTGTGTGTGACACGGTGTGTGTGTCTCACGGTGTGTGTGTGTGTGTGTCTCTCACGGTGTGTGTGTGTCTCACGATGTGTGTGTGTGTGTGTCTCACGGTGTGTGTGTCTCACAGTGTGTGTGTGTCTCACGGTGTGTGTGTGTGTCTCACACGGTGTGTGTGTGTCTCACACGGTGTGTGTGTGTGTGTCTCACACGGTGTGTGTGTGTCTCACACGGTGTGTGTGTGTCTCTCACACGGTGTGTGTGTGTCTCTCACACGGTGTGTGTGTGTCTCTCACACGGTGTGTGTGTGTGTCTCACACGGTGTGTGTGTGTGTCTCACACGGTGTGTGTGTGTGTGTCTCTCACACGGTGTGTGTGTGTGTGTCTCTCACACGGTGTGTGTGTGTGTGTCTCACACGGTGTGTGTGTGTGTGTGTGTGTGTGTGTGTGTCTCACACGGTGTGTGTGTGTGTCTCACACGGTGTGTGTGTGTGTGTGACATGGTGTGTGTGTGTGACATGGTGTGTGTGTGTGACACGGTGTGTGTGTGTCTCACGGTGTGTGTGTCTCACGGTGTGTGTGTGTGTGTGTCTCACGGTGTGTGTGTGTCTCACGGTGTGTGTGTCTCACGGTGTGTGTGTGTGTGTCTCACGGTGTGTGTGTGTCTCACGGTGTGTGTGTGTCTCACGGTGTGTGTGTGTCTCACGTGTGTGTCTCACGGTGTGTGTGTGTGTCTCACGGTGTGTGTGTGTGTGTGTGTGTCTCACGGTGTGTGTTTGTGTGTCTCATGGTGTGTGTGTGTCTCACGGTGTTTGTGTCTGTGTGTGTCTCACGGTGTGTGTGTGTGTGTCTCACGGTGTGTGTGTGTGTGTCTCACGGTGTGCGTGTGCGTGTGTGTGTCTCACGGTGTGTGTGTGTCTCACGGTGTGTGTGTTTGTGTCTCACGGTGTGTGTGTGGGTGTCTCACGGTGTGTGTGTCTCTCGGTGTGTGTCTCACGGTGTGTGTGTGTGTGTGTCTCACGGTGTGTGTGTGTCTCTCGGTGTGTGTGTCTCTCGGTGTGTGTGTCTCTCGGTGTGTGTGTCTCATGGTGTGTGTCTCACGGTGTGTGTGTGTGTCTCACGGTGTGTGTCTCATGGTGTGTGTGTCTCACGTTGTGTGTTTGTCTCACGGTTTGTTTGTGTATGTCTCACGGTTTGTGTGTGTGTGTGTGTGTCACGGTGTGTGTGTGTCTCACGGTGTGTGTGTGTGTGTCTCACGGTGTGTGTGTTTGTGTGTCTCACGGTGTGTGTGTGTCTCACGGTGTGTGTGTCTCATGGTGGGTGTGTTTCTCACACGGTGTGTGTGTGTCTCACACGGTGTGTGTGTGTCTCACGTGGTGTGTGTCTCACGTGGTGTGTGTCTCACGCGGTGTGTGTGTGTGTCTCACGCGGTGTGTGTGTGTGTCTCACGCGGTGTGTGTTTGTGTCTCACGCGGTGTGTGTGTGTGTCTCACGCGGTGTGTGTGTGTGTCTCACGTGGTGTATGTGTGTGTCTCACGTGGTGTATGTGTGTGTCTCACGTGGTGTATGTGTGTGTGTCTCATGCGGTGTGTGTGTGTGTCTCACGCGGTGTGTGTGTGTCTCACGCATTGTGTGTGTGTCACGCGGTGTGTGTGTGTGTCTCACGCGGTGTGTGTGTGTGTCTCACACGGTGTGTGTCTCACGCGGTGTGTGTCTGTGACTCACGCGGTGTGTGTGTGTGTCTCACGCGGTGTGTGTGTCTCATGCGGTGTGTGTGTGTGTCTCACGCGGTGTGTGTGTGTGTGTCTCACGCGGTGTGTGTGTGTCTCACGCGGAGTGTGTGTGTGTGTGTCTCACGCGGTGTGTGTGTGTGTCTCACGTGGTGTATGTGTGTGTCTCATGCGATGTGTGTGTGTCTCACGTTGTGTGTGTGTGTTTCACGTGGTGTGTGTGGGTGTCTCACGCGGTGTGTGTGTGTCTCACGCGGTGTGTGTGTGTCACGCGGTGTGTGTGTCTCACGCGGTGTGTGTGTGTGTCTCACGCAGTGTGTGTGTGTGTCTCACGCGGTGTGTGTCTCACGCGGTGTGTGTCTGTGACTCACGCGGTGTGTGTGTGTGTCTCACGCGGTGTGTGTGTCTCATGCGGTGTGTGTGTGTGTCTCACACGGTGTGTGTGTGTGTGTCTCACGCGGTGTGTGTGTGTCTCACGCGGAGTGTGTGTGTGTGTGTCTCACGCGGTGTGTGTGTGTGTCTCACGTGGTGTATGTGTGTGTCTCATGCGATGTGTGTGTGTCTCACGTTGTGTGTGTGTGTTTCACGTGGTGTGTGTGGGTGTCTCACGCGGTGTGTGTGTGTCTCACGCGGTGTGTGTGTGTCACGCGGTGTGTGTGTCTCACGCGGTGTGTGTGTGTGTCTCACGCAGTGTGTGTGTGTGTCTCACGCGGTGTGTGTGTGTCTCACGCGGTGTTTGTGTGTCTCACGCGGTGTTTGTGTGTCTCACGCGGTGTGTGTGTCTCACACGGTGTGTGTGTGTCTCACACGGTGTGTGTGTGTCTCACACGGTGTGTGTGTGTCTCACACGGTGTGTGTGTGTGTCTCACACGGTGTGTGTGTGTCTCACACGGTGTGTGTGTGTCTCACACGGTGTGTGTGTGTGTCTCACACGGTGTTTGTGTGTGTCTCACGCGGTGTGTGTGTGTCTCACGGTGTGTGTGTGTGTGTGTGTGTGTCATGGTGTGTGTGTGTCTCACGGTGTGTGTGTGTGTGTGTGTCTCATGATGTGTGTGTGTCTGTCTCACATGGTGTGTGTGTCTGTCTCACATGGTGTGTGTGTCTGTCTCACATGGTGTGTGTGTCTGTCTCACACGGTGTGTGTGTCTGTCTCACACGGTGTGTGTGTGTCTGTCTCACACTGTGTGTGTGTCTCTCACACGGTGTGTGTGTCTGTCTCACACGGTGTGTGTGTCTGTCTCACACGGTGTGTGTGTCTGTCTCACACGGTGTGTGTGTCTGTCTCACACGGTGTGTGTGTCTGTCTCACACGGTATGTGTGTCTGTCTCACACGGTGTGTGTGTCTCACACGGTGTGTGTGTGTGTGTGTCTCACACGGTGTGTGTGTGTGTGTGTGACACGGTGTGTGTGTGTGTGTATCACGGTGTGTGTGTGTGACATGGTGTGTGTGTGTGACACGGTGTGTGTGTCTCACGGTGTGTGTGTGTGTGTCTCATGGTGTGTGTGTGTGTGTGTCTCACGGTGTGTGTGTGTCACACTGTGTGTGTGTGTGTCACACTGTGTGTGTGTGTGTCTCACGCGGTGTGTGTGTGTCTCACGCGGTGTGTGTGTGTGTCTCACGTGGTGTGTGTGTGTGTCTCTTGCGGTGTGTGTGTGTCTCACGTGGTGTGTGTGTGTGTCTCACGCGGTGTGTGTGTGTGTCTCTCACGTGTTGTGTGTGTGTGTGTCTCACACGGTGTGTGTGTGTGTCTCACGCGGTGTGTGTGTGTGTCTCACGCGGTGTGTGTGTGTGCCTCACGCGGTGTGTGTCTCACGCGGTGTGTGTGTGTCTCACGCGGTGTGTGTCTCACGCGGTGTGTGTGTGTCTCACGCGGTGTGTGTGTGTCTCACGGTGTGTGTGTGTTTGTGTGTGTCTCATGGTGTGTGTGTGTGTGTGTGTCACGGTGTTTGTGTGTGTCTCACGGTGTGTGTGTGTGTGTGTCTCATGATGTGTGTGTGTCTGTCTCACATGGTGTGTGTGTCTGTCTCACATGGTGTGTGTGTCTGTCTCACACGGTGTGTGTGTGTCTGTCTCACACTGTGTGTGTGTCTGTCTCACACGGTGTGTGTGTCTGTCTCACACGGGGTGTGTGTCTGTCTCACACAGGGTGTGTGTCTGTCTCACACGGTGTGTGTCTGTCTCACACGGTGTGTGTGTCTCACACGGTGTGTGTGTGTGTCTCTCACGGTGTGTGTGTGTGACACGGTGTGTGTGTGTGTGTATCACGGTGTGTGTGTGTGACATGGTGTGTGTGTGTGTGTGTGTGTGTGACATGGTGTGTGTGTGTGTGACACGGTGTGTGTGTCTCATGGTGTGTGTGTGTTAGTGTGTCTCATGGTGTGTGTGTGTGTGTCACATTGTGTGTGTGTGTGTCTCACGCGGTGTGTGTGTGTGTCTCACGTGGTGTGTGTGTGTGTGTCTGTCTCACACGGTGTGTGTGTGTGTCTCACGCGGTGTGTGTGTGTGTCTCACGCGGTGTGTGTGTGTGCCTCACGCGGTGTGTGTCTCACGCGGTGTGTGTGTGTCTCACGCGGTGTGTGTCTCACGCGGTGTGTGTGTGTGTCTCACGCGGTGTGTGTGTGTCTCACGGTGTGTGTGTGTTTGTGTGTGTCTCATGGTGTGTGTGTGTGTGTCACGGTGTGTGTGTGTGTCTCACGGTGTGTGTGTGTGTGTGTCTCATGATGTGTGTGTGTCTGTCTCACATGGTGTGTGTGTCTGTCTCACATGGTGTGTGTGTCTGTCTCACACGGTGTGTGTGTGTCTGTCTCACACTGTGTGTGTGTCTGTCTCACACGGTGTGTGTGTCTGTCTCACACGGGGTGTGTGTCTGTCTCACACAGGGTGTGTGTCTGTCTCACACGGTGTGTGTCTGTCTCACACGGTGTGTGTGTCTCACACGGTGTGTGTGTGTGTCTCTCACGGTGTGTGTGTGTGACACGGTGTGTGTGTGTGTGTATCACGGTGTGTGTGTGTGACATGGTGTGTGTGTGTGTGTGTGTGTGTGACATGGTGTGTGTGTGTGTGACACGGTGTGTGTGTCTCATGGTGTGTGTGTGTTAGTGTGTCTCATGGTGTGTGTGTGTGTGTGTCACATTGTGTGTGTGTGTGTCTCACGCGGTGTGTGTGTGTGTCTCACGTGGTGTGTGTGTGTCTCACGCGGTTTGTGTGTGTCTCACGCGGTTTGTGTGTGTCTCACGCGGTTTGTGTGTGTCTCACGCGGTATGTGTGTGTGTCTCACGGTGTGTGTGTGTTTGTGTGTGTCTCATGGTGTGTGTGTGTGTCACGGTGTGTGTGTGTCTCACGGTGTGTGTGTGTCTCACTGTGTGTGTGTGTGTCACACGGAGTGTGTGTCTGTCTCACACGGTGTGTGTGTCTGTCTCACACGGTGTGTGTGTCTGTCTCACACGGTGTGTGTGTCTGTCTCACACGGTGTGTGTGTCTGTCTCATACGGTGTGTGTGTCTGTCTCACACGGTGTGTGTGTGTCTCACACGGTGTGTGTGTGTGTGTGTGACACGGTGTGTGTGTGTGTGTGTGTGACACGTTGTGTGTGTGTCTCACGGTGTGTGTGTGTGTGTGACACGGCGTGTGTGTGTGTGTGTGTGTGTGTGTGTGTGTGACATGGTGTGTGTGTGTGTGTGTGACATGGTGTGTGTGTGTCTCACGGTGTGTGTGTGTGTCTCACGGTGTGTCTGTGTGTCTCACGGTGTGTGTGTGTCTCATGGTGTGTTTGTGTGTCTCACGGTGTGTGTGTGTCTCATGGTGTGTGTGTCTCACGGTGTGTGTGTGTGACTCACGGTGTGTGTGTCTCATGGTGTGTGTGTGTGTCTCACGGTGTGTGTGTGTCTCACGGTGTGTGTGTGTGTGTGTGTGGGTCTCACTTTGTGTGTGTGTGTGTGTCTCATGGTGGGTGTGTGTGTGTCTCACGGTGTGTGTGTGTGTCTCACGGTGTGTGTGTGTGTCTCACGGTGTGTATGTGTCTCACGGTGTGTGTGTGTGTCTCACGGTGTGTGTGTGTCTCACGGTGTGTGTGTGTGTCTCACGGTGTGTGTGTGTGTGTGTCTCACGGTGTGTGTGTGTCTCACGGTGTGTGTGTGTGTGTATGTGTGTGTCTCACGGTGTGTGTGTGTCTCACGGTGTGTGTGTGTGTCTCACGGTGTGTGTGTGGGTCTCACGGTGTTTGTGTGTGTGTGTCTCATGGTGGGTGTGTGTGTGTCTCACGGTGTGTGTGTGTCTCATGGTGTGTGTGTTTGTCTCACGGTGTGTGTGTGTGTGTGTCTCACGGTGTGTGTGTGTGTCTCACGGTGTGTGTGTGTGTCTCACGGTGTGTGTGTGTGTGTGTGTGTCTCACGGTGTGTGTGTCTCACGGTGTGTGTGTGTGTCTCACGGTGGTTGTGTGTGTGTGTCTCACGGTGTGTGTGTGTGTGTCTCACGGTGTGTGTGTGTGTCTCTCACGGTGTGTGTGTGTGTCTCACGGTGTGTGTGTGTGTCTCACGGTGTGTGTGTCTCACGGTGTGTGTGTCTCACGGTGTGTGTGTCTCTCGGTGTGTGTTTCTCTCGGTGTGTGTTTCTCATGGTGTGTGTGTCTCACGGTGTGTGTGTCTCACGGTGTGTGTGTGTCTCACGGTGTGTGTGTGTATCACGGTGTGTGTCTCACAGTGTGTGTCTCACGGTGTGTGTGTGTGTCTCACGGTGTGTGTGTGTCTCACGGTGTGTGTGTGTCTCACGGTGTGTGTGTGTCTCACGGTGTGTGTGTGTCTCACGGTGTGTGTGTGTCTCACGGTGTGTGTCTCACGGTGTGTGTGTGTGTGTCTCATGGTGTGTGTGTGTGTGTCTCACGGTGTGTGTGTGTGTGTCTCACGGTGTGTGTGTGTCTCACGGTGTGTGTGTGTGTCTCACGGTGTGTGTGTGGCGTGGTGTGTGTGTGTGTGTCTGACACGGTGTGTGTGACACAGTGTGTGTGTGTGTGTGTGTGACATGGTGTGTGTGTGTGACACGGTGTGTGTGTGTCTCACGGTGTGTGTGTGTGTGTCTCACATGGTGTGTGTGTGTCTCACACACGTGTGTGTGTGTCTCACACGCGGTGTGTGTGTGTGTCTCACACGCGGTGTGTGTGTGTCTCACACGCGGTGTGTGTGTGTCTCACACGGTGTGTGTGTGTCTCACACGGTGAGTGTGTGTGTGAAACGGTGTGTGTGTGTATGACACGGTGTGTGTGTGACACGGTGTGTGTGTGTGTGTGTGACACGGTGTGTGTGTGTGTGTTACACGGTGTGTGTGTGTGTCTCACGGTGTGTGTGTGTCTCATGGTGTGTGTGTGTGTGTCTCACGGTGTGTGTGTGTGTGTCTCACGATGTGTGTGTGTGTCTCACGGTGTGTGTGTGTGTCTCACGGTGTGTGTCTCACGGTGTGTGTGTGTCTCACGGTGTGTGTGTGTGTGTGTCATGGTGTGTGTGTGTGTCTCACGGTGTATGTGTGTGTGTCTCACGGTGTGTGTGTGTCTCTCACGGTGTGTCTGTGTCTCTCACGGTGTGTGTGTGTGTCTCACGGTGTGTGTGTCTCACGGTGTGTGTGTGTGTCTCACGGTGTGTGTGTGTGTGTATCACGGTGTGTGTGTCTCACGGTGTGTGTGTCTCACGATGTGTGTGTTTGTGTGTGTCTCACGGTGTGTGTGTGTGTGTTTGTGTGTGTCTCACGGTGTGTGTTTGTCTCACGGTGTGTGTGTGTGTCTCACGGTGTGTGTGTGTGTCTCACGGTGTGTGTGTGTGTGTGTCTCACGGTGTGTGTCTCACGGTGTGTGTGTGTGTGACTCACGGTGTGTGTGTCTCACGGTGGGTGTGTGTGTCTCACGGTGTGTGTGTGTCTCACGGTGTGTGTGTCTCACGGTGTGTGTGTGTGTGTGGGTCTCACTTTGTGTGTGTGTGTGTCTCATGGTGGGTGGGTGTGTGTCTCATGGTGTGTGTGTGTGTGTGTCTCACGGTGTGTGTGTGTGTGTGTCTCACGGTGTGTGTGTGTCTCACGGTGTGTGTGTGTCTCACGGTGTGTGTGTGTGTGTGTCTCACGGTGTGTGTGTGTGTGTGTCTCACGGTGTGTGTGTGTGTATGTGTGTGTCTCACGGTGTGTGTGTGTCTCACGGTGTGTGTGTGTGTCTCACGGTGTGTGTGTGTGTGTCTCACGGTGTGTGTGTGTCTCACGGTGTGTGTGTGGGTCTCACGGTGTGTGTGTGTGTCTCACGGTGTGTGTCTCACGGTGTGTGTGTGTGACTCACGGTGTGTGTGTCTCACGGTGTGTGTGTGTGTCTCACGGTGTGTGTGTGTCTCACGGTGTGTGTGTGTGTGTGTGTGGGTCTCACTTTGTGTGTGTGTGTGTCTCATGGTGGGTGTGTGTGTGTCTCACGGTGTGTGTGTGTGTCTCACGGTGTGTATGTGTCTCACGGTGTGTGTGTGTCTCACGGTGTGTGTGTGTCTCACGGTGTATGTGTGTGTCTCACGGTGTGTGTGTGTGTGTGTGTCTCACGGTGTGTGTGTGTCTCACGGTGTGTGTATGTGTGTGTCTCACGGTGTGTGTGTCTCACGGTGTGTGTGTGTGTGTCTCACGGTGTGTGTGTGTGTGTCTCACGGTGTGTGTGTGGGTCTCACGGTGTTTGTGTGTGTGTGTCTCATGGTGGGTGTGTGTGTGTCTCACGGTGTGTGTGTGTGTCTCATGGTGTGTGTGTTTGTCTCACGGTGTGTGTGTGTGTCTCACGGTGTGTGTGTGTGTCTCACGGTGTGTGTGTGTGTCTCACGGTGTGTGTGTGTCTCACAGTGTGTGTGTGTGTGTCTCACGGTGTGTGTGTGTCTCACGGTGTGTGTGTGTGTGTCTCTCACGGTGTGTGTGTGTGTGTCTCACGGTGTGTGTGTGTGTCTCACGGTGTGTGTGTCTCACGGTGTGTGTGTCTCACGGTGTGTGTGTCTCACGGTGTGTGTTTCTCATGGTGTGTGTGTCTCACGGTGTGTGTGTGTCTCACGGTGTGTGTCTCACAGTGTGTGTCTCACGGTGTGTGTGTGTCTCACGGTGTGTGTGTGTGTCTCACGGTGTGTGTGTGTCTCACGGTGTGTGTGTGTCTCACGGTGTGTGTGTGTCTCACGGTGTGTGTGTGTCTCACGGTGTGTGTGTGTCTCACGGTGTGTGTGTCTCACGGTGTGTGTCTCACGGTGTGTGTGTGTGTCTCACGGTGTGTGTGTGTCTCACGGTGTGTGTGTGTCTCACGGTGTGTGTGTGTCTCACGGTGTGTGTGTGGCGTGGTGTGTGTGTGTGTGTGTGTGTCTGACACGGTGTGTGTGACACAGTGTGTGTGTGTGTGTGTGTGACATGGTGTGTGTGTGTGTGTGACACGGTGTGTGTGTGTCTCACGGTGTGTGTGTGTGTCTCACATGGTGTGTGTGTGTCTCACACACGTGTGTGTGTGTCTCACACACGTGTGTGTGTGTCTCACATGCGGTGTGTGTGTGTGTCTCACACGGTGTGTGTGTGTCTCACACGGTGAGTGTGTGTGTGAAACGGTGTGTGTGTGTATGACATGGTGTGTGTGTGACACGGTGTGTGTGTGTGTGTGTGTGACACGGTGTGTGTGTGTGTCATGGTGTGTGTGTGTGTGTGTCTCACGGTGTGTGTGTGTGTCTCACGGTGTGTGTGTGTGTCTCACGGTGTGTGTCTCACGGTGTGTGTCTCACGGTGTGTGTGTGTCTCACGGTGTGTGTGTGTCTCACGGTGTGTGTGTGTGTGTCTCACGGTGTGTGTGTGTCTCACGGTGTGTGTGTGTGTGTGTCTCACGGTGTGTGTGTGTGTCTCTCACGGTGTGTGTGTTTGTCTCACGGTGTGTGTGTCTCACGGTGTGTGTGTGTGTGTCTCACGGTGTGTGTGTGTGTCTCACGTGTGTGTGTCTCACGATGTGTGTGTGTTTGTGTGTGTCTCACGGTGTGTGTGTGTGTTTGTGTGTGTCTCACGGTGTGTGTGTGTCTCATGGTGTGTGTGTGTCTCACGGTGTGTGTGTGTCTCACGGTGTGTGTGTGTGTGTCTCACGGTGTGTGTGTGTGTGTCTCACGGTGTGTGTGTCTCACGGTGTGTGTGTGTTTGTGTGTGTCTCACGGTGTGTGTGTGTGTGTTTGTGTGTCTCTCACGGTGTGTGTGTGTGTCTCACGGTGTGTGTGTCTCACGGTGTGTGTCTCATGGGGTGTGTCTCACGGGGTGTCTCTCACGGTGTGTGTGTGTGTCTCACGGTGTGTGTGTGTGTCTCACGGTGTGTGTGTGTGTGTGTCTCACGGTGTGTTTGTGTGTCTCACAGTGTGGGTGTGTGTGTGTCTCACGGTGTGGGTGTGTGTGTGTCTCACGGTGTGGGTGTGTGTGTGTCTCACGGTGTGTGTGTATCTTACGGTGTGTGTGTGTATCTCATGGTGTGTGTGTCTCACGGTGTGTGTGTGTGTCTCATGGTGTGTGTGTGTCTCACGGTGTGTGTGTGTGTGTCTCACGGTGTGTGTGTGTCTCACAGTGTGTGTGTGTGTGTCTCACGGTGTGTGTGTGGCGTGGTGTGTGTGTGTGTGTGTCTGACACGGTGTGTGTGACACAGTGTGTGTGTGTGTGTGTGTGTGTGACATGGTGTGTGTGTGTGTGTCTCACGGTGTGTGTGTGTGTGTCTCACGGTGTGTGTGTGTCTCACGGTGTGTGTGTGTGTGTCTCACGGTGTGTGTGTGGCGTGGTGTGTGTGTGTGTGTGTCTGACACGGTGTGTGTGACACAGTGTGTGTGTGTGACATGGTGTGTGTGTGTGACACGGTGTGTGTGTGTGTCTCACGGTGTGTGTGTGTGTGTGTCTCACATGGTGTGTGTCTGTCTCACACACGTGTGTGTGTGTCTCACACGCGGTGTGTGTGTGTCTCACACGCGGTGTGTGTGTGTGTCTCACACGCGGTGTGTGTGTGTCTCACACGCGGTGTGTGTGTGTCTCACACGGTGTGTGTGTGTCTCACACGGTGAGTGTGTGTGTGAAACGGTGTGTGTGTGTATGACACGGTGTGTGTGTGACACGGTGTGTGTGTGTGTGTGTGTGTGACACGGTGTGTGTGTGTGTCTCACGGTGTGTGTGTGTCTCATGGTGTGTGTGTGTGTGTGTGTCTCACGGTGTGTGTCTCACGGTGTGTGTCTCACGGTGTGTGTGTGTGTCTCACGGTGTATGTGTGTGTGTCTCACGGTGTATGTGTGTGTGTCTCACGGTGTGTGTGTGTCTCTCACGGTGTGTGTGTGTGTCTCACGGTGTGTGTGTCTCACGGTGTGTGTGTGTGTCTCACGGTGTGTGTGTGTGTGTCTCACGGTGTGTGTGTCTCACGATGTGTGTGTGTGTTTGTGTGTGTCTCACGGTGTGTGTGTGTGTTTGTGTGTGTCTCACGGTGTGTGTGTGTCTCATGGTGTGTGTGTGTCTCACGGTGTGTGTGTGTCTCACGGTGTGTGTGTGTGTGTGTGTGTCTCATGGTGTGTGTTTGTGTGTCTCACGGTGTGTGTGTCTCACGGTGTGTGTGTGTTTGTGTGTGTCTCACGGTGTGTGTGTGTGTGTCTGTGTGTCTCTCATGGTGTGTGTGTGTGTCTCACGGTGTGTGTGTATCTCACGGTGTGTGTGTGTCTCACGGTGTGTGTCTCATGGGGTGTGTCTCACGGGGTGTCTCTCACGGTGTGTGTGTGTGTCACACGGTGTGTGTCTCACGGTGTGTGTGTGTGTCTCACGGTGTGTTTGTGTGTCTCACAGTGTGGGTGTGTGTGTGTCTCACGGTGTGGGTGTGTGTGTGTCTCACGGTGTGGGTGTATCTTACGGTGTGTGTGTGTATCTCATGGTGTGTGTGTGTGTGTCTCACGGTGTGTGTGTCTCACGGTGTGTGTGTCTCACAGTGTGTGTGTGTGTCTCACGGTGTGTGTGTCTCACGGTGTGTGTGTCTCACAGTGTGTGTGTGTGTCTCACGGTGTGTGTGTGTGTCTCATGGTGTGTGTGTCTCATGGTGTGTGTGTGTGTGTGTGTCTCACGGTGTGTGTGTGTGTGTTTCACGGTGTGTGTGTGTGTGTGTCTCACGGTGTGTGTGTGTGTCTCACGGTGTGTGTGTGTGTGTTTCTCACGGTGTGTGTGTGTCTCACGGTGTGTGTGTGTTTGTGTGTGTCTCACGGTGTGTGTGTGTGTTTGTGTGTCTCACGGTGTGTGTGTGTGTGTGTCTCACGGTGTGTGTGTGTGTCTCACGGTGTGTGTGTGTGTCTCACGGTGTGTGTGTGTCTCACGGTGTGTGTGTGTCTCACGGTATGTGTGTGTCTCACGGTATGTGTGTGTCTCATGGTGTGTGTCTCACGGTGTGTGTCTCACGGTGTGTGTGTGTCTCACGGTGTGTGTGTGTGTGTGTCTCACGGTGTGTGTGTGTGTCTCACGGTGTGTGTGTGTGTGTCTCACGGTGTGTGTGTGTGTCTCACGGTGTGTGTGTGTCTCACGGTGTGTGTGTGTGTGTGTGTCTCACATGGTGTGTGTGTGTCTCACACACGTGTGTGTGTGTCTCACACGCGGTGTGTGTGTGTGTCTCACACGCGGTGTGTGTGTGTCTCACACGCGGTGTGTGTGTGTCTCACACGCGGTGTGTGTGTGTCTCACACGGTGAGTGTGTGTGTGAAACGGTGTGTGTGTGTATGACACGGTGTGTGTGTGACACGGTGTGTGTGTGTGTGTGTGACACGGTGTGTGTGTGTGTCTCACGGTGTGTGTGTGTGTGTCTCACGGTGTGTGTGTGTGTCTCACGATGTGTGTGTGTGTCTCACGGTGTGTGTGTGTGTCTCACGGTGTGTGTCTCACGGTGTGTGTGTGTCTCACGGTGTGTGTGTGTGTGTCTCACGGTGTGTGTGTGTGTCTCACGGTGTATGTGTGTGTGTCTCACGGTGTGTGTGTGTCTCTCACGGTGTGTCTGTGTCTCTCACGGTGTGTGTGTGTGTCTCACGGTGTGTGTGTCTCACGGTGTGTGTGTGTGTCTCACGGTGTGTGTGTGTGTGTATCACGGTGTGTGTGTCTCACGGTGTGTGTGTCTCACGATGTGTGTGTGTGTTTGTGTGTGTCTCACGGTGTGTGTGTGTGTGTTTGTGTGTGTCTCACGGTGTGTGTTTGTCTCACGGTGTGTGTGTGTGTCTCACGGTGTGTGTGTGTGTCTCACGGTGTGTGTGTGTGTGTGTCTCACGGTGTGTGTCTCACGGTGTGTGTGTGTGACTCACGGTGTGTGTGTCTCACGGTGTGTGTGTGTGTCTCACGGTGTGTGTGTGTCTCACGGTGTGTGTGTCTCACGGTGTGTGTGTGTGTGTGTGGGTCTCACTTTGTGTGTGTGTGTGTGTCTCATGGTGGGTGTGTGTGTGTGGGTGTGTGTGTGTGTGTCTCACGGTGTGTGTGTGTCTCACGGTGTGTGTGTGTCTCACGGTGTGTGTGTGTCTCACGGTGTGTGTGTGTGTGTCTCACGGTGTGTGTGTGTCTCACGGTGTGTGTGTGTGTGTATGTGTGTGTCTCACGGTGTGTGTGTGTCTCACGGTGTGTGTGTGTGTCTCACGGTGTGTGTGTGTCTCACGGTGTGTGTGTGTGGGTCTCACGGTGTGTGTGTGTCTCACGGTGTGTGTGTGTCTCACGGTGTGTGTGTGTGACTCACGGTGTGTGTGTCTCACGGTGTGTGTGTGTGTCTCACGGTGTGTGTGTGTCTCACGGTGTGTGTGTGTGTGTGTGTGGGTCTCACTTTGTGTGTGTGTGTGTGTCTCATGGTGGGTGTGTGTGTGTCTCACGGTGTGTGTGTGTGTCTCACGGTGTGTATGTGTCTCACGGTGTGTGTGTGTCTCACGGTGTGTCTGTGTCTCACGGTGTATGTGTGTGTCTCACGGTGTGTGTGTGTGTGTGTCTCACGGTGTGTGTGTGTCTCACGGTGTGTGTATGTGTGTGTCTCACGGTGTGTGTGTGTGTCTCACGGTGTGTGTGTGTGTGTCTCACGGTGTGTGTGTGTGTGTGTGTCTCACGGTGTGTGTCTCACGGTGTGTGTGTGGGTCTCACGGTGTTTGTGTGTGTGTGTCTCATGGTGGGTGTGTGTGTGTCTCACGGTGTGTGTGTGTGTGTCTCATGGTGTGTGTGTTTGTCTCACGGTGTGTGTGTGTGTCTCACGGTGTGTGTGTGTGTGTGTCTCACGGTGTGTGTGTGTGTCTCACGGTGTGTGTGTGTGTCTCACGGTGTGTGTGTGTGTGTGTCTCACGGTGTGTGTGTGTCTCACAGTGTGTGTGTGTGTGTCTCACGGTGTGTGTGTGTCTCACGGTGTGTGTGTGTGTCTCTCACGGTGTGTGTGTGTGTGTCTCACGGTGTGTGTGTGTGTCTCACGGTGTGTGTGTGTGTCTCACGGTGTGTGTGTCTCACGGTGTGTGTGTCTCACGGTGTGTGTTTCTCATGGTGTGTGTGTCTCACGGTGTGTGTGTGTCTCACGGTGTGTGTCTCACAGTGTGTGTCTCACGGTGTGTGTGTGTGTCTCACGGTGTGTGTGTGTGTCTCACGGTGTGTGTGTGTGTCTCACGGTGTGTGTGTCTCACGGTGTGTGTGTGTCTCACGGTGTGTGTGTGTCTCACGGTGTGTGTGTGTCTCACGGTGTGTGTGTTTCTCACGGTGTGTGTGTCTCACGGTGTGTGTCTCACGGTGTGTGTGTGTCTCACGGTGTGTGTGTGTCTCACGGTGTGTGTGTGTCTCACGGTGTGTGTGTGGCGTGGTGGGTGTGTGTGTGTGTGTGTCTGACACGGTGTGTGTGACACAGTGTGTGTGTGTGTGTGTGTGACATGGTGTGTGTGTGTGTGTGTGACACGGTGTGTGTGTGTCTCACGGTGTGTGTGTGTGTGTGTGTCTCACATGGTGTGTGTGTGTCTCACACACGTGTGTGTGTGTCTCACACGCGGTGTGTGTGTGTCTCACACGGTGTGTGTGTGTCTCACACGGTGAGTGTGTGTATGACACGGTGTGTGTGTGACACGGTGTGTGTGTGTGTGTGACACGGTGTGTGTGTGTGTCATGGTGTGTGTGTGTGTGTGTGTCTCACGGTGTGTGTGTGTGTCTCACGGTGTGTGTGTGTCTCACGGTGTGTGTCTCACGGTGTGTGTCTCACGGTGTGTGTGTGTCTCACGGTGTGTGTGTGTCTCACGGTGTGTGTGTGTCTCACGGTGTGTGTGTGTCTCACGGTGTATGTGTGTGTGTCTCACGGTGTGTGTGTGTCTCTCACGGTGTGTGTGTGTGTCTCACGGTGTGTGTGTCTCACGGTGTGTGTGTGTGTCTCACGGTGTGTGTGTGTCTCACGGTGTGTGTGTGTCTCACGGTGTGTGTGTCTCACGATGTGTGTGTGTGTGTTTGTGTGTGTCTCACGGTGTGTGTGTGTTTGTGTGTGTCTCACGGTGTGTGTGTGTCTCATGGTGTGTGTGTGTCTCACGGTGTGTGTGTGTCTCACGGTGTGTGTGTGTGTGTCTCACGGTGTGTGTGTGTGTGTGTCTCACGGTGTGTGTGTCTCACGGTGTGTGTGTGTTTGAGTGTGTCTCACGGTGTGTGTGTGTGTGTGTGTTTGTGTGTCTCTCACGGTGTGTGTGTGTGTCTCACGGTGTGTGTGTGTCTCACGGTGTGTGTGTGTCTCATGGGGTGTGTCTCACGGGGTGTCTCTCACGGTGTGTGTGTGTGTCTCACGGTGTGTGTGTGTGTCTCACGGTGTGTGTGTGTGTGTCTCACGGTGTGTTTGTGTGTCTCACGGTGTGTGTGTGTCTCACGGTGTGGGTGTGTGTGTGTCTCACGGTGTGGGTGTGTGTGTGTCTCACGGTGTGTGTGTATCTTACGGTGTGTGTGTGTATCTCATGGTGTGTGTGTCTCACGGTGTGTGTGTGTGTCTCATGGTGTGTGTGTGTGTGTCTCACGGTGTGTGTGTGTGTGTCTCACGGTGTGTGTGTGTCTCACGGTGTGTGTGTGTGTGTGTGTCTCACGGTGTGTGTGTGGCGTGGTGTGTGTGTGTGTGTGTCTGACACGGTGTGTGTGACACAGTGTGTGTGTGTGTGACATGGTGTGTGTGTGTGTCTCACGGTGTGTGTGTGTGTGTGTCTCACGGTGTGTGTGTGTCTCACGGTGTGTGTGTGTGTGTCTCACGGTGTGTGTGTGGCGTGGTGTGTGTGTGTGTGTGTGTGTCTGACACGGTGTGTGTGACACAGTGTGTGTGTGTGTGACATGGTGTGTGTGTGTGTGTGACACGGTGTGTGTGTGTCTCACGGTGTGTGTGTGTGTGTCTCACATGGTGTGTGTGTGTCTCACACACGTGTGTGTGTGTCTCACACGGTGTGTGTGTCTCACACGGTGAGTGTGTGTGTGAAACGGTGTGTGTGTGTATGACACGGTGTGTGTGTGACACGGTGTGTGTGTGTGTGACACGGTGTGTGTGTGTCTCACGGTGTGTGTGTGTCTCATGGTGTGTGTGTGTGTGTGTCTCACGGTGTGTGTCTCACGGTGTGTGTCTCACGGTGTGTGTGTGTGTCTCACGGTGTGTGTGTGTGTGTCTCACGGTGTATGTGTGTGTGTCTCACGGTGTGTGTGTGTCTCTCACGGTGTGTGTGTGTGTCTCACGGTGTGTGTGTCTCACGGTGTGTGTGTGTGTCTCACGGTGTGTGTGTGTGTGTCTCACGGTGTGTGTGTGTGATTGTGTGTGTCTCACGGTGTGTGTGTGTCTCATGGTGTGTGTGTGTCTCACGGTGTGTGTGTGTCTCACGGTGTGTGTGTGTGTGTCTCATGGTGTGTGTTTGTGTGTCTCACGGTGTGTGTGTCTCACGGTGTGTGTGTGTTTGTGTGTGTCTCACGGTGTGTGTGTGTGTGTCTGTGTGTCTCTCACGGTGTGTGTGTGTGTCTCACGGTGTGTGTGTATCTCACGGTGTGTGTGTGTCTCACGGTGTGTGTCTCACGGTGTGTGTCTCACGGGGTGTCTCTCACGGTGTGTGTGTGTCTCACGGTGTGTGTGTGTGTCTCACGGTGTGTGTGTGTGTGTCTCACGGTGTGTTTGTGTGTCTCACGGTGTGGGTGTGTGTGTGTCTCACGGTGTGGGTGTGTGTGTGTCTCACGGTGTGGGTGTATCTTACGGTGTGTGTGTGTGTATCTCATGGTGTGTGTGTCTCACGGTGTGTGTGTGTGTCTCACGGTGTGTGTGTGTCTCACAGTGTGTGTGTGTGTGTCTCACGGTGTGTATGTCTCATGGTGTGTGTGTCTCACAGTGTGTGTGTGTGTCTCACGGTGTGTGTGTGTGTCTCATGGTGTGTGTGTCTCATGGTGTGTGTGTGTGTGTCTCACGGTGTGTGTGTGTGTGTTTCACGGTGTGTGTGTGTGTGTGTGTCTCACGGTGTGTGTGTGTGTCTCACGGTGTGTGTGTGTGTGTTTCTCACGGTGTGTGTGTGTCTCACGGTGTGTGTGTGTTTGTGTGTGTCTCACGGTGTGTGTGTGTGTTTGTGTGTCTCACGGTGTGTGTGTGTGTGTGTCTCACGGTGTGTGTGTGTGTCTCACGGTGTGTGTGTGTGTGTCTCACGGTGTGTGTGTGTGTCTCACGGTGTGTGTGTGTCTCACGGTATGTGTGTGTCTCACGGTATGTGTGTGTCTCATGGTGTGTGTCTCACGGTGTGTGTGTGTCTCACGGTGTGTGTGTGTGTCTCACGGTGTGTGTGTGTGTCTCACGGTGTGTGTGTGTGTGTCTCACGGTGTGTGTGTGTCTCACGGTGTGTGTGTGTGTCTCACGGTGTGTGTGTGTGTGTGTCTCATGGTGTGTGTGTCTCATGGTGTGTGTGTCTCATGGTGTGTGTGTCTCACGGTGTGTGTGTCTCACGGTGTGTGTGTCTCACGGTGTGTGTGTCTCACGGTGTGTGTGTCTCACTGTGTGTGTGTGTCTCTCACGGTGTGTGTGTCTCTCTCACGGTGTGTGTGTGTCTCTCACGGTGTGTGTGTGTCTCTCACGGTGTGTGTGTGTCTCTCACGGTGTGTGTGTGTCTCTCACGGTGTGTGTGTGTCTCTCACGGTGTGTGTGTGTCTCTCACGGTGTGTGTGTGTCTCTCACGGTGTGTGTGTGTCTCTCACGGTGTGTGTGTGTCTCTCACAGTGTGTGTGTGTCTCACGATGTGTGTGTGTGTGTGTGTGTCTCACGGTGTGTGTGTGTGTGTGTGTGTCTCATGGTGTGTGTGTCTCACAGTGTGTGTGTGTGTGTGTGTGTGTGTCTCACGGTGTGTGTGTGTGTGTTTGTGTGTGTGTCTCCTGGTGTGTGTGTGTGTGTGTCTCCTGGTGTGTGTGTCTCACGGGGTGTGTGTGTGTGTGTGTCTCCTGGTGTGTGTGTCTCACGGGGTGTGTGTGTGTGTCTCATGGTGTGTGTGTGTCTCACGGTGTGTGTGTGTCTCACGGTGTGTGTGTGTCTCATGGTATGTGTGTGTCTCACGGTATGTGTGTGTCTCATGGTGTGTCTCATGGTGTGTGTGTGTCTCACGTGTGTGTGTGTGTGTCTTACGGGTGTGTGTGTGTGTCTCACGGTGTGTGTGTGTGTCTCACGGTGTGTGTGTGTGTGTCTCACGGTGTGTGTGTGTGTCTCACCGTGTGTGTGTGTCTCACAGTGTGTGTATGTGTGTCTCACGGTGTGTGTGTGTGTGTGTGTGTCTCATGGTGCGTGTGTCTCATGGTGTGTGTCTCACGGTGTGTGTGTCTCTCGGTGTGTGTGTCTCACGGTGTGTGTATGTGTGTCTCATGGTGTGTGTGTGTGTCTTACGGTGTGTGTGTGTGTCTCACGGTGTGTGTGTGTGTGTGTGTGTGTGTGTGTGTGTCTCACGGTGTGTGTGTGTGTGTCTGACGGTGTGTGTGTGTGTGTCTCACGGTGTGTGTGTCTCACGGTGGTGTGTCTCACGGTGTGTGTGTGTTTGTGTGTGTCTCACGGTGTGTGTGTGTCTCACGGTGTGTGTGTGTGTCTGTCACGGTGTGTGTGTGTGTGTGTCTCATGGTGTGTGTGTGTGTCTCATGGTGTGTGTGTGTCTCACGGTGTGTGTGTCTCACGGTGTGTGTGTGTGTCTCACGGGGTGTGTGTGTGTGTGTGTGTGTCTCATGGTGTGTGTGTGTCTCACGGTGTGTGTGTGTGTTTCTCACGGTGTGTGTGTGTTTCTCACGGTGTGTGTGTCTCACGGTGTGTGTCTCACGGTGTGTGTGTGTCTCACGGTGTGTGTGTGTGTCTCACGGTGTGTGTGTGTGTGTCTCACGGTGTGTGTATGTGTGTCTCACGGTGTGTGTGTGTGTGTCTCATGGTGTGTGTGTCTCACGGTGTGTGTCTCTCACGGTGTGTGTGTCTCACGGTGTGTGTGTCTCACAGTGTGTATGTGTGTCTCACGGTGTGTGTGTGTCTCATGGTGTGTGTGTGTGTGTCTCACGGTGTGTGTTTGTGTGTGTGTCTCACGGTGTGTGTGTGTGTGTCTCACGGTGTGTGTGTGTGTGTCTCACGGTGTGTGTGTCTCACGGTGGTGTGTCTCACGGTGTGTGTGTGTGTGTGTTTGTGTGTGTCTCACGGTGTGTGTGTGTCTCACGGTGTGTGTGTGTGTGTGTCTCACGGTGTGTGTGTGTGTGTCTCACGGTGTGTGTGTCTCACGGTGTGTGTGTCTCACGGTGTGTGTGTGTGTCTCACGGTGTGTGTGTGTGTCTCATGGTGTGTGTGTGTGTCTCACGGTGTGTGTGTGTGTCTCACGGTGTGTGTGTGTCTCACGGTGTGTGTTTCTCACGGTGTGTGTGTCTCACGGTGTGTGCCTCACGGTGTGTGTCTCACGGTATGTGTGTGTCTCACGGTGTGTGTGTGTGTCTCACGGTGTGTGTGTGTCTCACGGTGTGTGTGTCTCACGGTGTGTGTGTGTGTCTCACGGTGTGTGTGTGTGTGTCTCACGGTGTGTGTGTGTCTCACGGTGTGTGTGTGTGTGTCTCATGGTGTGTGTGTCTCACGGTGTGTGTGTCTCACGGTGTGTGTGTCTCACGGAGTGTGTGTCTCACAGTGTGTATGTGTGTCTCACGGTGTGTGTCTCATGGTGTGTGTGTGTGTGTGTCTCACGGTGTGTGTGTGTGTGTCTCACGGTGTGTGTGTGTGTGTCTCACGGTGTGTGTGTGTGTCTCACGGTGTGTGTGTGTGTGTCTCACGGTGTGTGTGTTTGTGTCTCACGGTGTGTGTGTTTGTGTGTGTCTCACGGTGTGTGTGTGTCTCACGGTGTGTGTGTGTGTCTGTCACGGTGTGTGTGTGTGTGTGTCTCACGGTGTGTGTGTGTCTCACGGTGTGTGTGTGTCTCACGGTGTGTGTGTCTCACGGTGTGTGTGTCTCACGGTGTGTGTGTGTGTCTCACGGTGTGTGTGTGTGTGTGTCTCATGGTGTGTGTGTGTGCCTCACGGTGTGTGTGTGTCTCACGGTGTGTGTGTGTGTCTCACGGTGTGTGTTTCTCACGGTGTGTGTGTCTCACGGTGTGTGTGTCACGGTGTGTGTGTGTCTCACGGTGTGTGTGTGTGTCTCACGGTGTGTGTGTGTGTGTCTCATGGTGTGTGTGTCTCACAGTGTGTTTCTGATGGTGTGTTTGTGTGTGTCTCACGGTGTGTGTGTGTCTCACGGTGTGTGTGTTTCTCACGATGTGTGTGTCTCACGGTGTGTGTCTCACGGTGTGTGTGTGTCTCATGGTGTGTGTGTGTGTGTGTCTCACGGTGTGTGTGTCTCACGGTGTGTGTGTTTCTCACGGTGTGTGTGTCTCACGGTGTGTGTCTCACGGTGTGTGTGTCTCACGGTGTGTGTGTCTCACGGTGTGTGTGTGTTTGTGTGTGTCTCACAGTGTGTGTGTGTGTTTGTGTGTGTCTCACGGTGTGTGTGTGTGTGTGTGTCTCACGGTGTGTGTATGTGTGTGTGTCTCACGGTGTGTGTGTGTGTGTGTCTCACGGTGTGTGTGTGTGTGTCGCACGGTGTGTGTGTGTCTCACGGTATGTGTGTGTCTCACGGTATGTGTGTGTCTCATGGTGTGTGTCTCACGGTGTGTGTGTGTCTCACGGTGTGTGTGTGTGTGTGTGTGTGTGTGTGTGTCTCACGGTGTGTGTGTGTGTCTCACGGTGTGTGTGTGTGTCTCACGGTGTGTGTGTGTCTCACGGTGTGTGTGTGTGTGTCTCACGGTGTGTGTGTGTGTGTCTCATGGTGTGTGTGTCTCACGGTGTGTGTCTCTCACGGTGTGTGTGTCTCACGGTGTGTGTGTCTCACAGTGTGTATGTGTGTCTCACGGTGTGTGTGTGTGTCTCATGGTGTGTGTGTGTCTCACGGTGTGTGTGTGTGTGTCTCTCACGGTGTGTGTGTCTCTCTCACGGTGTGTGTGTGTCTCTCACGGTGTGTGTGTGTCTCTCACAGTGTGTGTGTCTCTCACGGTGTGTGTGTGTCTCTCACGGTGTGTGTGTGTCTCTCACGGTGTGTGTGTGTCTCTCACGGTGTGTGTGTGTCTCTCACGGTGTGTGTGTGTCTCTCACGGTGTGTGTATGTCTCTCACGGTGTGTGTGTGTGTGTCTCACGATGTGTGTGTCTCACGGTGTGTGTGTGTGTCTCACGGTGTGTGTGTGTGTCTCACAGTGTGTGTGTGTGTGTGTGTGTCTCACGGTGTGTGTGTGTGTGTGTGTGTGTGTGTGTGTTTGTGTGTGTGTCTCCTGGTGTGTGTGTGTGTGTGTGTCTCACGGTGTGTGTGTCTCACGGTGTGTGTGTGTGTGTGTCTCACGGTGTGTGTGTGTGTGTCTCACGGTGTGTGTGTGTGTCTCACGGTATGTGTGTGTCTCATGGTGTGTGTCTCACGGTGTGTGTCTCACGGTGTGTGTGTGTCTCACGGTGTGTGTGTGTGTCTCACGGTGTGTGTGTGTGTCTCACGGTGTGTGTGTGTGTCTCACGGTGTGTGTGTGTGTCTCACGGTGTGTGTGTGTGTGTCTCACGGTGTGTGTGTGTGTGTCTCACGGTGTGTGTGTCTCACGGTGTGTGTGTCTCACTGTGTGTGTGTGTGTCTCACTGTGTGTGTGTCTCACGGTGTGTGTGTGTGTGTCTCATGGTGTATGTGTGTGTCTCACGGTGTGCGTGTGTCTCACGGTGTGTGTGTTTGTCTCACGGTGTGTGTGTGTGTGTGTGTCTCACGGTGTGTGTGTGTGTGTCTCACGGTGTGTGTGTGTGTTTGTGTGTGTTTGTGTGTGTCTCACGGTGGTGTGTCTCACGGTGTGTGTGTGTGTTTCACGATGTGTGTGTCTCACGGTGTGTGTGTGTGTCTCACGGTGTGTGTGTGTGTCTCACAGTGTGTGTGTGTGTGTGTGTGTCTCACGGTGTGTGTGTGTGTGTGTGTGTGTGTGTGTGTGTGTGTTTGTGTGTGTGTCTCCTGGTGTGTGTGTGTGTGTGTGTCTCACGGTGTGTGTGTGTCTCACGGTGTGTGTGTGTGTGTGTCTCACGGTGTGTGTGTGTGTGTCTCACGGTGTGTGTGTGTGTCTCACGGTATGTGTGTGTCTCATGGTGTGTGTCTCACGGTGTGTGTCTCACGGTGTGTGTGTGTCTCACGGTGTGTGTGTGTGTCTCACGGTGTGTGTGTGTGTGTCTCACGGTGTGTGTGTGTGTCTCACGGTGTGTGTGTGTGTGTCTCACGGTGTGTGTGTGTGTGTCTCACGGTGTGTGTGTCTCACGGTGTGTGTGTCTCACGGTGTGTGTGTGTGTCTCACTGTGTGTGTGTCTCACGGTGTGTGTGTGTGTCTCACTGTGTGTGTGTGTGTGTCTCATGGTGTATGTGTGTGTCTCACGGTGTGCGTGTGTCTCACGGTGTGTGTGTTTGTCTCACGGTGTGTGTGTGTGTGTGTGTCTCACGGTGTGTGTGTGTGTGTCTCACGGTGTGTGTGTGTGTTTGTGTGTGTTTGTGTGTGTCTCACGGTGGTGTGTCTCACGGTGTGTGTGTGTGTCTCACGGTGTGTGTGTGTCTCACGGTGTGTGTGTGTGTGTCTGTCACGGTGTGTGTGTGTGTGTCTCACGGTGTGTGTGTGTGTCTCACGGTGTGTGTGTGTGTCTCACGGTGTGTGTGTGTGTGTCTCATGGTGTGTGTGTGTCTCACACACGTGTGTGTGTGTCTCACACGCGGTGTGTGTGTGTGTCTCACACGGTGAGTGTGTGTGTGAAACGGTGTGTGTGTGTATGACACGGTGTGTGTGTGACACGGTGTGTGTGTGTGTGTGTGACACGGTGTGTGTGTGTGTCTCACGGTGTGTGTGTGTCTCATGGTGTGTGTGTGTGTGTGTCTCACGGTGTGTGTCTCACGGTGTGTGTCTCACGGTGTGTGTGTGTGTCTCACGGTGTGTGTGTGTGTGTCTCACGGTGTATGTGTGTGTGTCTCACGGTGTGTGTGTCTCACGGTGTGTGTGTGTGTCTCACGGTGTGTGTGTGTGTGTGTCTCACGGTGTGTGTGTGTGTTTGTGTGTGTCTCACGGTGTGTGTGTGTCTCATGGTGTGTGTGTGTCTCACGGTGTGTGTGTGTGTGTCTCATGGTGTGTGTTTGTGTGTCTCACGGTGTGTGTGTCTCACGGTGTGTGTGTGTTTGTGTGTGTCTCACGGTGTGTGTGTGTGTGTCTGTGTGTCTCTCACGGTGTGTGTGTGTGTCTCACGGTGTGTGTGTATCTCACGGTGTGTGTGTGTCTCACGGTGTGTGTCTCATGGGGTGTGTCTCACGGGGTGTCTCTCACGGTGTGTGTGTGTGTCTCACGGTGTGTGTGTGTGTCTCACGGTGTGTGTGTGTGTGTCTCACGGTGTGTTTGTGTGTCTCACGGTGTGGGTGTGTGTGTGTCTCACGGTGTGGGTGTGTGTGTGTCTCACGGTGTGGGTGTATCTTACGGTGTGTGTGTGTATCTCATGGTGTGTGTGTCTCACGGTGTGTGTGTGTGTCTCACGGTGTGTGTGTGTGTCTCACAGTGTGTGTGTGTGTGTGTGTCTCATGGTGTGTGTGTCTCATGGTGTGTGTGTCTCACAGTGTGTGTGTGTCTCACGGTGTGTGTGTGTGTCTCATGGTGTGTGTGTCTCATGGTGTGTGTGTGTGTGTCTCACGGTGTGTGTTTGTGTTTCACGGTGTGTGTGTGTGTGTGTGTCTCATGGTGTGTGTGTGTGTGTCTCACGGTGTGTGTGTGTGTTTCTCACGGTGTGTGTGTGTCTCACGGTGTGTGTGTGTTTGTGTGTGTCTCACGGTGTGTGTGTGTGTTTGTGTGTCTCACGGTGTGTGTGTGTGTGTGTGTGTCTCACGGTGTGTGTGTGTGTCTCACGGTGTGTGTGTGTGTGTCTCACGGTGTGTGTGTGTGTGTCTCACGGTGTGTGTGTGTCTCACGGCATGTGTGTGTCTCACGGTATGTGTGTGTCTCATGGTGTGTGTCTCACGGTGTGTGTCTCACGGTGTGTGTGTGTCTCACGGTGTGTGTGTGTGTGTGTCTCACGGTGTGTGTCTGTGTCTCACGGTGTGTGTGTGTGTGTCTCACGGTGTGTGTGTGTGTCTCACGGTGTGTGTGTGTGTGTCTCACGGTGTGTGTGTGTGTGTGTCTCATGGTGTGTGTGTCTCATGGTGTGTGTGTCTCATGGTGTGTGTGTCTCACGGTGTGTGTGTCTCACGGTGTGTGTGTCTCACGGTGTGTGTGTCTCACTGTGTGTGTGTGTCTCTCACGGTGTGTGTGTCTCTCTCACGGTGTGTGTGTGTCTCTCACGGTGTGTGTGTGTCTCTCACGGTGTGTGTGTGTCTCTCACGGTGTGTGTGTGTCTCTCACGGTGTGTGTGTGTCTCTCACGGTGTGTGTGTGTCTCTCACGGTGTGTGTGTGTCTCTCACGGTGTGTGTGTGTCTCTCACGGTGTGTGTGTGTCTCACGATGTGTGTGTGTGTGTGTGTCTCACGGTGTGTGTGTGTGTGTGTGTGTCTCACGGTGTGTGTGTCTCACAGTGTGTGTGTGTGTGTGTGTGTGTCTCACGGTGTGTGTGTGTGTGTGTTTGTGTGTGTGTCTCCTGGTGTGTGTGTGTGTGTGTGTGTCTCCTGGTGTGTGTGTCTCACGGGGTGTGTGTGTGTGTGTGTCTCCTGGTGTGTGTGTCTCACGGGGTGTGTGTGTGTGTGTGTCTCATGGTGTGTGTGTGTCTCACGGTGTGTGTGTGTGTCTCACGGTGTGTGTGTGTCTCATGGTATGTGTGTGTCTCACGGTATGTGTGTGTCTCATGGTGTGTCTCATGGTGTGTGTGTGTCTCACGTGTGTGTGTGTGTGTGTCTTACGGGTGTGTGTGTGTGTCTCACGGTGTGTGTGTGTGTCTCACGGTGTGTGTGTGTGTCTCACGGTGTGTGTGTGTGTCTCACCGTGTGTGTGTGTCTCACGGTGTGTGTATGTGTGTCTCACGGTGTGTGTGTGTGTGTGTCTCATGGTGCGTGTGTCTCATGGTGTGTGTGTCTCACGGTGTGTGTGTCTCTCGGTGTGTGTGTCTCACGGTGTGTGTATGTGTGTCTCACGGTGTGTGTGTGTGTGTCTCATGGTGTGTGTGTGTGTCTTACGGTGTGTGTGTGTGTCTCACGGTGTGTGTGTGTGTGTGTGTCTCACGGTGTGTGTGTGTGTCTCACGGTGTGTGTGTGTGTGTCTCACGGTGTGTGTGTGTGTGTCTCACGGTGTGTGTGTCTCACGGTGGTGTGTCTCACGGTGTGTGTGTGTGTGTGTTTGTGTGTGTCTCACGGTGTGTGTGTCTCACGGTGTGTGTGTGTGTCTGTCACGGTGTGTGTGTGTGTGTGTCTCATGGTGTGTGTGTGTGTCTCATGGTGTGTGTGTCTCACGGTGTGTGTGTCTCACGGTGTGTGTGTGTGTCTCATGGTGTGTGTGTGTCTCACGGTGTGTGTGTGTGTGTGTCTCACGGTGTGTGTGTGTTTCTCACGGTGTGTGTGTCTCACGGTGTGTGTCTCACGGTGTGTGTGTGTCTAACGGTGTGTGTGTGTCTCACGGTGTGTGTGTGTCTCACGGTGTGTGTGTGTGTGTCTCACGGTGTGTGTATGTGTGTCTCACGGTGTGTGTGTGTGTGTCTCATGGTGTGTGTGTCTCACGGTGTGTGTGTCTCACGGTGTGTGTGTCTCACGGTGTGTGTGTCTCACAGTGTGTATGTGTGTCTCACGGTGTGTGTGTGTCTCATGGTGTGTGTGTGTGTGTCTCACGGTGTGTGTGTGTGTCTCACGGTGTGTGTTTGTGTGTGTGTCTCACGGTGTGTGTGTGTGTGTGTCTCACGGTGTGTGTGTGTGTGTCTCACGGTGTGTGTGTGTGTGTCTCACGGTGTGTGTGTCTCACGGTGGTGTGTCTCACGGTGTGTGTGTGTGTGTTTGTGTGTGTCTCACGGTGTGTGTGTGTCTCACGGTGTGTGTGTGTGTGTCTCACGGTGTGTGTGTCTCACGGTGTGTGTGTCTCACGGTGTGTGTGTGTGTCTCACGGTGTGTGTGTGTGTCTCATGGTGTGTGTGTGTGTCTCACGTTGTGTGTGTGTGTCTCACGGTGTGTGTGTGTCTCACGGTGTGTGTGTGTGTCTCACGGTGTGTGTGTGTGTCTCACGGTGTGTGTGTGTGTCTCACGGTGTGTGTGTGTGTGTGTCTCACGGTGTGTGTATGTGTGTCTCACGGTGTGTGTGTGTGTGTCTCATGGTGTGTGTGTCTCACGGTGTGTGTGTCTCACGGTGTGTGTGTCTCACGGAGTGTGTGTCTCACAGTGTGTATGTGTGTCTCACGGTGTGTGTCTCATGGTGTGTGTGTGTGTGTCTCACGGTGTGTGTGTGTGTGTCTCACGGTGTGTGTGTGTGTGTCTCACGGTGTGTGTGTGTGTCTCACGGTGTGTGTGTGTGTGTCTCACGGTGTGTGTGTTTGTGTCTCACGGTGTGTGTGTCTCACGGTGGTGTGTCTCACGGTGTGTGTGTGTGTTTGTGTGTGTCTCACGGTGTGTGTGTGTCTCACGGTGTGTGTGTGTGTCTGTCACGGTGTGTGTGTGTGTCTCACGGTGTGTGTGTGTCTCACGGTGTGTGTGTGTCTCACGGTGTGTGTGTCTCACGGTGTGTGTGTCTCACGGTGTGTGTGTGTGTCTCACGGTGTGTGTGTGTGTGTGTCTCACGGTGTGTGTGTGTGTCTCACGGTGTGTGTGTGTGTGTGTCTCACGGTGTGTGTGTGTGTGTCTCATGGTGTGTGTGTGTGCCTCACGGTGTGTGTTTCTCACGGTGTGTGTGTCTCACGGTGTGTGTCTCACGGTGTGTGTGTGTCTCATGGTGTGTGTGTGTGTCTCACGGTGTGTGTGTGTGTCTCACGGTGTGTGTGTGTGTGTCTCATGGTGTGTGTGTCTCACAGTGTGTGTCTGATGGTGTGTTTGTGTGTGTCTCACGGTGTGTGTGTGTCTCACGGTGTGTGTGTTTCTCACGGTGTGTGTGTCTCACGGTGTGTGTCTCACGGTGTGTGTGTGTCTCATGGTGTGTGTGTGTGTGTGTGTCTCACGGTGTGTGTGTCTCACGGTGTGTGTGTCTCACGGTGTGTGTGTTTCTCACGGTGTGTGTGTCTCACGGTGTGTGTCTCACGGTGTGTGTGTCTCACGGTGTGTGTGTGTTTGTGTGTGTCTCACAGTGTGTGTGTGTGTTTGTGTGTGTCTCACGGTGTGTGTGTGTGTCTCACGGTGTGTGTGTGTGTGTCTCACCGTGTGTGTGTGTCTCACGGTGTGTGTATGTGTGTCTCACGGTGTGTGTGTGTGTGTGTCTCATGGTGCGTGTGTCTCATGGTGTGTGTGTCTCACGGTGTGTGTGTCTCTCGGTGTGTGTGTCTCACGGTGTGTGTATGTGTGTCTCACGGTGTGTGTGTGTGTGTCTCATGGTGTGTGTGTGTGTCTTACGGTGTGTGTGTGTGTCTCACGGTGTGTGTGTGTGTGTGTGTGTCTCACGGTGTGTGTGTGTGTCTCACGGTGTGTGTGTGTGTGTGTCTCACGGTGTGTGTGTGTGTGTCTCACGGTGTGTGTGTCTCACGGTGGTGTGTCTCACGGTGTGTGTGTGTGTGTGTTTGTGTGTGTCTCACGGTGTGTGTGTCTCACGGTGTGTGTGTGTGTCTGTCACGGTGTGTGTGTGTGTGTGTCTCATGGTGTGTGTGTGTGTCTCATGGTGTGTGTGTCTCACGGTGTGTGTGTCTCACGGTGTGTGTGTGTGTCTCACAGGGTGTGTGTGTGTGTGTGTGTCTCATGGTGTGTGTGTGTCTCACGGTGTGTGTGTGTGTGTCTCACGGTGTGTGTGTGTTTCTCACGGTGTGTGTGTCTCACGGTGTGTGTCTCACGGTGTGTGTGTGTCTAACGGTGTGTGTGTGTGTCTCACGGTGTGTGTGTGTCTCACGGTGTGTGTGTGTGTGTCTCACGGTGTGTGTATGTGTGTCTCACGGTGTGTGTGTGTGTGTCTCATGGTGTGTGTGTCTCATGGTGTGTGTGTCTCATGGTGTGTGTGTCTCACGGTGTGTGTGTCTCACGGTGTGTGTGTCTCACAGTGTGTATGTGTGTCTCACGGTGTGTGTGTGTCTCATGGTGTGTGTGTGTGTGTCTCACGGTGTGTGTGTGTGTCTCACGGTGTGTGTTTGTGTGTGTGTCTCACGGTGTGTGTGTGTGTGTGTCTCACGGTGTGTGTGTGTGTGTCTCACGGTGTGTGTGTGTGTGTGTCTCACGGTGTGTGTGTGTGTGTCTCACGGTGTGTGTGTGTGTGTCTCACGGTGTGTGTGTCTCACGGTGGTGTGTCTCACGGTGTGTGTGTGTGTGTTTGTGTGTGTCTCACGGTGTGTGTGTGTCTCACGGTGTGTGTGTGTGTGTGTGTCTCACGGTGTGTGTGTCTCACGGTGTGTGTGTCTCACGGTGTGTGTGTGTGTCTCACGGTGTGTGTGTGTGTGTGTCTCATGGTGTGTGTGTGTGTCTCACGGTGTGTGTGTGTGTCTCACGGTGTGTGTGTGTCTCACGGTGTGTGTTTCTCACGGTGTGTGTGTCTCACGGTGTGTGCCTCACGGTGTGTGTCTCACGGTATGTGTGTGTCTCACGGTGTGTGTGTGTGTCTCACGGTGTGTGTGTGTGTCTCACGGTGTGTGTGTGTGTCTCACGGTGTGTGTGTGTGTCTCACGGTGTGTGTGTGTGTGTCTCACGGTGTGTGTATGTGTGTCTCACGGTGTGTGTGTGTGTGTGTCTCATGGTGTGTGTGTCTCACGGTGTGTGTGTCTCACGGTGTGTGTGTATCACGGAGTGTGTGTCTCACAGTGTGTATGTGTGTCTCACGGTGTGTGTCTCACGGTGTGTGTGTGTGTGTCTCACGGTGTGTGTGTGTGTGTCTCACGGTGTGTGTGTGTGTGTCTCACGGTGTGTGTGTGTGTCTCACGGTGTGTGTGTGTGTGTCTCACGGTGTGTGTGTTTGTGGCTCACGGTGTGTGTGTCTCACGGTGGTGTGTCTCACGGTGTGTGTGTGTGTTTTGTGTGTGTCTCACGGTGTGTGTGTGTCTCACGGTGTGTGTGTGTGTCTGTCACGGTGTGTGTGTGTGTCTCACGGTGTGTGTGTGTCTCACGGTGTGTGTGTGTCTCACGGTGTGTGTGTCTCACGGTGTGTGTGTGTGTCTCACGGTGTGTGTGTGTGTGTGTCTCACGGTGTGTGTGTGTGTCTCATGGTGTGTGTGTGTGCCTCACGGTGTGTGTGTGTGTGTCTCACGGTGTGTGTGTGTCTCACGGTGTGTGTTTCTCACGGTGTGTGTGTCTCACGGTGTGTGTCTCACGGTGTGTGTGTGTCTCACGGTGTGTGTGTGTGTCTCACGGTGTGTGTGTGTGTGTCTCATGGTGTGTGTGTCTCACAGTGTGTGTCTGATGGTGTGTTTGTGTGTGTCTCACGGTGTGTGTGTGTCTCACGGTGTGTGTGTTTCTCACGGTGTGTGTGTCTCACGGTGTGTGTCTCACGGTGTGTGTGTGTCTCATGGTGTGTGTGTGTGTGTGTGTCTCACGGTGTGTGTGTCTCACGGTGTGTGTGTTTCTCACGGTGTGTGTGTCTCACGGTGTGTGTCTCACGGTATGTGTGTCTCACGGTGTGTGTGTGTTTGTGTGTGTCTCACAGTGTGTGTGTGTGTGTTTGTGTGTGTCTCACGGTGTGTGTGTGTGTGTGTGTCTCACGGTGTGTGTGTGTGTGTCTCACGGTGTGTGTGTGTGTGTGTGTGTCTCACGGTGTGTGTGTGTGTGTCTCACGGTGTGTGTGTGTCTCACGGTATGTGTGTGTCTCATAGTGTGTGTCTCACGGTGTGTGTGTGTCTCACGGTGTGTGTGTGTGTGTGTGTGTGTCTCACGGTGTGTGTGTGTGTCTCACGGTGTGTGTGTGTCTCACGGTGTGTGTGTGTGTCTCACGGTGTGTGTGTGTGTGTCTCACGGTGTGTGTGTGTGTGTCTCATGGTGTGTGTGTCTCACGGTGTGTGTCTCTCACGGTGTGTGTGTCTCACGGTGTGTGTGTCTCACAGTGTGTATGTGTGTCTCACGGTGTGTGTGTGTGTCTCATGGTGTGTGTGTGTGTCTCACGGTGTGTGTGTGTGTGTCTCTCACGGTGTGTGTGTCTCTCTCACGGTGTGTGTGTGTGTCTCTCACGGTGTGTGTGTCTCTCTCACGGTGTGTGTGTGTCTCTCACGGTGTGTGTGTGTCTCTCACGGTGTGTGTGTGTCTCTCACGGTGTGTGTGTGTCTCTCACGGTGTGTGTGTGTCTCTCACGGTGTGTGTGTGTCTCTCACGGTGTGTGTATGTCTCTCACGGTGTGTGTGTGTGTCTCTCACGGTGTGTGTGTGTGTCTCACGATGTGTGTGTCTCACGGTGTGTGTGTGTGTCTCACGGTGTGTGTGTGTGTCTCACAGTGTGTGTGTGTGTGTGTGTGTCTCACGGTGTGTGTGTGTGTGTGTGTGTGTGTGTGTGTTTGTGTGTGTGTCTCCTGGTGTGTGTGTGTGTGTGTGTGTGTCTCACGGTGTGTGTGTGTCTCACGGTGTGTGTGTGTGTGTGTCTCACGGTGTGTGTGTGTGTCTCACGGTATGTGTGTGTCTCATGGTGTGTGTCTCACGGTGTGTGTCTCACGGTGTGTGTGTGTGTCTCACGGTGTGTGTGTGTGTGTGTGTGTCTCACGGTGTGTGTGTCTCACGGTGTGTGTGTGTGTCTCACGGTGTGTGTGTGTGTCTCACGGTGTGTGTGTGTGTCTCACGGTGTGTGTGTGTGTGTCTCACGGTGTGTGTGTGTGTGTCTCACGGTGTGTGTGTCTCACGGTGTGTGTGTCTCACGGTGTGTGTGTGTGTCTCACTGTGTGTGTGTCTCACGGTGTGTGTGTGTGTGTCTCATGGTGTGTGTGTGTGTCTCACGGTGTGTGTGTGTCTCACGGTGTGTGTGTTTGTCTCACGGTGTGTGTGTGTGTGTGTGTGTGTCTCACGGTGTGT